>NC_133310.1:15354480-15590377 GCF_012295235.1 Primulina huaijiensis | reverse complement strand
AACGTGCATAATATATATTTACTTTGGAAATTTTTTATTTGCTTATGATATTTTATGAAATCAACAAGATACAAGATATAAAATTCTTCCTCAAAGGATAACCGATGTCATTAATCCATCAGAAAGTTTAATTAGTCAACTAATTTGACAAGTTCATTAATTAATTTGAAAATTAATGTGTGCAGTTATCAGTAATTCGGAACTTTATCGAATGAATTATGATTATGCAAATACAAGGGAGGGAAACAGCCAAAAATTACAATCATTAAAAAATAATTTTTTCAGTTGAATTTAAACACGAGACATTAAAAATTACATTTTAAGGAAAAAGTAATTAGGAATTTGATAAAACAAATTTGGAAATAATTCTAAACTTTATAATCTCTCCTCAGTTCACTACTAATAGTTGCCATATAGTAGTAACCTACTACACCAAACCATTTTGTCCAGCGTAAAAAAGAATGTACAATAGCTACACCGGCTCACTTAAACCGGGTACAGTCACATCCGGTTCTCAACTAATGCTATATATTTTCATATTTATATTATATATATATTAATATTACGAACGAAATGATAATTAAAATTAAAACTCATTTCCTATTTTTCTTCTTCCTACCTGCAAGGCAAGGTTAATTGGATAAAAAACTTTGAACCGGCGATGGTAGACCGGCGGCCTATATCTCCGATTCCTTCTTCCGCCGCATTTCCAAGACTTTCTGGTGGTTGTTCGAGTGTAGCTCCAAGGAGAAATTCGGGCTGCAAGCGGGTCGGTACTCAGGTAGGAGACGGCCCGACTTGAACCTCACCCCACATGCGTTGCACAGAGTCTTCGAACCCAGTGGACCGGCCCGCCACTGTGGGGTCTTCGTTACCCCACAGTGGCTACACCTCCTTGGATGATAGACCACGCCGCCTGCGGCGGAGGGCTCCTCCTGTTTCTTTCCATGCTTCTTGGTCAGCGGCTTTCCCAACAAATGCTTCGGGGGTGGAAACGACGTTGTAGAGTGGGTCGAGGATGAAGATGAGGTGGAGGATTCTGTCAGGGAAGGGGACGAGACAGGCCAGATTCGCACTCCGCTCCGGGCCCTCTTTGTCCGGGCCTTTGTCTGAACTGGAGTCCTGAAACAGCTGGACTTCTGGGCGACCGACGCTGGCGTAGACAGACTCTCCGCAGAACCCTGAGGCCATTTCCCGGAGACCGAGTAATCGGAAAACGACTCCTCAATGAATTGGGATAACCATTCCAAACTCTCCAAGCCTTCCACCTACAAAAAAAAAAAAAAAGAGCAATCTTTTCAGTTTTCTTCATCCGCAAAATGTTTCATTTCACATTAAAATCCACAAAATTCGCTTCGGAAATACCACAACGCCCGGCTCACTGCAGGGGAGAGACCCAAATTCGCAATTGCCGGAGAAAACAAGCTTTCCTGGCATTGTTACTTTTTCTACAGAAACAGACGCTGTTTCTTTCTGGTCCTGTTCTTTCTTCTCCGGTTCTCCTTCTGAGAACGACCCATTTGAAAAGTCCAGAAGCTCGTCGACGAAGAATTCGTCCCCTGTAACGCCGTTGACACCCCAGACATCATCCACAAAATGCGTCGCCTTCGCCACCGCCGTCTCCGTCCCAAACCCGCTCTTCAAGGCCCCCAGCTCACACGCCATTCCTACAAACAAAAACCCACATGCAGATAAGAAAAAAAAATTGCACATTAAATTTCTCCTTTACATAGAAATCACTGTAAAAAAACATGAATAATTGAGACAGTTAGGAGGAGGAACGCCTAAGGAGAGAAAAATGGGAAAAACTGTTGAATTTGAAGAGAGAACTGTGTTGGAGAAGAAGATGGCAATGAAAAAAGCGGATCATAAATCTTTACTCCTCAATTATTACACGGTAGGAAAATATAAATATAAATCATTAGAAAAAATATATAAAAGAAAAAATGCCCGTTCCATTCGTTTTCTCCTTTATTCAACTTTCATTTTATTTCTCGTCTTGTTTTTGTTTTTTTTTACCACATAAATATATGTAACAATATATATATATATATATATATATATATGTTTGAAACAAGCTTTCTTAAAAGCTATATTTTGTGATTTTTATCAATGAGATTTCAAAAAATTGGTGTGATGTTTATAATATAAACAACTACACATAGGACAGGGTTTTTAAAATAAATAATTTAATAAATGTCTAATTTATTCGAATATCGAACTAATAGTACAGGTAATATAAAATCAGCATGGTTAGGTTGAGTTTTTGAAATCAAATTATAGCCTTTTTGGATTCAAAACATCCAATTTCATAATCCTTCATTTAATGATTTTTTCAATGTAAAGAATGATAATCTTTGTATATCATTATGTTAAATGTTCGACCTATAATTGGGAAAATTGTACTTACTTTGAAGGAAATCAACTTTCTATGTTAAAATATTTACTTTTATAGTTGGAAAATTATATTTGTTATTTATTATTTTGAATTTGAATTTTAAAAATAGAATCACTCATTTGACTAACATGTCTTTAAAGTAGTCGAGAATTCTTGTGCTTTCCCGCTCTAGCATTTTTAATTATGAACACATACTTGTCAAGATTTCGAGTGGGTCTAATGTGAGACCGTCTCACGGATTTTAATCTGTGAGACGGGTCAATCCTACCTATATTCACAATAAAAAGTAATATTCTTAGCATAAAAGTAATACTTTTTCATGGATGACCCAAATAAGAGATTCGTCTCACAAATACGACCCGTGAGACCGTCTCACACAAGTTTTTGCCCAAGATTTCCTACTAAGGATCCAAAAGGAAGACATAGCAATAATATAATGATAATGACTATATTTTATTTTAAAAATATATAAAATATATTTATTATTGTGTATAAATTTTCTGCCCTAAGATGTAGTTTTCGCTTGACGTCCAAATTAAATGATTCAAAACATATTATAAATTAAAGATAAATATGTACAACTTTCATTCCAACAACTTTCGGAAGTTCGAGATTAGCAAGCTTTGAAAACACATTGTAAATACACGACAAACATCTCAACTTTCATTCGAACCAATTTTGGAAATTTTGCAATTAAGAAGACGCAAACCATGCCTATATCATGCATCTGAATTAAATAGAATAAATTCATCGTTGTTTTCGACTGATAGTTCCAATTTCAACTATGAAGTATTGCGATTCTTGAGGGTAGACGGATCACCCACACTAAGGTTTATGGTGCTGTTCGTTGATTAATTTCTTAAAAAGTTCCCTTTCATTTGATTACGTTCATCATATTTCGAAATTTAGGAATTTTGAGATTACGTTTGGATTGAGTCATTTGAAATTCGTGATTTCTAATTTATTTTCATTGTTAAATAAGTTAAGTAGAGGAAAATCAAATTTAACTTCATTTATTTATATCATAATTATATATATCACAACTAATTTCAAGTAACTCATCTATTGTAAAGATTTGAAATTTATTGTGTAACGTCCCAAAAATTTGAAGGTTCATGTGAACCACATGCATGCAAGTTATCAAATTTCTTATGTATTTTAATTAATTTATTTTTAACGCATTAATGCATAATTTTAACATGAATATATATGTTAAATTCTTGGTTCATTAAGATTGCATGATATAAGGCTTTTAGCAGTGTTTCACTCTCGAACGAGGAACGGAGATCGAAGACAATTAAGGAAAAATATTTTTATTTAATAATTAATTTTAATTGTTTAATATATGGTGTAAATAAGGGTGATTTTAAAAAATGGGTCTTGTTAAGTTATTTTTATTCGACGAGTCGTATTTTAAACCGCTATTCAATTTTTAGCAAAACAGATGACTTTTTAAGGGTTCGGACAATATTTTCAAAAACATACCTAAACGAAATATTTTACCGGAGTGTTTTTGGGCTTAATAGGACTATTTTAATACTTAATGGGCCTAAAATCCTACTTAATCTCACTATTTTTAATTAAGGGCCCATTATACTAATTATACTATACCTAAATCTACCTTCAAAACCCTAAACACTCCACCCCTTCAATTCGGCCGCCCCCTCCCCAACCTTCAGCAGCATATTTCCGAAAAGTTCAGCAATCCCCTCTACTTCTCCCAAGGTTTTTCAAAGGATCTATTCCTCGTCCCTCCGGTGCCCATTCTACGCGATTGTATCAAGGTTTTCGAGCGTAAAAACGCAAATGCACACCTATATCTCGTTTTTCTCATCATTCACATCAATATATGTTGGTTTGTATGTTTTTGCATGAGAAATTTTAGTCGTATCATGTTTTGTAAGTTTGGTACGATTTTGACACGAAATATGCATTTTCTTTATACGTAACTCATGTCCTTGATGCATTTGTGTAAGGGGCTGCTATATCATGGGTATTAAGGGTTGTACATGTCGAGATAGAAGGTGTGTAGGTGCTGGAGATGGAGCTGGCCCGAACCATAGAGAGAGCCGAGCAGATCTCGGGTTTTGATGATGATTGGGACTCGATCGGATTATGGGAAGAGATCGGTCGTATGGGAGTCTAACCAGGTCATGGTGCAGACCCTAGGGAGTTTGAGTTGTGGTCTAGGAGGGCTAAACCATGCTGGTCACGGCCTAGGGGTAGACCGAGGCGCAAGGGTTGAGATGAATAGACTTTTGGCTTGCTTCGGGTGATCCTCGTATGGTAGGGTGCATGGGGCTGTAGGCGTGGGATAGTTCGGTCCAGGAGGTTAGAGGTGGGCTAGGTAGCGTTGGTTCGAGGCTGGTCCATGTTGGTTAGGCGTAGGGTCGAAGATTTGGCTCGGCGGTGCAACTAGGGTTAGGGTTACGAGTCCAGAATTTTCCATCAAGTTGCAGCCAAGATTAGGTGGTTTAACATATCTGGAATTCGGTTGTTTAGGGGCCGGTAGGGTGTGAATAAGTCATGGTTAAAATTTGGGAAAGTTTGGTTAAGTTTCGGGTTGATTCGGGTTACAACCGAGATATAGGTCCAAGTTCTAAACTAAATCGTAAAAGTTATGGGACAAGCTGGAGGTTACATCTAGGAAATGATTATAAATATGTTTTGAGGTGTTCTATTAAGTTCGGTTGGCTTCGGGTCGAAATTTCGAGGTTCAGGGGTAAAATGGTCAATTAGGGTTTACAGGGGCAAAATGGTCATTTTGCACCACGGGTCGAGTTAGCAGTCCCGAAAGCGCCCCGATCACTAAAATTGCATGTTTAAAATGTATATAATATTATGAACATGAATTTTTATGAAAATACGAAAATCAATCGCATGCTTGATTTTAAGGAAATTTACGTATATGCATGATTTTTATAACTGATGAATATGATGATATGTTTTGAAGGATGAGAGTTTTTTGTGACTAATATGAACACGAACACGAACATGTAAGACCAAGGCTCAATGGATGGATAATACTGTCGCCGATGTCCCCGCCTCCAGGCACCGCGGTTATACGTAGATGAATCCATCAACTAGAGCTGATACGAAAGTCACATCTAATGATCTGAACTCAAATAAAGAAAATGAACACGTATATGTTAACATGATGAGATATGTTATGGACACTGCTGGAACTTTTCAAGTTCGTAATCTTTGATTGATTTTGATGTTAACAAAACTTGTTATTTTGTTTCTAATAACCTACCTTAGTGCACAGATAGCTGAAACTGAAATGATCAGTTTACGAGCCAAAACTGAAGCTATCGGAGATGATAACTGAAAGAACTAACTGATTGAATGAACTGAACCAGTTCAACTGATGCATCGCAACCAGCTCCACTGAATGTTCAGCTGATAGGTAGTTCAGCAGAAGATCTTCAGAAGCCCGGCCAGCTGATAAAGAGTTCAACTGATGAAAAGCCTAGCAGACCAGGTAAATTGAATCAGTGAAATCAGTTCAGCTGACGAGTCAACTGATTTCACTAGATCAGTTCAATGACCAGTTGCTGATCAGTTTGAAGAACCAGTTCAGGACATCAGTCAGGAGCAATCAGTTGCAGATCACGACAAGCTTACTTAATGGATTACAACTGTGCGTAAAGGTACAATAAGAGAGGTTGCATTAGAGCTTAAAGCCAAAAGTTCCGGAATGGATTCCAAGGAACAAATTCAAAATGCAACAGATACAATAATTGATTCTCACTGTACGATCAAGCTTCGCGCCTATAAATAGAAGATCAGTGATGACTCAGCAAAAAACGACACATTCACATTGTGGCTAAAAAAGAGAACACAACAAAGAAAAAGGGCACGCATATTGCATATGAGCTTACTAGAAGCATTACGCCCAGTTGTGAGGGAACACTTCAAAATTATATAAGCTTAGATTAGAAGCTTATTTCTCTCAGTGTATGAGAACACTTTCGGATAGCGTTCATTGTTCAGTTCTCACACACACGCACACACACCACCACCCAAATTACAGTTTTGCACAAAGACAATAAACTTGTGTATGTAGTCTTTGACACACAGACGTTAAACAAGTGTTGGCTGGAAGGTGCTGCCTTCAGTCAAGACTAGGAGTTCAGTTAGGTAATGGGTAAGTCCTAAGCTGTGTAGGATTTGTACAAGGTGTTGTATAAATCTAAGTCTTCTAGTGTATCCTACCCGTGGAGGTAGAAGGGGTGACGTAGGAGCAGTTGAAGTCTCTGAACATCCATAAACAAATCCTGTGTCTTTTAACTGTTTAACTGCTTATTTTGTTCTTAACTGATTTGATCAGTTCAGCGGATATCAGTTCAGTTCTGTCCATAACTGAACTGATATAAGCTCTAACTGATGTTCCCGTAAATTCAGTTCTTCAGTTGCACAGTATATAAACCATATCAGTTTTTCTTAACGAATGATTATTTCAAGTGTTTTCCGCTTGATTTTATACCAAACTTGATCTAATTCATCGATGTATACATTCTTAGAACACGACCTATTGCAGCTCATTGATTTATTGTATTGAAAGCACCCCTAAGGTGCCTAGCACACAATCCATCAGACACTTCTATACTTTGACACGTTATGTTTAAGCTCATGCTTTTAAGATCATGAAAGATATTTTAATTACAGTACTTTTCACTGTTGCGTGTTATGCATATGCATTTGCTATCACAGTTCAGATGTGTTGAGTCTTTAGACTCACTAGGTGTGATTGATACAGGTGAGCATGATGATGTGAAAATTGGAGGTGCTGAAGACTGAGTAGACGGAGCTGGGTGTAGGCACGTTAACCCGAGGACCTTGCATTTTTCCACATATTATGATTATGAGTCATGGGTGTAAAAAATGTTTTAAATGTTTTTGCATCTCTTTATACGTTGATAATTTTGACAGACGTTGAGTTCATTTAAAACAGTAGAATAGCAGATTGATTTCATTTTAAGATTTAATTAACTGCTGTTATTTTTATTCAGTGATTAAGATAATTTTTAAAATGCATGATTGACTGCTTTTATTACATGCATGTGTTTGAGTATTTCTGAAAAGTGCTTTAAAAAAAATATTTAAGAAGTTATTTTAAGTAGTAAACGTTTCATATTGTAATTTATATAATTGTAGTGTAAATAAGTAGGAAGATGTATTTGAAGTTCTTTTGTGAAAGTTTTCAAAACAATACAAATAAATTTAAATTCATGGATTTGAAATCCTTCAATCCTAACATAACCTAATTAATAGTCTATATTTGTTGTTTAACCTGCATTGATATATACGAGAAGAATTTTGTTTTTTCAAAAAAAAAAATACTTGAAAGTGGTGAATGTTGTTAAGTTCCTCAGACATATTTAGGGTTGAATTCAGGGAGATGGATTCAAAATCCATGGATTTTAATTTTATTTTTATTGTTAACAATGAAATTATTAGATCCCTTAGTTTTGGTGATAAACAAACAATAACTTATTGTATTATATCAAGTTGTTGTTTGCTTTGTATTACTGGTACTTTACCGCTTCAGAAGAATCCATTTAACCGATTTTGTATTGCTAAGCTATTCAACCGCTTTATCATGAACATCATATTTGATCTACTCGACCGTTCTTGCACACCATTTTGTGGCACATGGACTACTCAACCATTCCTTCTATCCAAGAACATTAATAAACGGTCTAGTAATGTTATCTTCAGATACAAGTCACACATCTTATAACGATTTCTCCTATTTATCATAAAGGTTGGTAGATTGATCATGCACGAAGAAACATGATATCAGAATATCAGATTGTTTTCCTTAAAAGTCTACACGCAGAGCTAGTTACTTTTTGTTGTCAGTTACCGTTTTCTCTCAAATTTTGAAAAATGCCAAATTGCTCGTTAATTAAAATGTATGATAAATAAAAAAAGAACAAAGATAGCAGTATTATTGCATTAATGCTCATTAATAGAGCTATAATAGAACATTGTACAAAAAGATGAAGTAATTACTATAAACAGAGAATACCAAGAGGAGAGAAGAAGAACAAGAAGGAGAATTTACACACTTAAAGCATTCTTTGAAAAGATTTCTGATCACCCTTAATCTTTACAAATTCTATAATTCTCAACAACCCAATCATGAAAGAACATTCATCAGATATCCAAGGAGTATCAAGGGCTTCTGTTAATTCTCTTGACCATTTCTTACCAAGACTGGTTAAGGAGTATTTCGACAGCATGAATCAAATGATTCATTACTTTACTTTATTAGTGTTGTATTGATTGTTAGTGTGTGTATCTCAATTTTTTGTGAAAATACAAGGAGTTTCAACTGAGACAATGAATAAACCCTAAGGTTGAAGTGGGTTGTTACAAAGTGTAGTAAAACTAAAGTCTGATAGTGAAATCCTTCCTAAGTAGAAAAATGGTAACGTAGGAGCTTGAGTCTCCGAACATTTATAAAAATACTTCTCTCATTTCCTTAACGCAGTCATTTGTCTTCTTAATCTACTATATTTGAGCATATAATCTTCATAAGAAGCATCAGACATTTTTCTGCACAAAATTTTTGCGCAACTATCAGGCATACTTATTTGCACATGATGATGAAATGTGGGGTGTCATCACTGAAGGACCAATGAAGATCCTACAGCAAATACAGACGTTGCAATATCTGAGGGTGCTCCACAGATGATGGAGAAGCGCCGTTCTTAGCGGACCACTGAGGATAAGAAGAAGGCCATTATTGGCAATGTGGCCAAACACATCCTTTACAAAACTCTTGATAAAAATATGTTCATTAAATTTAAAATTTTCTACAGCTAAATAAATATGAGAGAAGTTGACTCAACTTTGAGAGCAAAACAACCAAACAAAGGATAACAAGATAACTGTGTCCATTCAGAAGTTCGATAGTGCTTAGATGAAGCTTGGAGAAACTGTCAATGACTTTGATGAACAATTTAAAAATATCATTATTGAACTGGAATTTTTTGTAAGGAATTGAAGGTAATGCGAGCTCTGCCCAATGAATGGGATGTAAAGACAATAGCAATGAGAGAATCCAAAGAACTAAACAAGCTAAATTTGCGTCCACTGAGAAACTAAGCAACGGGACCATGTCTCTATTCGTCAGGAATTTTAGTAAATTTATGCGTAAAAATTAATTTAAATTTACTAAACCTTATTATAAAAAGGACGAGATAGAGGATGTTCAAGTTTGTTATAACTATGATAAGAAAGGTCACTTTATTGCAAACTGTAAAAGGACCAAAAAGGATGAAAAGAAATCATTCGAGAGAAGAAGGTCGAATGATGAGAAATGATCTTTTAAGAAGATGAAAGATCATAAGGCTTTTGTTGCTGAGGATAACAAAAGCAAGTGGGCAGACTCGTAGAGTTGTCTTCTGGATTGGAAGCCAACTCAAGTTACAGTGATGAGTCAGTTCAGTGCTTGATGGAAAACTCAGAACCGAAGAAGATGATGATGAGTTATTCGATTTTGGTTCTAGTGAATTTACACGATAAGACATTTTAACTGCAATTCATGATATGGTAAAAAAGTGCAAGATTATCTCTTAATCATTTTAGGAAGTGAAGGCTTAAAAAGTATTCTTGAAAGACAATTCAAGTGAATCCAGCTGCTTACGACGAAAGAAATTTGACTGTCTTAAGGTAAAACTAAGTCTGCTAGACACTAAGAATGATAACATGATAAGAATATTCCAAGACACTTTGAATGAAAATCAAAAGTTGCTCAAATCTTCTAAAAACTGGTTGTGGCATAAGAGATTGAACCACCTAAACTTTAAATCTATTGCCTATCTGAGTAACCAAGATCTTATAACTGGTTTGCCCAAAATAGATTTTTCAAAAGATAAACTTTGTTCAGCATGTCAGTTTGGTAAGCAAGTAAGATCTTCATTTAAAAACAAGGGTTGTAAATCGTCTTCCCGATGCTTAGAACTGCTACATATGGATCTTTTTGGTCCTATACCAGTTATGAGCTTAGGGCGAATGAAATAAACATTAGTAGTCGTGGATAACTTTTCAAGATTTACTTGGGTTATTTTTCTCAAATCCAAAGACCAAACTGTTGCACAACTGATTAAGCTTTTCAAAAGACTATTAAATGAAAAATCAGTTGGGATTAATCGAATAAGGTCTGATCGAAGAACTGAATTCATCAATCAAAATCTTTCACAATTTTTAGAAAATACTGGAATCAAGCATGAGCTTTCAGCAGCAAGAACTCCTCAGCAAAATGGTATAGCTGAGAGAAAAAATCGGACCCTTAAAGAAGCTGCTAGAACAATGCTTGCTGATTCTTGTATTTCTCAGAGGTTTTGGGTAGAAGCAGTAAACACTGTATGTTATACTCAAAACATATCAATGATTAATAAGAATCATTTGAAAACACCGTATGTGATCTGGCATGGACGCAAAAGTGTGGTTTCCTACTTCAAGATATTCGGCTGCAAATGTTTTACTCTTGATAAATACAAAAATAATTTAAAAGATTTTGATATTAAATCTGTTGGATCTCGGTTTTCTCGTGCCCAAAATGCAGTGGAAGTTTTAAAATTTTTTATTTTATTTTGACAATCATATTATTTGTTTGGGCACTCGTATGGTTTTATAATTAAACATACATAGGATGTTTAAAACTTTTACCTTTAGTGAACAATTTCCACTAGGCTCCAACTACGTCGGTATAAGCGAACGTAGCTCTTGTTGTAAATCTCACGTACGTTCTTCAAATCTTCTTTCTTCAATCTCCTAATCCGGTCCACGACTGGATTACTTGTTCCTCTTCTAACTTGCACTAGAAAGTATAGAAGGATTTATCGTTGGAGATTAAAAATCGAGAGGCGGCATAAATCAAATTCTCTTTGATGGAGGCCGAAATTTTTGAGAGAAAAAGAGTTGTGATTTTCGAAAATCACAAAGGAGGTGGAGGATAGGGTTTTTGAAAAATTGTGAATGAATTATTTTTAACTTAAGCATAATTCACATATATATAAGCTTAGGGCCCATTAATAAAATTAAATATTTAATAGGCTTAATCAATTAATTATTCTAGTCCAACTAGTTTAATTAATTAATTAATCTTTTAAAGTCCAATTAAGAACCTTAATAATATGTATGTTGGTCTTGTACTCCTACAAGCCCATTATACATATACACATTACATTTAATTGAAATCCCTTATAAATTCAACATTTGAATTTAATATTTAAATTATAAATTCAACCCCTTGAATTTATTACCTCCAAAATTTAATATTTAATAAACTCAACATTTGAGTTTAATACATTAAATTCTCAACATATACACATTACATTTAATTGAAATCCCTTCTACAAATTTTATAAATTCAACTCATTGAATTTATTTTCTCAAAATTTAATTATCATAAATTCAACTCCTTGAATTTACTATATCATAATATAAATTCAACTCCTTGAATTTATTCTCTCAACGGGAACAAACGATCCAGAGCTTGTGTGAACCTCAATGGTTCACGGATACAGCTAGCCGTGGGTTCACAACTCCTTGTGATTCAGGACATAATCCTTTATTCGGGCTTACCCTTATTTGCCCCATTCTATGTATCATCAATTGATCATGAGAATGTAAGAAATCATATTTCTGATTAAACCCATCGAACCATGGTAAGAGCGTCTAGTAGCATCGTCCCATGATTCCCTAGGTTTCACTGATAGTGCCTGCAAGAACCAGTCGGTAATAATTAACGTACATGTACGGTCCCTTCATCTCATATATCCCAATCGAATCTGCAACCATTGGTTCATCGAGGGTTGCATATTAATTCGATAACTATGTGACACATATAAATAGTGGCATCGCATGTACTATTGGAGAACTCTTTCTCCAACGTACATTTCATACTCTAGCCAGAGATTCCACGCACTATTATTTAATCAGATCACATAGGATATCCACATGCGTAGGTGAGCGATGAATCCCCAACTACAATGAACTGGCTCCTATATGTGTCGCAACTGTACCCAACCTCTCCACCTGATGACTCTCCTGGAGCCGATAAACGAGTCAAAAGCACAACCCTAGCATATAGAGCCTCAGTGTTGTCCCGGGTCGTAAGGACTAATGGTGTACAATCATAACCACGGACTTATCCTCTCGATGAATGATAACCGCTTGGAAAGTTCGAGGGAGGGTTGTTCGGTATAATCATCATATGACTACCCATCTGCATGTTTGGACATCTCTATGCCCTTACCAAGAAACATAGTACACAACATCACAGATACTAGTCTCGAGCTCAAGCGACCTTTATCCATGTTTTAGGCGGCTGAATCGACTAGAAACGAATTTAGAATATGCAGTGTTTACAAATGAGTTTCAACATCGAATTACGATTCATTTGTATTAAATCATAATCAAGGACTTTATCTATGCTGATCGCATGTGTATACAGATAAAGTGAAACGAAACCATTAAAAGTTAAATTATATTAAAATAAAGATTGTTTATTACAACTGAGTCAATAAAATCCCTAGCCAACAGTTGGCTTGCAGGGTATCTACTCTAACAAAATCTGCAGAGAGAATATTTCTTAGATACTCTTCATTAAGTGAAGCTTACAGAGTTTTTAACAAATGCACTTTGAATGTAGAAAAGTTTATTCATGTGGTATTTGATGAATCTGTGCTAACTGATGAGCCAACTGATCTAGTTGAGCTAGTTGACCGCTTTACAGATATTATCTTGGAGTATGATAATGAAGAAGAAAATCACATTAATCGAAATATCCTTCAATCACCAGAACCAGAATTGCTGGATCAATCAGTTGAACAAGAAATTGTTACTGATAATCAGTTAGTGGAGCAAAATGATAATACTCAGTTACCAACTGATACAGCACCAATTGAAACTGAAGAAAATATTCAGTTGCCCACTGAAGCAGTTGCTGAAATGGATACAACAAATACTGAATACAGATGGAAGAAATCACATCCACCAGAACTGGTTATAGGTAATCCATCTGATCCGATAAGAACTCGGAATCAAATGTTTAATTTATTTGTTCATTATGCGTTCGTTTCCCAACTGGAACCTAAGAAAACTGATGAAGCTCTTGCTGATCCTAACTGGATAAATGCAATGCAAGAAGAGCTAAATCAGTTTACCCAGAACAATGTCTGGAACTTAGTTCCAAGACCAGTTTCTAAAACCATTATAGGTACAAAGTGGGTATACAGAAACAAACTGAATGAAGATGGTTCAGTTGTGCGCAACAAAGCGAGACTTGTAGCACAAGGATATAGGCAAGAAGAAGGAATAGATTATGATGAAACTTATGCACCAGTTGCAAGACTGGAAGCAATCAAAATGTTCCTTGCCTATGCCTCATTCAAGAACTTTAAAGTCTACCAGATGGACGTGAAGAGTGCATTTCTAAATGGTCAGTTGCAGGAAACAGTATACGCTGAACAACCACGAGGTTTTATCAATCACTCTCTTTCTGATCATGTTTATCATTTGAACAAAGCCTTATATGGTCTTAAACAAGCTCCAAGAGCTTGGTATGAAACTCTTTCAAAATTTCTAACTGATCATGATTTAACTGTTGAATCAATTGATAAGACTTGTTCAAAGTTCCAAAAAATGATCACATTTTACTTGTGCAAATATATGTTGATGATATAATTTTTTGGTCAACTAACCCCAAATTATGTGAGAAATTTGCCAAGTTAATGCATGAAAAATTCGAGATGAGTATGATGGGTGAACTAACATTTTTCCTTGGTCTGCAAGTGAAACAATTGGAGACTGGTACTTTCATCAGTTAGACCATATATACGAAGGAATTGCTCAAGAAATTTGGAATTGAAACATGTTCAGTTGCAAGTATTCTCATGAGTTCATCAATCAAACTAGACAATGATCAAGGGGGAATATCAGTTGAGACAACACTCTACAGAGGCTTAATAGGTTCATTATTGTACCTAACTGCTAGTCGTCCTGATATAGTATTTGCTGTTTACATGTATGCTAGATTTTAGGCAGATCCTAAGCAATCGCACTTTTCATCTGTCAAACGCATTTTAAAATATCTTAAAGGCACACAAAATGTGGGCCTATGTAAGCTAGATCGTAAAAGCACCAGTGGGTCATGTCAGTTTCTAGGAGACAGACTGATTTCATGGTTCAACAAGAATCAAACATCCATAGCAACTTCCACAACTGAAGCAGAATATCTTTCTGCTGGAAGCTGCTGTGCTCAACTGCTCTGGATTCAGCAACAACGGAAATACTATGGAGTCATTGCAAAAGAATCACCAATCTTTTGTGATAATACAAGCACGATTGCAATAACATACAATCCAGTTTTTCACTCAAGGACCAAGCATATCGATGTCAGGCATCACTTCATCAGAGATCATGCTCTGAAGAAAGCAATCAGACTGGAATATGTACCAACTGAACAACAAGCAGCAGATATCTTCACAAAGCCATTACCCGAGACTAAGTTTTCTCACTTTCGCAACATTTTTGGCTTAATCGACTTATCTTAATGTTATTATCTTGTTGTTTATTCAGTTGTCACCAGTTAGTATGTAGAAAATAATAAGGTAGTAAGAGTAAGACAACATTAAAACATAATAATAATTTTATTTATTATAAGAAGAGCATACATGGATGATTTCTTTTTTAACTGCGAACCTCCAGGAGGTCAACCACATGGTTAATCCTCAAGTAGAGGTCCTTAGGAAGTCCTCCTAGAAAGCAATCTTCCTCAGAGTCCTCCGTTCCTTGAGGAGGAGCAGAAGGTAGACACCTTCATCTGTGAAGATGTCTACATTATCAGCAACGCGAAGGTACCGCCAATACTTCTTCAGTATTGCCACCCTTTTAGGTAGCAACCTCTCCTTTCTCAAAGGAGGTTTGGAGCTCCTGGATTTTCATCCAGAGCTTCAGTATCTTTTCAAAGATACTATCCTCCATAGCAGTATTCCTAGCAGCAACAACAGATTTCATAAACTCTCCCCCGCGAGGTCTGGCTGTGTGGAAATCCCTGCTTTGTCCATTGACATTCACTTGTCTTGCTTTATCTGCTGAAAAATTGATTTCTAACCCTTTCACTCTTATTTATAGCTGATATGTGAGGCATCTGAAGTGACGCAATCATTATTTCGGACGATTCATCTTCTGAGAATAAGATTTATTTTATTTTTTTACGCATCATTATTATAACTGTCATTTTAATTTTCAGATTAAAATATGCATTTATTTAGGGGGGAAAGACGAATTTAAATAGTTAACTAATAAGACAATAGTTAGTTGATCTTCGACTGAACTGACTCAGTTTACAACTGATCACTCAGCTACTGATCGAACTGATCTTATCCAATAAGTTAACTGATCATTCGATATATATTCCAAATTAAGTGATGTGACTGATAAGTACGCAATTAATAAATGTCTTTTAATGAATAGTGTTTTAAAACGTGGACTCACGTAGTCCGATTATTTTATACACACGATTTCATCACACGTATACACGTTTTTATTCAAATTATCTTGGACTGACATGTGTTCAAAAATTTGAACAGTCACATACATAAGTACATTAACCCTCTTCATTTCAGTTCTTTTTTACGAGCATTTCAGTTTACAGAGCAAACCCATAAACGAAGTTTTCTTTCTTACAGATAACAAACCTCTAAAAATGGAAAATCAAGTACCAGCATACATTTTGAACGCAATGGTGATCGACTTTGATTCAGTCATGTCTGTTCAAGACGAGGATATCAAGAATGTATTTCTAAAACTGGAAGCTGCTGACCTGAAAAACTTTCTTGGATTATCTTCTCAAGATATTTATCCTAAAGAGATTCAAAATCTCTATGCCACTTGATTTATCTCTGCTGATGGCAATATCACTACTACTATCAACAATCAGCTGCTGATAATTTATGAAAACTCCTTCAGCAACCTCTTTCAGCTGCCTACTGATGGGCTAGCAAATATTTCTGAGGTAAAATCCTCTGATGTTGAGGAAATGCAGATTCAATTTCTGCTGATGGATGGAAAATCAAAGTTTCCGATCCCGAGAAAGAATTGAAGCCAGAAATCCAGCTACTGGCTGATATCGTGGCCAAAGGGCTACTGCGAAAAGCAGGATCCTTTGCTGCTCTTACCTTGGAGAAATTTCAAGTCATGACTACTATCATGACTGAAAAAAGGCTGCAATGGAAAGGTATCATCTTCAACCTTCTGAAGAATATGCTTCAGTCTTCAAAACAATCGAAGGGATTTGCAGTGCAGCTCAGCTATTTGCTGAAAAGCAAGGGTTTGGTGGATGACTCCTCTGAAAGGTTATCCAAATTCAAGATCTTCAATGCCAAAAGTGTTCAGCTGCCAAAGCTTAAGCTAGACATCTCACCTGAGAAATTCATTAAAGTGAAAAAGGAGATTGGGATGCAGGAGGCTCCTAAATCAGTTAGGAAAGCCAAGAAGACAGTCCAAAAGGAGACAATCAAACGCAAACTGATTGTCAGTGAAACTGATTCAAAAAAGACTCCCTCTCCCAAGATCTCCAAAAAGCCAAGAACGCTCAAAACCAAACCAGCAGCTGTACTGAGAATCATGCCAACTGAAAGGCTGAGGCAAACTGGAGCTGAACAGCCAATCCAAGCTATTCCCTTGAGAGCTTTACCAGTTGTATCTTCCACGGAGGTTTAGTTACCTCCTCCTGCTGCTCAACAAATGAAGACGATCACCGAATCTGGTGATCAGCAAAAAGTTGCTAGAGTTAAAGCTCCACTGATCACTATTTCTGGCCGTACTCCTCTACCAGTTGCCAGACCCAAGGGGATAGTGATTAGAGAAATGATTGATGCAACTACATCAGGGCTGAGTATTTCTCATGCTCTGACTAACTCAAAGGGCAAGGGAAAGATGACTGAAGAGCTCAGACCCACAAATGTGATTCAAACTCATATCGATTTAATTTGGAACGAGATCAATGAGTTTTCTAAGAATAAGCTCAAGGCTTATGATGAATGGGTCAGATTTCAGACTGAAGTGTTTGTCAGACAACTACAGAAGAAGTCAGTTTTGAAGAAATTTATTGACCTGGAAACTATAGTCTTGAAAATAGTCAAAGAGGCCTCAATTGTTCAAGCGTTGCAGAGGAAAAAGTACTTCTTTGATCAAGTACGTGAAAAGAAGTAAAGGCAAATGATTGTTCATCTACGCCAAAATTTTGATCCCACCAGTCCAACTGCCTTTAATGACAAAGCAGTTCATGATCAACTGGATGCGGACCTTATCACTCTGCAGATGGAGATTAAGCAGTAGGAACTGGATCAAGTGTTGACTATTCCAACAGGCTCCCACAATCTCTCATCAGAAGAACAAGCTGAACAATCAGTTCAACAGCAAGAGCCATCCCAGGAACCAGTTACTGAATCTTCTAAGCAAGTAACTGCTTCTTTTTCAAAGGATGCGAAACCGTCAACTTCTACTCCTCCATCCTCAACTGCACAACTTAAACTTTATACTGATGCTGAATTATCATTGGAAAACATCGACGAAGTTATTAAATCAGTTGCCTGATATTCAGCTGAATACTACAAAAGCAGTTGAAAAACTTTTTGCAACTGAAGAACCAGCTGTACAGAAAATTTTGCAACAAGTTGAAGAGCTAGTTCAGTTGACTGCAACGACTGAACAGGTAGTTCCACAAATAACTGATGAGGTGCCAATTGAAGAGCCGACAACAGTTTCAGTTGTTCAACCAACTGAAGAACTAGTCTCCATATCAGCTGAGCAACCATCTGGTCAACCAACTGAAGAGCCTTCAAGCACCACTGCTGATCCAAATCACTCTTCTCCTCCACAGCTTCAGCAAGAAGCCATAACAGAAGATGCTCCAGAAATGGTTGGTATTGTAACTGAAACAACTGACAGGGCCTTGGTAATATTTAATACAGAAAACAGGGAGCAGAAACCAGAAACCTTTGGAGCCATATCTGCTAGTATTTCAGTAGCATCTGAATCAATGTTCGAAGAAATTCAAGCTATTCAGACCAACCTTGTCAGTATGCTGACTTCCATTTCCGACATCAAATCAATCCAACTAGCGCACACTATGAAAATTTATTCTATAAAGGAGAACACGTTCAAAAGTCTTCAACAAGTCACAACGGATATTACGAACTTTTTCTTCTAGATGGATCAAATAGGGACATACAGAGCGTCGACTGAAGCTCATTTCCATACTCAAGCAATGTTCAACAAACGATTTGATTATCTAGAAAATTATGTCACAAAGAGAATGGATTTGATGCAAGATATTCTGATGAATACCGTTTCAAACGTATCCTCGGATGTTCATTTATTATCCAAAAAGGTTGAGGCGTTTGACAAAAAGGGAGAAGAAGATAAACAAGATCAGCAGTATCGATCTAAATAGAAACACAGTCAACAAACTGATCAAGGACCAACAGATAAAAGAGCTCAGTTAGAGGTTGAAGTAACAGGCAGAAGATTCTTTTATTCTTTCATTCTTTGTACGAATCTGTACATTGAAAAGAGATTATTTTATCTATAATAAGTTCAGTTGATCAGTTCATATTTTATAGGTTTTGTCAAACACCAAAAAGGGAAAAATTTTAGGAAACTGAATTTCTGAAGTTTGACAAAATAAGAATTTAATAGATTGAACTAACTGATTAAGAAGACTGATAGTAACTGATCTAATATACACAAATTATCAGTTGCCTATAACTGAAGATTAATGCCAAGACAATCGAAGGCAACTGAACCAGATGACTTAACTATGCAGAAAACTGACTGATAAGTTGGAGACCAATCAGTTGCTACATCAGTTGTGAGCTTATCAGATATAGTCTATCAGCTGATCTTTCAATTGTACACGTCATCAGTGAAAAGGACGTAGCTCAACCACCGGAAAATTGTACAAAGAACAGCATGAACGCCACATTTCAGAAATGCTACAGTGTATGACTGTCAGAAGAATGTTGACGTGGCAAACAACGGATAGAAAGATTCAAATTGCATTCAATATTACCATTGGAGGCAAAGCCTATAAATAGCAGAAAAGAGCGGCTGAAAATATACAACAAGAACACTATTCTATTAATCAAGCTTTTACTCTGCTGAAATCTTGGCAAGCCCTCTGATCATTCAAAAGCTCACGCTTATCGTATACATTTATAGCATTTAAAGGCTATACTTTGAGCTCACAAACACAAACTGGTATTGCTGTAATCAGTCGTGTTAAGTTATTTCAGTTTAGTTGAGTACTGTAAATCGTTTTGTAACTAAGAGTTTCAGTTTGGCATTGTTAATTCCAAGACTGAAGTGGGTCTGTACAACTATTTGTATCGATCAAAGTCTTTTAGTGAATATCCTATCTTTGAGATAGAAGGGGTGACATAGGAGTGTTTGAAATCTCCGAACATCCATAAAATCATGTGTGTCATTACTTCACTTTTATTCTATGTATCATTCTGTTTATTTCCGCACTATTATTGTTATCTGATTGATATTGACTGATAAGATTCCCGAGTCTTAGTTTGTCACCAAACTGACTCAATATTCGAAAAGGTTGTGAAAATTGTGAGTGTTTATTCAACCCCTCCCTCTAAACACTCTTTCACCCCCATAACATATCCTATCAGAGACCATACTCTAAAGAAGGCAATCAGGCTGGAGTACATCTCAACTGAACAACAAGCAGCTGACATCTTCACCCAGCTATTACCCGAGACTAAGTTCTCTTACTTTCGTAATATTCTTGGTTTAATTGATTTGTCTTGATTTTAGTTTCATTATCTTATGTCAGCTAGTGGTGTCAGTAAATGGCTATATGCAGTTGTTATTAATTGTTTTCAGTTAGTATTAGTTAGATTGCAGAAAATAAAGAAATAAAAATATACAAACATTGACTGAAATAAACTTTTTATTGATTGAAAGGAGTAGCTATTACATTGTTTATTTCTCTCTCTATTGCATTCAGCCAGGAGGTCATCCATGCGGATAACCTGCCAGTGGCAGTTCTCATAAACTCATATGAAGAAGCAATCTCTTTCAGAGTCATCTGCTCCTTGAGAAGCATGAGATGATAGACACCTTTTTCTGTGAAGATGTCTGAAGCATGAGCAACGCCGAGACACCACATATACTTAGTTTCAGTTGCCACTCGCCTTCTAGTGACAAGTAGTTCAAGTTGAAACTGAAGTGGCTCAGTTGCACTCAGAACAAACTGAAGAGGTGCCAACTGAAGTGCCAGCTGATAAACAAACTTAAGATCCTACCAATTCAACTGCTGCTCAAACTTCTACCTCTGCTGAAGACACCCATCAGAAATCAGTTGGAGAAAATATTCCAGAAATAGTGACAGCTGCGAGTGAATCAACAGATAAGGCCTTTGTAATTTACAATGAAGAATACATGGAGCAAGAACAAGAATCATTTGAAGCCCTGTCTCCTCAGATACCAAATGGGTACTGATATAATGATAGAAGAAATTCAGTCCAGCCTACACAATTTAATCTCCACTATTTCTCATATGAAGTCAATCCAACTGTTGCATATATTAAAGATTGATTCCACAAGAGAGAAAACCATGAAGAGCCTCAACCAGGTTACTACGGATATCACTTCCTTATTTCTCAATATGGATCAATTGAGGAAAGACAGAGTGACAGTTCAAGCATTTTTCCAGAGTCAAGGACCAGCTGATAAAAGAGCTCAGTTAGAGGTTGAAGTAACTGGCAGAAGACTCTTTTATTCTTTGTACAAATTTGTACATTGAAAAGAGATTATTTTATCTACAATAAGTTCAGTTGATCAGTTCATATTTTCTAAGTTTTGTCAAACACCAAAAAGGGAAAAATTGTAGGAAACTGAATTTCGGAAGTTTGACAAAATAAGAATTTAATAGATTGAACTAACTGATTAAGAAGACTGATAGTAACTGATCTAATATACACAAATTATCAGTTGCCTATAACTGAAGATTAATGCCAAGACAATCGAAGGCAACTGAACCAGATGACTTAACCATGCAGACAACTGACTGATCAGTTGGAGACACTGATCAGTTGCTAAATCAGTTGTGAGCTTATCAGCTATAGCCTATCAGCTGATCTTTCAACTGTACACGTCATCAGTGAAAAGGACGTAGCTCAACCACCGAAAAATTGTACAAAGAACAGTAGGAACGCCGCATTTCAGAAATGCTAAAGTGTACGAGTGTCAGAAAAATGTTGACGTGGCAAACAACGGATAGAAAGATTCAAATCACATTCAATATTACCGTTGGAGCCAAAGCCTATAAATAGCAGAAAAGAGCTGCTGAAAATATACAACAAGAACACTATTCTATTACTCAAGCTTTTACTCTGCTGAAATCTTGGAAAGCCCTCTGATCATTCAAAAGCTCACGCTTATTGTATACATTCATAGCATTTAAAAGGCTATACTTTGAGCTCACAACACAAACTGATATTGTTGTAATCAGTCGTGCTAAGTTACTTCAGTTCAGTTGAGTACTGTAAATCGTTTCGTAACTAAGAGTTTCAGTTTGGTATTGTTAAGTCCAATACTGAAGTGGATCTGAACAACTATTTGTATCGATCAAAGTATTTTAGTGAATATCCTATCTTTGAGATAGAAGAGGTGACGTAGCAGAATAACGTCCACCCAGTCCGAGCCATCTCACTGGTCTCCACCTCTCGCCTCCTCAAACTCGTCCTCACCTGCATCGATCAAGTCTAGTGAGTCTAAAGACTCAACATGTATAAACTGAGAATAACGAGTAAATACGTAATAAATCCACATGCATTTTAAAGTAGTCCATACATACTTAAAACCTGAACATACTTACATAACCATAGACGTGTCATTGTTTCATAAACATTTTCATAAACTTACTTGCATCGTACATACTTAAACTGTAACGTACCGTACTTTTAAACTATTTAAAATTTACGAAAAAATAAAAATTTTCTAAAATGCAAAATAAACTTTCAAATTGCGATCATCAAAAAACTGTTCATCCAACATATTTGCAATAAAAGAGATCACAAATAAAGTTTGCTAAAGAAAAATACTTGTTTAAGCATCGTAAATAATAACGTGAAACCAAAGTAATTGAAACATTGCATAATTTCTTAAAAACATGGGCGGTCCTCGGGTTTAGCCTCCTGGTCAGTCCAAGCTGGCTCATTGGTCCCTACCCCTCGTCTCCTCAAAGTCATTCTCACCTGCATCGATCAAGTCTAGTGAGTCTAAAGACTCAACATGTATAAACTGGAGATAGCAAGTACTACATAATAAAACCACATGCATCTTCAAAGTAAGACTTACATACTTGAAACTTGAACGTAATAACATAAACGTACTTGAAACATGAACGTAGTAGCATAAGCGTAGACGTGCCATCATTATAAAACTTTTCTTAAACATACTTGCATCATACATATTTGAGCACACATAACATCATTTTGCGTAGAGATATGTTTCAAAGCAAGTGACCCATACATAAATGTGCCTGATCAGACTAAACCACAGTACTGGGCTGGCAGAGAAAATCCACTACCACATATATGAGATCCCCGGTCATGCTTTACCGGGTGGATTGGTCCCTGGTCATGCTTTACCGCTTTCTGATCCTGATCTAAACCTGGTCATGCTTTACCGGGGTGGAGAGGTCATCGGCCACATTCACCGACTTCCAAACACGTTCATAATTTGGTCACAAGACATTTAGCATATCTCAAAAACATAAACATATTTTATTTTGCACGTCGAACATACTTACTTGGCGTTGAGGGATTCGTTGGATCTCGCTTTGGGCCACTACTGCACATACTAACATGAGTTCAAACACTTATCTTTCATAACTTAGACGTATACTCATGCTCACACCCAAAAATGATAAATTTCCTTATGACATTCTAAATCTCTCGGGACTCGACCTCGTTTAATCATCGTACTAACTCATGACATCCAACCCCAAAACAATCCCAAAAACAAAATTAAATTTTTTTTTCTAAAACATGGAGTACACGGACCCCGTGTTTGTTATCACTAAATAAATAAATTAGACTTTAAAATGCTATAAACTTAATAAATCATTTAAAATACCACAATCCTAACTTAAAATAAAATACCACATTTTAAAATATCCAAAATCTTCGCCGATCTCTTTTCCTCGATCCCACATCAAATAATCGCCTGAAACATGAAACTCAAGAAAGCATTTTAACGTGCATCACCTAAACATAAATAATTTAAAATAATACAAATAAATAAATCATGCATCGCTAAACAAATCGTTTTAAACTTGAATAAATAATTTAACAAATTAGATAAATACATGGGTTTTACGTGTACTGAATTTGGGCTCTACAGTTCCTCCCCCACTTAAATAAATTGTGTCCTCGAAATTAAATCTTACCAAACAACTCCGAGTAGAGGTTCCTCATATCTTCCTCGGTCTCCCAAGTGGCCTCCTCCACCGATTGATTCAACCACGGGACTTTGACCAACTTGGTCACTTTGTTCCAAAGTCTTCTTCTGTCTGTCTAGGATTTGGACAGGTCTTTCCTCATACGACAGATCTAGAGCAAGCTGCAACGGCTCATAGCTCAAAACATGCGAAGGATTCGCTAGGTACTTCCTCAGCATCGAGACATGGAACACATTATGTACACCGACCAGATTCGGCGGTAGGGCTACACGATAAGCTACTGTCCCAACTCTGTCAAGAATTTCGAACGACTCAATAAATATTGGACTGAGCTTGCCTCTCTTCCCAAATCTCATAACACCCTTCATAGGTGCTACATTTACAAAAACGTCATCACCTACGGCAAACTCAAGATCTCTCCTCCTCTTGTCAGTATAATTCTTTTGACGACTCTGTGCGGTCTTCATCATGTCTCGGATCTTGACCACCATATATGCAGTCTGCTGAACAATCTCTGGACCAAATTCTGATCTCTCACCGACTTCATCCCAATGAATCGGCGTTCTACACTTCCTCCCATACAGTGCCTCGTAGAGAGCCATACCTATAGATGATTGGAAGCTGTTGTTGTAGGTAAACTCCACTAGAGGTAGCTTCGATTCCCAAGTCCTGTGGAAATCGATCACAAAAGCTCTCAGCAAATCCTCCAAAATCTGAATCACATGCTCAGACTGACCATCTGTCTATGGGTGAAAAGCTGTACTGAATAGCAACTTCGTCCCCATGGCTGCATGTAAACTCTTCCAAAAGGTCGATGTAAACCTCGGGTCTCTCTTGGACACAATAGAAACTGGGATCCCGTGCAATCGAACTATAACGTACCGTACTTTTGAACTACTTGAAATTTGCGGAAAAATTAAAAATTTTCTTAAATACAGAATAAACTTTCAAATTGCGATCATCAATAAACCGTTCCACTAAAATATTTGAAACAAAAGATTACAAATAAAATCTTCTAAAGAAAAACACATGTTTAAATATCGTAAACCATAACGTGAAATTAGATTATTGAAATTGTCATGCTTAAAATCTTAAAACATGGGCGGTCCTCGGGTTTAGCCCCCTGCACAGTCCAAGCCGGCTCATTGGTCCCCACCCCTCGTCTCTTCAACATCTTTCTCACCTGCATCGATCAAGTCTAGTGAGTCTAAATACTCAACATGTATAACTGGAGATAAAAAGTTATTGGAAACAAAGTTTCGGTTGTATGACAAACTGAAGAGCTAAAAGATCGAATTAAATGATCATTTAAACTAAACTTAATCGGACGCCTCAACTGAATCCTGCAACTCAACTATCCGACCAACTGATCTACTAACTGGTCGCGCAGTCAGTTCTACCTTTCAGTTGGACATGTCATCAGTTGAAAACGACCACCGACAAATAGTACAATAGTCTGCAACTGTTAGTGGGAACGCCGCATTACAGAAAAGACGCATTGTACTATTGGCAATGGAATTTTGACGTGGCACATCAACGGATAGAAAGTTTAAACCGCATTCACTATTACCGTTGGAGAGAAGCCTATAAATAGCAGAGAGAAGCAGCTATACAAATACGAAACTTTACAATCAGTTGCGAAGAGTGAACTAGCTATCTTTCTTACTGTTACTCTGCTAAAACTTACGCTCACACTTATCATATACATTCATAGCTATCAGGCTATCTTTCGAGCACTTTAGAACATTGTGATTACTGTAAAACTTGATTCTAGAGATCGGTTGTGCTAAGTATCTCAATCGAGCAATTTGAGTAGTAAACTAAGAGTTTCAGTTTTGGCATTGTTAAGTCCAAACTGAAGTGGGTCTGTACAAGTCTTGTATTGATCAAAGTCTTTTAGTGGAAATCCTATCTTCGTGATAGAAGGGGTGACGTAGGAGTAATTAAAATCTCCGAACATCCAAAAAAAAACCTTGTGCATTTCTTACAAGTTTTTCAGTTACTATATTCTATCTTTCAGTCAGTTATATTCTGCACTTAACTGTTAACTGACTGTGATCGACTGACAAGATTTTGAGAATTAGTTTCTCACCAAACTGATTCAAACCTTCGAAAACGAGTTAAAAAAACTGTGAGTGTTTATTTAACACCCCCTTCTAAACACTCCTTTTCCTCTAACCGATATCAAGTGGTATCAGAGCAAGTTTGATCTTGTCCTTGAATATTCTTTTCCATGAAACTGATCATTATAAATTCATTCAACAAGATTCTTATGTTCTCCAGAGAAGACTTTGATGACTGAAAAATCAGAATGCAGGCTCACCTAGCTGAACAAGATGACGATATGTGGTACGTCATTACTGATGGACCTATGAAGATATTGAAAGCCAATACAGCTGTTGTCATAACTGACGGGGCAACTCATCGAATAGAAAAGCCCAAAGAAGAATGGACAGCTGAGGATAAAAGAAAAGCCTACTTGGATAATGTGGCGAAGGATATCTTATATAAAACGCTGGATAAAGTCATGTTCAGCAAAATCAAAATGTGCAAAGCAGCTAAGGAAATATGGGAGAAACTGATACAGCTGTGTGAAGGAAACAAGCAGACTAAAGAGAATAAGCTATCAGTTGCCGTTCAAAAATTTGAAAACATCAAGATGAAAACTGGAGAATCAATGCATGAATACGACGAAAGAGTCAGTTGCATTATCAATGATTTAAATGCACTTGGAAAGGTGTATTCCAACAAAGAGGTTGCACAGAAAGTTGTCAGGGTCTTCCCAAGGAGTGGGATGTTAAGACCATGGCGATGAGGGAGTCAAAGGACCTAAACAAGGTTGAGCTCCATGACCTGTTTGCTGATCTGAAGGCTTAAGAGTTTGAGCTGCAGACTAGAGAAGGAGAACCCTCAACACCAACAGCTACAACTTCTTTAATTGCTGTCAGACTGGAACCAACTGGTTCAGTTGACAAATCTGCCGATCAGCTGAGCAATGATGCAATGACATTGTTTGTCAAAAAGTTTGGAAGGTTTATGAGGAAGAATCAAGGAAACTTCCAGAAGCAATACCAGAGAAACAACTCCAAAGAAGAACCGTATACTTGCTACAACTGTGGCAAAGCTGGTCATTTCATAGCAGACTGTACAAAGCCAAAGAAAGACAGCCGAGGTTCAGCTGAAAGAGGGAAAAAGCCCTATGAGCACAAAAGAAGGACCAAAGATGACAAAAAGACATTCAAAAAGAAGCATGAGGTACTTTTAAATGAGGAAAGAAAATCTAAGTGGTCAGAAACTGACAGTGAAGAGTTAGAGCCTGAAACCTCGTGCAGTTCAAGTGATGAGGAAGAAGAAGTCAAATGCTTGATGGCTGACAATGAAGAACTGGAGTCAGCAAGTGAACATGTATTTGATTTCAGCTCTACTGATTTCACTCGTGAGGAACCCATTATCACATTGCATGACATGGTAAATGAGTATTACAAACTTGCTCGATCATTTCAGAAAGTTAAAACTGAGCAAACTGATCCCAGTGACAACAAAACAGAAACTGATCAGTCAGTTGAACTGTTGAGTCTAAAAAGAGAGATTGCACAGCAAAAAGATGAAATGATTGAAAATCAAGCCTTGATATGTCAGTTAAAAACTAAAATTTCAAAAAATACTAAACTGATTCAAGCTTGGAACAATTCTTCAGTTGCATTGACTGAAATGCAGAATTGTCAAAAATCTGTTTCTGATAAAACTAGTTTGGGTTTTAACAATCAAAATGAAAATTCTGCAAGTGATACACAGCCAAAGTTGAGTGAAAACAAAGGAAAGTACATTATCTTTGTAAAATTAACTATGGTAAATGAATTCCAAGAACCTAGTAAACAAGCTGTCCAATTGACTGAAAGTAAGAACAAAGGCAAACGGTATGGAATTGGATATAGCTCTGAGAGTACAACTGATGAAAGAAACTGGTCACCTAAACGATTCATTCGTAAAAATCAGTACTCAAAGAATGACTATTACAATTACTACAACTGTAAGCCGGTTCAGAAACGATATAAAAAGAATGGTCAGTTGAAGAAGGTTACAAATCATATTGTCTCATCCTCACACCACACACACATTGCCAAAAATTCGAGAAAGACTATTTGGAATACAGCAACTGAGAAGTCAGTTAGACTGATCCAAGTCTGGGTTCACAAAGGACTAATATGTTTAGGACCCAAATGAATATGGGTACCAAAATTATATATTGTGTGTGATTGCAGGTAACAGGTACAAGCAAGGAATCAACTTGGTATCTAGACAATGGCTGTTCACGACACAAGACAGTAGATGCAAGTTTGATATCTCAACTGATCAAATATATTGGACCAAACATCAGTTTTGGAGACAATTCCAAAGGTAAAACTGTGGGTAAGGGTAAGCTTATCCATGGTAACTTCTCCATTAAAGATATTTTATCAGTTGAGAATCTTAAGTATAACTTGATTAGCATCAGTCAGTTATGCGACAATGGATTCTCAGTTCAGTTTGACAAACATTTATGTTCAGTCAAAGATTCAACTGATGAGGTCATTCTAACTGGCAAACGTTGTGGGAACACTTACAAAGTCAGTTGGAATGAACAACCTTAACATTATGCACCAGTTTGTTTTATTGCTTCCAAATCATCTAAGAACTGGTTGTGGCATAAGAGATTAAACCACCTGAACTTTAAATCTATTGCATATCTGAGTAATCATGATCTTGTAACTTGTTTGGCCAAAATGGATTTTTCCAAAGATAAAATTTGTTCACCATGTCAGTTTGGTAAACAAGTAAGATCTTCTTTTAAAAACAAGGGTTGTAAATATTCTTCTCGATGCTTAGAATTATTACATATGGATCTTTTTGGTCCAATAATGGTAATGAGTTTAGGGGGAATGAAATACACCTTGGTAGTTGTAGATGATTAAGATTTACTTGGGTTATTTTTCTCAAATCCAAAGACCAAACTGCTGCACAACTGATCAAGCAATTCAAAAGACTATTAAATGAAAAATCAGTTGGAATTGATCGAATCAGGTCTGACAGAGGGACTGAATTCGTCAATAAAATTCTTTCAAATTTTTTAGAAAATACTGGAATTAGGCATGAACTTTCAGCAGCTAGAACATCTCAGCAAAATGGTGTAGCTGAGAGAAGAAATCGGACCCTTAAAGAAGCTGCTAGAACAATGCTTGCTGATTCTGGTATTTCTCAAAGATTTTGGGCAGAGGCAGTAAACACTGCATGTTATACTCAGAGCAGATCAATAATTAATAAGAATCATATGAAAACATCTTATGAGATCTGGCATGGAAGAAAAAGTGTGGTTTATTATTTCAAAATATTCGGCTGCAGTTGTTTTATACTCGATAATGGTAAAAATCATTTAAAAGCTTTTGATGCTAAATCTGCAGAGGGAATATTTCTTGGATATTAATCAGTTAGTAAAGCTTATAGAGTCTTCAACAAAAATACTTTAAATGTTGAAGAATCCATCCATGTTGTTTTTGATGAATCTGTACTAACTGATAAGCCAACTGATCCAGTTGAGCTAGTTGATAGATTTACAGATATCAGTTTGGAGGATGATAATGAAGAAGAAAAAAACATATTAATCGAAACATCCTTCAAACACCTGAACCAAATGTGTTAGATCAACCAGTTGAACGGGAAGCTGCTTTTGATAATCAGTTGGTAGAGCCTATTGAAAAAATTCAGTTACAACCGATACAGCAGCAACTAAAACTGAAGAAAATACTCAGTTGGAAACTGAAGCAGTTGCTAACTTGGATGCAACAAATACATAGTACAGATGGAAGAAATCACATCCTCCAGAATTGATAATAGGTAATCCATCTGATCCGGTAAAAACTCGCAATCAAATGCTTAATCTATTTATACATTCAGCTTTTGTTTCCTAACTGAAACCAAAGAAAACTGATGAAGCTCTTGCTGACCCTAACTGGATAAACGCTATGCAAGAAGAATTAAATCAGTTTACCCATAACAATGTCTGGAACCTAGTTCCAAGACCAGTTTCAAAAACTATTATAGGTACAAAATAGGTGTACAGGAACAAACTGAACGAAGATGGTTCAGTTGTGCGCAACAAAGCAAGACTAGTAGCACAAGGATACAGGCAAGAAGAAGGAATTGATTACGATGAAACATATGCACTAGTTGCAAAACTGGAGGCAATCAGAATATTCCTTGCCTATGCATCATTCAAGAATTTTAAAGTCTACCAGATGGAAGTGAAGAGTGCATTCCTGAATGGTCAGCTACAAGAAGAAGTCTATGTTGAACAACCTCCAGGTTTTATCAATCATCATTTTCCTGATCATGTCTACCATTTGAACAAAGACTTATATGGTCTTAAACAAGCTCCAAGATCTTGGTGAAACTCTTTCAAAATTTCTAACTGATCACGATTTCTCTGTTGGATCAGTTGATAAGACGTTGTTCAAATTATCTAAGAATGATCATATTTTACTTATTAAAATTTATGTTGATGACATTATATTTGGGTCAACTAACCCCAAATTATGCGAGAAATTCTCTAAGTTGATGCAGGATAAATTTTAAATGAGCATGATGGATGAACTGACATTTTTCCTTGGACTGCAAGTGAAGCAATTGGAGACTGGTATTTTTATCAGTCGAGCTAAATACACGAAGGAGTTGCTTAAGAAATTTGGCATGGAATTATGTTCAGCTGCAAGTACTCCCATGAGCTCATCTGTAAAACTGGACACTGATCAATGGGGAATATAAGTTGAGACGACACTCTACAGAGGTTTAATAGGTTCATTATTGTACCTAACTGCTAGTCGTCTTGATATTGTATTTTATGTCTGTATGTGTGCTAGATTTCAAGCAAACCCTAAGCAATCACATTTTTCAGATGTCAAACGTATTTTAAAATATCTTAAAGGCACGCCAAATGTTGGGTTATGGTACTCTAAAGACTCTTCTTTCAATTTAGTTGGATATTCAGATGCAGATTATGCAGAATGTAAGCTTGATCGTAAAAGTACAAGTTGATCATATCAGTTTCTAGGAGACCGACTGATTTCTTGGTTCAGCAAGAAGCAGACATCCATAGCCACTTCCACAACTAAAGCAGAATATCTTGCTGCTGGAAGCTGCTGCGCTCAACTACTCTAGATCCAACAACAACTGAAAGATTATTGAGTTATTGCCAAAGAATCACTCATATTTTGTGACAATATCAGCACGATTGCTATCACTTATAATCCAGTTCTTCACTCAAGGACCAAGCATATAGATGTCAAACATCATTTCATCAGGGATCAGGCCTTGAAGAAAGCCATCAGACTGGAATATGTTTCAACTGAATGGTAGCTAATCTCACAATTGTAGTCTTTTACCAACTCTAATCACCGTCTTTGTCTCATATTCAGTTCTTTCTGCGTGAAGAAATACTTGAGACTCTTGTAATCAGTAAATATCTGGCATTTCTCGCCGTACAAGTAATGTATCCATATCTTCAACGCAAAGACAGCGGCAGCTAACTCGAGATCATGGGTCCGGTAGTTCTTCTCATGCACTTTCAACTGTCTGGAGGCATAAGCTATGACCCGACCATGTTGCATCAACACTGTGCCTAACCCGAGCTTAGATACATCGATGTATAACACAAAATTGCCTTGTTCCGATGGCATGGCTAGCACTGGTGCTGAAACAAGAGCTTGCTTCAAAGTATCAAAGCTCTCCTGACATTCAACACTCCATACGAGTTTAGCATTCTTCTTGGTCAATGAGGTGAGTGGCACTTCAATCGAAGAAAATCCTTGAATAAATTTCATGTAGTAGCCTGCTAAGCCTAGGAAACTACGGAGCTCTGATGCATTCTTCGGCTCAACCCATTCCTTAACTGCTGCTACCTTCGCTGGATCCACCTCGATGCCACTGCTAGATATTATGTGACCCAAAAACGCTACCTTCTCCAACCAGAATTCACACTTACTGAATTTTGCGTACAATTTGTGTCTCTGCAAAACCTGTAACACCGTGCTCAAATTCTGACTGTGCTCCTCATGGCTCTTAAAGTAGATAAGAATTTCGTCAATGAATACTATGATGAACTGATCTAGGTAGGGCTGAAATACTCGATTCATGAGGTTCATAAATATCAACTGAGCATTCGTCAGTCCAAACGGAATCACTAAGAACTCGTAATGCCCATATCTGTTTCTGAAGGTCGTCTTATGAACATCTGCATCCTTTACCTTCAGCTGATGATACACAGATCGAAGATATATCTTAGAGAACATTGCAGCTCCCTGCAACTGATCAAACTAATCCTCGATCCTTGGAAGCGGGTATTTATTCTTGATCGTTACCTTGTTCCGTTCTCGGTAATCGATACACAGCCTCATGCTCCCGTATTTCTTCTTCACAAAGAGCACTGGTGCGCCCCACGGTGAGAAACTAGAGCGGATGAATTCTTTGTCAAGAAGCTCCTGAATCTACTGCTTGAGCCCTAACATCTCAGCTGGAGCTAGTCGGTACGGTGCCTTAGAGATTGGCACAGTGCCTGGCACAAGATCAATCGCGAACTCCACCTCTCTCTCTGGTGGAAGGCCTGTGACGTACACTGGGTGACCCTGCAGTTCAAGATCGATGTCTCTGACCACGCTAGTAGCTAATAGCTCTTCCCCTGATGGGACTGTCACTGAATAACTCACGTCGAGCCCAATGGACTTGATGTCCAGATGATTAGCGAACGTCTCCGAGATAAAAGAGTGAGTGGCCCCTGAATCTATCAGGCCTTCGTGGATACTTTCTTTATGAAAATATTCCCTGAGAGACGTTAGCACAACACACAAAACTTATATCCCAAAAACTCTAATCTTAACCTCAAGCATAGCAGAAAATTCTATCCTAAGTCACCAAAATATTAACTAACACACTAATAATCCCAAATCAAATTCGAAACATGCATAGTAAAAATAATGTGGTGCTGAAATAAATAAATTTCCAGTCAACAGGGTCGTGTCTGGGTTCGCCTCCTCTGCTTGCATGGTGAACACTCTCCCCTAGGTCGGCTGCCTCCATTGTGGGCACTCCTTCAACATACGATCGCTGGTTCCGAACTTGAAGCATTTGCCCGATCCAAATAAACACTGTCCCGGATGCTGGCGATTGCACTTCGGGCACACCGGGTATTCACCCGGCCTCTGAGGAGCCTTCTGCTGAGGGATAGGACCCTTGCCTTTCGGCGATCCCTGAAATGGCCTCTTTCCCTGCTGCCCCTGGAATGGCTTCTTAAACAGAGGTCGCTGCTATTGCTGCTGCTGAGGTGCCTGATAGGGCCTCTTGCCCTGCCTGTCATTCTCAATATTCTTCCGGTCCTGCTCTGACGCCAAAGCTCTCGACACGGTCACAGTATAAGTGTAAGGACCAGCAATCATCACGTCACGGCGCAAGACCGGCCGCAAACAATCAATGAAATGACTCAGCTTCTCCAGGGTATCATTAGCTATCAGGGGCACAATTTGACACCCCCTTTCAAACTTCCTGACAAACTCTGCAACACTGCTGTCTCTCTGTCGCAAAGTCATGAACTCCCTGATCAGGCGGGAGCGTACTTATTCAGTGAAGTACTTGGAGTAAAAGACCTCCTTAAAGCCATACCACGAAAGGGTCTGCAAATTCACTGATACTGACGCACTCTCCCACCACAGTCTGGCGTCCTCTGTCAGTATAAATGTGGCACACCTGACCCTATCTGCATCTTGCAGCTCCATAAATTCAAAAATTACCTCGATGGACTTAATTCATCCTTCAGCTATCATCGGGTCAGTAGTCCCCGAGAACTCTTTAGGATCCATCCTCCTAAACCTTTCGTACACAGCCTCCGGTCTGGGCCTCGCCCCTGTATCCACTGCAGCCTGATTCCCCGTAAACTGTACGAAGAACTGAGTCATCCCTGCAGGCATCTGAGCTTGCATGTCTGGGGGTAGACGAGGAGGAGTGACCCTCTCCCCATCCTAAGCTTCTTTTTTCTCTTCATCTGCTCCTCGGGCAACCATACGTCTAAGAGGCATGTTGTTCCACAATTTACCCAACACGTAAACCCAACATGCACGAATATACTACCAATATCATAAGATGCACGTAATTTGAATTTAAATATGTGCCTGCTGAAATCATGACTGGGTGCTTAATACATGAAATATTTTAAAACCTTAAAACTTACATACTTGAGGTGTGGCTTCGTGAGCTTCTCGCAACTGGCAGTAAGCATAACCCTTTACAAGAACACCGCTCTGATACCAACTGTAACGTACCGTACTTTTGAATTATTTGAAATTTGCGGAAAAATTAAAAATTTTCTTAAATACAGAATAAACTTTAAAATTGCGATCATCAATAAACTGTTCCACCAAAATATTTGAAACAAAAGATTACAAATAAAATCTGCTAAAGAAAAACACATGTTTAAATATCGTAAACCATAACGTGAAATCAGATTATTGAAATTGTCATGCTTAAAATCTTAAAACATGGGCGATCCTCGGGTTTAGCCCCCTACACAGTCCAAGCCGGCTCATTGGTCCCCACTCCTCGTCTCTTCAACATCTTCCTCACCTGCATCGATCAAGTCTAGTGAGTCTAAAGACTCAACATATATAAACTGGAGATAACAAGTAGTACGTAATAAAGCCACATGCATCTTTAAAGTAGAGCGTACATACTTGAAACATGAACATGCATACAAAGATTTGAACATGAATACATAACATAGATGTGCCATTAACGTAGAACTTATCTAGCATTTTGTGTAGAGATTTGTTTCAAAGCAAGTGACTCATACATAAATGTGCCTGATCAGACTAAACCACAGTACTGGGATGGCAAGGAAAATTCACTACCACAAACATGAGATCTCCAGTCATGCTTTACCGGGTGGATTGGTCCCTGGTCTTGCTTTACCGCTTTCCAATCCTGATCTAAACTCGGTCATGCTTTACTGGGGTGGAGAGGTCCTCGGCCACGTTCACTGACTTCTAAAATTGTTCATAATTAGTCACAAGACATTTAGCATACCTCAAAAACTTAAAGTATTTTATTTTGCACGTCGAACATACTTACATGGCGTTGTGGGATTCGTTGGATCTCGCTCGAGTTCTTGCTGCACATGCTAACGCACTACCATGCGCCTTAAATTCCACAACTTAATCATGCCTATCGAATGCATCACCCATTGATTTACTAACTTATAACCTTCTAGAATGCTTGGGACCTGACCGTGATAAACAACATGTTAACCCCGACTCCACCCCGAAACAAAACTTGTGAAGAAGTATGAATTTCCCCAAACAATAGAAGACACGGACCTTGCTTAAAACATAGTTCCACGTTCCCCAATAAAACTTCATAACATCTAAATTAACTTTTAGTGTACTGGGACATAACGACTTAATAGAACCCAAAGGAAGCAAGAGCACCTAAATTCAAAGCCTAAAATTCGTCTGAAACAGCGCCTAGGCGCCCGCAGTGCGGCGCTAGTTCTGCGCAAATCAACCCAAAATTCTGCACAAGAGCTTCCCTATGACTTCTAATGCATGATCAACCTCACCAACCCGAGACAACACCCAAAAATTAGCATGATCACCCCATTGGACACTCCTAAACACAGAAAAGAACATTCGGCTATCTCCCACGAAGCCTGCAACACAAGAAACTCAAGAACAAGTCAATAACACACTTTCAAAAAAACGCAGTTTGAGCAGTACCACAAAAGGGATCATAACTCATTCATTTTTTATCCAAATAATTCAAATTTACTATCAAATCGAAGGTATCAAAAAGTTCTACGTTTTATATGTTGAAAGTTTTACAAGATAAGCGACCGAAAATTCGCAGCATACTAAATGATAGTAGAATTCGAGTTTTAGATCTAAACATTATTTCAAAATCGATTCAACAAATTTCTGCTCAAACTTTGTACATCATACATAGATTTTTACACATAATAAACATCACAACACATATTATGATGAGATCGACACAGGAACAATAAAATATACATGCTTTTTGATATTTAAAATTACCGAACCGACGATACCGAAGCGGGGAATGCAAGGGTTGATCCGGGACGAACGTGGCACGATTTTCTTGAAGAAAAGCCAACGAAAATTGCTGAAATTCTTGAAGGGGGAGGGGCGGCTGCTCTTGCTCTCCAAGAACCCTAATATTTTCTTTAAAAATAACATGAAGAGAGAAATGAAATGTGTGTGTAGGTCTTAGCCGAAGTGTGTGTCTGTAGTTGTGGGTGTGTGGGTGTGTGCGTGAGTTTGGTAATTAGGGAGGTAATTAGTGAGTTAATTGACTAATTAAAAATATTAATAACAAATAAACCCACTACATAAAATACTAATACCTTACTAAAATACTAGCATCATTAAATTTAAAATAAAGCACACACTTTAACCCAACCTAAAATAAAATACCACATTTTAAAAATGCCAAAATCTTCGCCGATCTCTTTTCCTCGATCTCGCATCGAGTAATTGCCTGAAATATGAAACTCAAAAAAATATTTTAACGTGCATCACATAAACATAAATAATTTAAAATAATGCAATTTCATAAATCACGCGTCTCAAAAATCAATTTAAGTTTGATTAAATAATTTAACAATTAAACAAATGCATGGATTTTACGTGTACTGAATTTAGGCTCTAAACGAACTATCTCCCTAATATAGAGCTCTGCATACTACGTCATGGAGAAAGTCGTCTTCACTGGCAAAAAGTGTGCTAACTTGGTAAGTCGATCCACTATAACCAAATGGCATTGGATCCTCTAACGGACCTCGTCAAACCAACAACGAAGTTCATGGTGATATTCTGCCACTTCCACTCGGGGATAGGGAGTGACTTAAGCATCCATGTTGGCCTCTGATGCTCTGACTTCAAATGCTGACAAGTGAGGCATTCAGACACAAGTCGGCGGATGTCTCTCTTCGTACCTGGCCACCAATACAGAATCTGCAAATCCTTGTACCTCTTGGTACCTCCTGGATGAATGGAATTCGGAGGTGCATGAGCCTCTGTCAGAATATCCTCTCTGATGAATCAACACTAGGCACCCACATTCTCCCTCTGTACCTCACAATACCATCAGACACTGAGTAGAGTACACTGCCCTTGGCCTCATCTTTCGATCTCCATTTCTTCAACTGCTCATCTGAAGGCTGACCTCTACGGATTTGGTCAAACAAAAAAGACTGGACTGTCAGATTAGACATCTTAGGAGCTTGACCTTAGGATAAACCTCTAACCCAAATCTCTGAATATCTGACTGAAGAGATCTCTGCACTAACAACTGTGCTACGACTGCAATTTTTTTGCTCAAGGCATCTGCGAAAACATTAGCTTTTCCTGGATGGTAGCTAATCTCGCAATCGTAGTCTTTCACTAACTCCAACCACCGTATTTGTCTCATATTCAGTTTTTTCTGCGTGAAGAAATACTTGAGACTCTTGTGATCGGTAAATATCTGGCATTTATCGCTGTACAAATAATGTCTCCAAATCTTCAGCGCAAAGACAACAACGGCTAACTCAAGATCATGAGTCGGGTAAATCTTCTCATGTACCTTCAACTGGCTGGAGGCATAAGCTATAACCCGACCATACTCCATCAAAACTACGCCTAAACCGAGCTTAGAAGCATCGGTGTACAACACGAAATTGCCTTACCCTGCTGGCATGGCTAACACTGGCGATGTGATAAGAGCTTGCTTCAAAGTATCAAAGCTCTTCTGACATTCATCACTCCATACGAATTTAGCATTCTTCTTGGTCAATGAAGTGAGTGGCATTGCTATCGAAGAAAATTTCTGAATAAATTTCCTGTAGTAGCCTGCTAGGACTAGGAAACTACGGATCTCTGAAGCATTCTTCGGTTCAACCTATTCCTTAACTGCTGCCACCTTAGCTGGATCCACATCGATACCACTGCTAGATATTATATGACCCAAAAACGCTACCTTCTCCAACTAGGATTCACACTTACTAAATTTTGCAAACAACTTGCGACTCTGCAAGACCTGCAAAACTGTACCCAAATGTTGTCTGTGCTCCTCATGGCTCTTCGAGTATATGAGAATATCGTCAATGAACACTACGACGAACTGATCTAGGTAAAGATGAAATACTTGATTCATGAGGTCCATAAAAATTGCTGGATCATTCGTCAGTCCAAACGGCATCAATAAGAACTCGTAATGCCCATATCTGGTTCTGAAGGCTGTTTTATGAACATCTGCTTATTTTACCTTCAGTTGATGATACCCTGATCGAAGGTCTATCTTAGAGAACACTGTAGCTCCCTGCAACTGATCGAACAAGTCCTCGATCCTTGGAAGTGGGTATTTGTTCTTGATCGTTACCTTGTTCAATTCTCGATAATCGATACACAACCTCATGCTCCCATCCTTCTTCTTTACGAAGAGTACTGGTGCGCCCCATGGTGAGAAACTAGGGCGGCTGAATTCTTTATCTAGAAGCTCCTGAATCTGCTGTTTGAGTTCTAACAACTCAGTTGGAGCTAACCGGTACGGTGCCTTAGAGATAGGCACGGTGCCTGGCACAAGTTCGATAGCAAATTCCACCTCTCTCTCTGGTGGAAAGCCTGTGACGTCATCGGGAAAAACGTTAGGAAAATCTCTGACTGCTGGTACATTAGATATCGAATGAGTGGGTGCGTCAGGTGCGGAAATAATGCTGGCCAAGAAAGCCTGACACCCCTTGTCAATAAGTCTCCCTGCCTGTATGCAAGAGATCATGCGAGGAAAACTTCTCCATCTATCCGGCTCAAAGAGAAACTGCTTCATGCCCAACGGTCTTACCAGCACTGACCTTTTCTGAAAGTCAATAAGAACTATGTTCTTCGTCAGCCAGTCCATTCCCAAAATGATATCAAACTCTGGCATCGGCAACACAATCAGATTGGCATACACTAGGTGGCCCTGCAGTTTAAGATTGATATATCTGACCACGCTAGTAGCTGACAACTCTTCCCCTGATAAGACTGTCACTAAATAGCTCACATAGAGTCCAATAGACTTGAAGTCCAGATGATTAGCGAACGTCTCCGAAATAAAAGAGTGTGTGGTCCCTGAATCTATCAGGGCCTTCGTGGCTACTCTCTTTATGAAAATATTTCCAGTCGAAAGAGTCGTGTCTGGGTTCGCCTCATGAGCATGCATGGCAAACACTCTCCCCTGGGTCGGTTGCCTCAACTGCGGGCAGTCTTTCAGCATATGATCGCTGGCTCCGCATTTGAAGCATTTGCCCGATCCCCACAAACACTGTCTCGGATGCTGGCGGTTGTACTTCGGGCATACTGGGTATTAACCATGCTTCTGTGCAGCCTTCTGTTGAGGGATAGGACCCTTACCTTTCGGCGGTCCTTGAAATGGCTTCTTCCCCTGCTGACCCTGGAAGGGCCTCTTGAACTTGGGTCGTTGCTGCTGCTGCTGGTGCTGATGAGGTGCCTGATAGGGTCTCTTGCCCTGTCTGTCTCTTTCAATGTCCCTCTGGTCCTGCTCTGCCGCCAAGGATCTAGACACTACCACGACATAAGTAGTCAGACCCGCAACTCAAACATCACGGCGCAAGATCGGCCGCAACCTATCCATAAAATGCCTCAACTTCTCTCGGGCATCATTTGCAATCAGGGGCACAAAGTGACACTCCCTCTCGAACTTTTTCACGAACTCAGCAACGCTGCTGTCTCCCTGTCACAGTGTCATAAACTCCCTTGTCAGTTTGGATCGTACTTCCTCAGTGAAGTACTTGGAGTAAAAGACCTCTTTAAACCCATTTAAAGACATCAAACCCCAAAACAATCCCAAAAAAATTTTAAATTTTTTTTTTTAACATGGAGTACACGGACCCCGTGTAAGGGTCCGGGTAGACGCTGAAATTTCGCACTTTGAAGGAAAAAGGGAACGGACCCCGTGTCAGGATCCGGCTAAGGGTCCGTGTAGGTGCTGGAATTTTAAACCAACGGAGAAACACTACACTAATGGCTTATTCTTCCTAACTCGATCATACGGACTGTGAACCAATGCCTCGAGACCCATCTTAGGATGCTATGGCACTTATTCAAACTCAAACAAACGTTCCAAAACAACTACGCATCACAAACAACGCAACCCAATCCGTGAACACGACATTTGACACCAAAACGCATCCTACGACTTCTAATGCAAACAAGTGCCTATTGATGTGAACCGACACACCAAAAACAATCCCAACATCATATTCAATATACTTAAACGCAGCAGCGAACACCCATCAATCCCCAACGAAGCCTGCAACAATAAAACTTCAAGAACACATCAAGAATGCATTTTTCAGGAAAACGCAGTTTGAGCAGTCCCACAAAAACGACCATAACTCACTCATTTCTTGTCCAAAAATTACGAATTTTCTGTCAAATCAAAGATATCAAAAAGTACTACGTTTTTTATGTTGAAAGTTTTTCCAGAATATCGATTGAAAAGTCGTAGTAATTAAAAAGAGAGCAAATTTTGAGTTTTAGATCCAAAAACGTTTCAAAAATCGATCCAACAAATTTCCGCTCAAACATTGTACATCATACATAGATTTTTACGCATAATAAACATCACAACAAATAATATGATGAGATCGACGCATGAATAATAGAATATACATGACTTTTGATATTTAAAATTACCGAACCGACGATATCGAAGCAGGGAAGATGCGAGGGTTGATCCAGAACGAACGTGGCACAATTTTCTTTGAAGAAAACCTAACGAAAATTGCTGGAAATTGGAGAGGGAAGGGGGCGGCTGATCTTGCTCTTAGAACCCTAGGTTTTCTTAAAAAAACTAAAATGAATGGTAGTGAAATGTGTGTGTGTTAAACGTAAGTGTGTGTGTGTGTGTAAGTGTGGGTGTGTGCGTGAGTTTTAAAATAGTAAAGGGTATAAAATTGCTTAATTAGATAATAAACAAGCTAATTAAAATACTAACTCAATTAACAAGTTAATCAAAATAGTAAATTAATACCCACTTTACTAAAATCCTCTAATTTAAAATAAAATGCATAATTGATAAACTTTAAAAGTTTTAAACTCTTAAAATCACTAAATAAATAAATTAGACTTTAAAATGCTATAAACTTAAGAAATTATTTAAAATACCTCAATCCTAACTTAAAATAAAATACCACATTTTAAAATAGCCAAAATCGTCGCCGGTCTCCTTTCCTCGATAGCGCTTCGAATAATCGCCTGAAACATGAATCTCGAGAAAGCATTTTAACGTACATCACCTAAATATAAATAATTTAAAATAATGCAAAAAATTAAATAAATGCATGGATTTTACGTGTACTGAATTTGGGCTTTACATAAACATTCATAGTCATCATCATTTTGCGTAGAGATATGTTTCAAAGCAAGTGACCCATAACATTGTGCGACTGATCATACTAAACCACAGTACAAGGTTGGCAGGGATGACCACTACCACATATATAAGATCACCGGTCATACTTTACCGGATGGATTGGTCACTGATCATACTTTACCGTTTTCCAATCCTGATCAAAACCCGGTCATACTTTACCGGGGTGAAGAGGTCCCCGGACACGTTCTCCGGCTTCCAAACCCGTTCATATTTGGTCACAAGACAATTAACATACCTCAAAAACATAAAATATTTTCTTTTGCACGTCGAACATACTTACATAGCATTGAGGGATTCGTTGGATCTCGCTTGGGCTACTGCTGCACATGCTAACACGTATTTCAAGCAACTCAAATTTCTTAACTTAATCATGCCAATCAAACTCACCACCAAAGTAAATAAATAACTTATGAATTTCTAGACCACTCGGGACTTGACCATGTTAAACATCATATTAAACCATGACATCGAACCCCGAACCAAATCCTGATGTGAAGTATGAACATTTCCCAAGAAATGGAAAACCTGAACCTCGTTTAAACCGTGACTCAAAGATTCCCATTAAAAACTCGTAACAACTAGTCTAACCCTAATCAAGCTTGGACACAACGACGTATTAATACCCAAATGAATCAATAGCACCTAAACTTGAAGCTCGAAGGCCCCTGAACCAGCGCCTAGGCGCTGAGGAATAGCGCTGCAGCGCCTGTCTAGCACCTAGGCGCTACCCACCAGCGCCGCGGCGCTGTCCTGCACGAACCGGCAGCGCTGCGGCACTAACCCTGTGCGAACCAAACCCCAAAAATGTCATCTTCTACCCAATGGATTCCCTATGACTTCTAATGCACTCACACCTTTACCGACCCGAAGTTACACACCAAATGTAGTATGACCACCCCACTCGACACACCTAAATGTAGCAATGACCACTCAGAGATTCCCAACAAAGCCAGCAATCAGATAACTCAAGAAACAAGAACATATTTTTAAAACATCATAGTTTGAGAAGTCACACGAGAATGATCATAACTCACTCATTTCTTATCAGAAAATTACGAATTTACTGTCAAATTGAAGGTATCGAAAAGTAATACGTTATATGTTGAAAGTTTTTCCAGCAAATCGATCGAAAATTTGCAGAACTCGAAATGACAGCAGACTCGGTTTTGAGATCTAAAATTTTGATCCAAAATCGTTTTAAACATTTTTGCTCAAACTTTTGCATAAGATACACAGATTTTACGTACAATAAGCATTAAAATGTTTACTATGACAAGATCGATGCAAAAACGAAAGATTATACATGCCTTTGACGAATATACTCACGAAACGACGAATAACAACGCGAGGAGATGCGTGAATCGATTCGGGACGACTTGTGGCACGATTCTTTCTACAAAACCAACGTAAATCTTCTGAAAATCGAGGGGAAGGGATGATATGGAGGCTGCTGAAAGAGAAGGGTTCAAGAACCCTTAGTTTTCCCTCAAAGAAATGAAGCACATGTGTGAAATTGTGTGTGCTGAAACGTGTGTGTGTATTTGTGTGTATGCGTTTATGTGTTTGTGTTTAGTTGATAATTAGGGACTAAAATTGTTTAATTAAATGATTAGTGATAAAATAATACTAATCTAATTATTTAATTTCACTCAAATATTTAATAAAATAATTTACAAGATTTAAAATCCCCACTACTCAACTTAGAAATTTTGAAAATTTTAAAATATTACAATCATCCAATAAATTAAATTAGGCTTTAAAATGTTAAAAATTCCAAAAATCATTTAAAATAACAATTTTCTTGACTTGAAATAAAATACTACATTTTCAAAAATCGCCTAAATCGTCACAGTCTCTTTTTCCGATCCCGCATCAAATATCCGCATGAAACATAAACTGAAGAAAATATTTTAACGTATATCAAATAAACATGTAACAATTTAAAATAATGCGAATCGTAAATCATGCATGGTTAAAAATCATTTTAAAATTAAATAAATAATTTAACAGTTAAATAAATGCATGGGATTACGTGTACTATTTTTTTTTTGGGCTCTACACTATCAACCGACAATAGTACAAGAGCAGACTGCAACATGTAGTGGGAACTCCGCATTTCAGAAAAGCTACAGTGTACGATTGTCAGAAAAATGTTGACGTGGTTATTCAACGGATATAAAGATTCAAAATGCATTCATTGTTACCATTGGAGGCAAAGCCCATAAATAGCCGAGAAGATCAGTTGAAGCAGAGTTACAGTTACCGAAAACCCAGTTACAAATAACGTTACAATTACGAAGTTAGCAAGAACTTTGTGCAAATTCTTTCAAGTTAAAGCTCTCAAAAGCTTACGCTTAATATACATATTCATAGCTTTCAGGCTATACTTTGAGCTTCAAGCACAAACACTCATTGTTGTATTATTCGATCTTTGTAAGATCAGTTGTGCTTAGAAATACACATTAGTCGAGTACTGTAAATTGTATTGATACTAAGAGTTTCAGTCTTGGCAGTGTAAAGTCCAAACTGGAGTGGGTTGTACAAATCATTGTATAGATCAAAGTCTTTTAGTGAATATCCTATCTTCGAGATAGAAGGGGTGACGTAGGAGTATTTGAAATCTCCAAACATCCTCAAATCTTGTGTTCCTTCTTATCAGTTATATTTTATCTGTCTTTCAGTTATTTCTACACTTTTATTAAGTTAACTGATTGACATTGACAACAATCCATCGAAAAGTTGTAAAAATTGTCAAGTATTTATTCAACCCCTTCCCCCCACCCTCTAAATAGTTTATCACACCCAACCGATCTTAACAGTAAGCATGTGATCCAACCGCTCCATTATTGGAGGATGGACCAACACTAAAAACTATTCCACTAAAAAGTGAAAGATGGATCGTTCAACCACTCATAAAAATAAATCACTAACTAGTAGTTGAAGGGATCATCACTCACAAGATGTTGGCCAAAACTGGTAGGATAATTCACAAGATTTGAATTCTGGATTTCAAATCCACTGAGACTTCTATAAATACCAAAGCATAAGAAAGATGAAGACATCATTCAACATCTTCATTGTCTTTCAAATAAATTGTAATATTTCTCATTCTAAATTTATATTTTGTATTTCGGCTACTAGAAGTAACTAAGCAAGTGTCTCCTCCTCTACAAGATATTGCCATGTATTAATAAATTGTATGTTTGAATAAAAAATATCAATGCTTATTGTTCCTTTAATGTATTACTTTCAAATTGAACTACTTTTCTATACATCTTGGGGTAAGAAACGAAACAGGGCTATGCTAGGTGATGTTGAAGGAATCTACGCCTTGAACCATCTATTGCGACTGCTCGTGGTTAGAGTGTGAGGAGTAGTCTGTAAAACCCGGTGGATACAACCCGACGGTGTTCCGATCAAAGAGGCGAAATGTTCAATTTATTTTACGGAAGTATGATGAGCAATAAAAAAAATCAATTATCTTAAACATGATTTATATGGTGGAAACTTTGTGTAGCTGCATGTATTTGGGTTATATGTCTTTAATAACAAGCTCGATATATATAACAATGTCACATATCATAATTATGAAGATTGATAATATTTTTGGAAAATCTAAAATATTAAAGAACTCAAACAAATATTTGGAGAAATGTGAAGCAAAGGGAAAGTTATGTTTGACGATGAGGAATTATTAATAGTTTATCTACCAAAATCCTCCCTAAGCTAACTTAAGCTGCTTTCTACAAGGTCAATGTTCAGTGACATTGAGCTGATGGCACAAGTCAGAAAAAGACATAATTTTTTTGATCATTAAAAAAAATATTGAAAGTTAATGCATAGTTGATGAAAAAAAGAAACGAACAGCGAAGATGACGATATCTTCGGAGTCGAGATTTCATCCAATAGATGGTATTAGTAGAAAGCAGGAGTCGAGAGCTCTCCAAATATAGTGTCAATTTTTTATACCGAAAAGTAGGCGGTGGTGCTTCGGGCGACGAAAGTGGCAGATATTTGGTTTTGGGGATCAGAAATGAACTTCTTAATAAATTTACAGACTCTGACGGTTTTGACCAAACGTCCAGTTTCCAGTTTTTATAGTTCTTGCTGGATTTTACAAGTTAAACCTTTTTTTGGGTTTTTACATATGTTCGGATTGGTCTGATCATCGGTTCAACTCCGATCGGCCGGTCCTATTCCGAAAACACTAATCGTGTGAGGAATCAAGAGATCTTTGTCGGTGTTGACTTGGATCTCGGGTGACATAATAAGTCGGCCAAAAACGAGGAGCAGTTGATGCTTGGTTACAGCGAGGAGCAAAGAAAAAGCCTCCGCCAGTAAAAGCTGAGGAGGGGGAGCGGATGGTTTGCAGCTCATTAATTCATTTACTTCTTGTTAGCGCTAATTCATGAGTATAGCTCAAGCTTATCCTATCATCACAGCCCATAGGATGTATATTAAAACTAGGGATGGCAATGGGACGAGTCGAGACGGGACCATTCTCGTCTCCGAATTCCATCTCTGCTCCATACCCGTCTCGATCTCCGCTTTTTCGGTTTCGGGGAATTCCATAACCAGAAACTTTGGGGATCAACTTCTCATCCCCATCTCCATCCTCGTTTCAAAAATATTAATATGTCAAGACGATGACGGATTCGAAGATTTTCTCAAACCAAAACTTATTATTATCTATTATTATTAGTGATAATATTAATATTAATATTAATATTTTAAAAATTATATTATTAATACTAATAATATTATTATTTTATTATTTATATTATTTTCGAGACGAGTTCGAAGATGGAGATAGTAATCACATATCCGTCCCGAACTACATTGGAGATTTAAAAAAATCGCCGAACCCAAACTCAAACCCGAAAAAATTAGAGAGCCCCATCCCCGTTTTTGGTTTTCTCCGTGAAGCCCCAAACTTGTGAAGAAAATTATCATCCTCAGTTAAAAATTATTGAGAAAGGTCATCGAAAACACATGTGGTTTATACAAATATAATATTTTTAATTTTTCGTGAGACAATGAATAATAGTCGGTCGGACCAGTTCCAAAACCAATAATCATGAACGATTTATAAAAATATAATATTACGAATTTTCGTGAGACAACCACGAATGATTAGTTGGATCCTTTCAATTCTTTATTTTAATTCAAATATTTCTTTAATTAGACATATGGAACATGATGAACATAAACGAAGTCAAAATTTCAAATAAAATAAATTTTCCAACTTAACTCTAAAAATATAATTGACTTAAAAAACGACAAGGGGCAAAAATAGCTAGTATTAACAATAAAATTATGAATAATAATGAAAATAATAATGATGATGATGAAAGTATAATTATTTGATTTAACTTATTGATTCACGCTACCTATTAGAGCGATGAACGTCAACAAAACCAATAATATCCCAAAATCGATGGTGAGAAACAACAGAGCAATGACACATGGAAAAAGACCATTCTAGCTACTTTCAATTGCATAAACCCGAAATGGCACTGGACCACGACACAACTCAACTTGTAACAAGAATTGCTACCTAGAGATTTGCTTAAGCAGCAGCAGCGGAAGGCTTCGAGGCTGCAGAGAGTCGAGACCTCTTTTTAGCCAAGCTTTCACTGCGCCTTTCCCTTTGTTCCTTCAATCGAGTAGCAAGAAGCTTCTGGTACTCCGCAGCCTCGGTTTTGGCCTTAGCAATTCTCTTCTTCTTGTCGGAAATTCTAGCTCTCTTCCTCTGCAAAGTCAAGGGAGTCACCAACCTCTGAATCTTAGGAGCTTTGCTGACTTTCTTACCTGTATTGTACCCAAGAACACAAGGTTAAAAGGTCAAAGCGTAAAATTTAAATTATCTGGAAGAGCTATCAGAGAAAATGGACACAGTATCTCACCAGCCTTGGTGGTGAATGTTCGGCGATAAGTGTTGACATACTTTCTGACATCGTCATCTTTGGAAAGGTTGAAGAGCTTGCGGATCTTTGAAGCCCTCTTTGGACCTCTCATCCTTGGCTTCTCTACGTCAGTCAACCCAGGCAATTCATTATCACCCTTTTTAACAATTACCAAGTTCAACACCGAGAGATCAGGGCTAACAATACATCCACGGACAGACTTCCTCCTGCGCTCTCCATTTCTCCTACCGTATCCACGGAAGCATGGGGTACCTGTTTAAACAAACATGCAATGCAGGTCTCGTAAAAAAGATAAAGATAGAAACTAAGTATGAAATGCCATCCAAATAATTCTACATACCTCTGTGCAGCAAGAGTCTGACACGGCCTGGTGTCAACACACCTTGCTTCATTGGGAAACCTTGCTTGTCACAACCTCCCATGATCTTGAACACGTAGCCCTTGAACTCCTGTAAAATAATTAGTGATGTTCATCATTAAAACGAACCCTATCACATAGATCATGGGTGAAACTCAACAAGCGAAATTCACTTCCAATGAAAAAATTAGCATACCTCACCCAGGGCATCACCGACAACCTCCTGAGAGATCCTCTTGTCCCAAAACACCCGGCTGCAATTTTGGGAATGAAGAAACTAAGATTTTCTTATGAATGAGATAATTATCCATTAAGCTGAACGAACTTATATATTCTGAGGCTAGATTGGCATGGCGACTTTGAGACAGCAAAATGACTAAAAAACCATGTAACCAGATGATATTTGAGCTTCCAGATGCGGATTTCCAATGTAAAATCAACCCATTCGAGAACATATACAAATAATGTAGACCAATTTGACCATTTATATCCAGTTGTTTACTAATGTACATCGTGTCATTTAATCATTTTCAGAGATGGGTACTGTTTCCCCTAATCCACGAGTCCAATGAAAATCACACGGAGGAAATGCAAGAGCCATGAAATAAACAGTTTATAGAGCAGATAAACAATAAATATTGGCGTAACCAGCAATGTCGCAGTAGGTAACAAAGAATATCGCAACACAATATGCAAATCCTTCCAGATCATCAGTGATTTACACCTAGCTCTCCCTCCTTCAAACATCAAATACAACTAGGTGCCGACATATCAGCCCCTGTGCTTATCCCCGCATTTCAAAAGCGATCAACGAGTCAGTCAATACAACTGTCTCAAGCAACCGTGTGTTAATCAGCTTCAAATACAAATTAACAGAGATAAAGACAACATTAGCTAAGGAATGCCATACAAACCACAATCTTCAAACACTTATATAATTTACCCGAAAATAAATCAACAATAGCAATTGAGGTTGAAAAATAAATGTAAAACCACAACATACAGTTTTTGGTCATCGTCAATCTCAAGCTTCTTCTGACATCCAGTTGTCGGATTCGCAATATTGAACTGTCAAATTAAACAGAAAATGAAGAAAAAAATAACAAAAATAATTCTACAGATATATAAACATCACAGAAAGGGAGAGAAAGACCTTCATTTTGTGATAGCTGAGAAGGGCACAGAGATCGGAATCTGAGAACGCTTCTTCTCTTCAACAAATTTAGGGTTTTTGTACATACTATATATGTGTATATATATATATATATCTATAATGTGCACCGAGGAGAGTTTATGGACCGGGCTTCATTTAGATGGCCCGAAACGGATTGGGCTTGACATTTCTATAAACTTGAATTTATTTTACAACTTATTTTTAGAATTACATAAACAAGCAGGGGTGTCAAAATGCAATACGATCCGTCAACCCGACACGACCTAACATGAAAAAAATCAGGTTCGGGTTGGGGTTTTTCGGGTTCGTGTTGGGTAGGTTCGGGTAAGTGCCAGGTTAGACGGGTTTCGGGTTGGGTCGCGGGTTGACTCGAAATTTTTTTAAAAAAAATATTACCTATATTTTTATATATTGTATGTTTGAACAAAATTTATTGTATATTTATATGATAAATTTTCATCATTTAAAATATATTTTGTATATTTTTATTTTTTTAACAATTGTTTATTTGATTTAGTAAATATAATTTTAATTTTCTACAATTAAACTTTCAAATTTAAATCGGAAATTTTGTTATTATGTGTTTAAATTAAAATAATATTATTATTTTTTATTTTTTCGAATTTTTTCATTAATTTTTTTAAAAAAATAAATTAAATTCGGGTTATGCGGGTTAGAGGGGTTGAGTCAGGTTAGACGGGTTCGTGTTCGGGTTGGGGGTTCTCGGGTTGCTTCGGGTTCGGGTTTAAAAAAAAATTTCGCGGGTTGACCCGAAACCCGACCCACCCGACTAGGGATGGCAATTTCCTCCGAACCCGTTGAATGATCCGATACCCGACCCGAATAGAAGATGATATGGAGGGATTTTTAGACCCGATTAAATAATTGGGTAATCGGGGTATGGAGATTTTCGGGTTCGGGTATGGAGGCGGGTTTGATATAATCCGACCCACACCCGACCCGAATACCCGTTTAAATTAATATATATAAATATATATATGTAAATGTATGTATATAGTAATTATATTTATTTATATTAAAGATTCATCAGTCAATCCACCGATTTTTGGAGTTTTATGTGTGTGTATATATATACTTATTATAAAGCGTGAATAATTTTTCTTATTTTTCATTTAAATAATTTTTTAAATATTCATAACTTCATTGAAACAATTTAAATTTGAAAAAATTCAATTATATATGATAATTGGGTATTTGGATAAGGTATGGGTATCCGATAATCCGATGGGTATGGGGATGGGTATGGGGATGAATTTAATAAATGGATATGGGGATGAATGTATAAAATCCGACCCATACCCTACCCATTGACATCCCTACACCCGACCCGATTGACACTCTTTCCAACTATTGCACTATTTTAATGCAGATTTTGAGCAAAATACAAAACAAACTCCAACTCGCCTACTTCAAATTTTACTCTAAAAATGATATTCTCTACTTTTTATTAGTCTCAAATATTTTATTCCACCAAAAATATAATTACAAATCAAAATATTAATCTTACTCATGTGTAATTAATTTAATCTGTCAAATAAATTAATATATAAATTATTTATATATATATTAATATTTTTTAAGTAATTAATTAATTCCACAAAAAAATATTATTGTGACGTGTCGAGATAATCTCACATATTTATTAACAATTAATCACATATGTGGTTGATTTTAAAAAATTATCTTGTTAATCCTATTTTGGGTCATTCTAGGCGAGATCAATTTGTTTTAAAATAAAAACTCATCCAACTTACACAGTACTACCACATGAATGCCAACATGCAATAGCTCTGCAAACTATCAATGCATCGTGTTTTGCATGCATATGATGCTACATGGCGGCCGACACAGACACAATAATAGGCATGGCCACCCGAGGTCCACGCAATGTAGTAAACAATTACAAAAGGACATGAAGGAACACATCCAATCCTATGAAGTCAGGCCAATATGGTCGTCGCCATGACACATCTACTAGCTAAACAGTCGGAGGACCCCAACATACTGCAGTCAATGTTCTGATCCAATATGCGGGCCAAGATGCTCAAACGTCGATATAAAATCCCCAAAAGTATGTGCATCATCAACATAGATCCAAATCCACACAGGCTATGATAATAGTTCATCCATTATCACTATCATTGACCAGACACTCAATATAATCCAACAAATAGAGAAATAATAATTGTAGGTGCATATGACCCCGAGCCATCAAAATCATACATATCTCATGTTGGAACATTTCATATATGTAATCTTGATTTTGATGTTAACAAAACTTGTTATTTTGTTTTTAACAAGTTTATCTTAATGCACAGAAAGCTGAAACTGATCAGGCTTTGAACTGATCAGTTCAAAGCTAAAACTGAAGCTATCAAAATGCAAACTGAAAGTGCCAACTGCTTGCCCAAAACTGAACCAGTCCAACTGATATATCGAAGACCAGATCAACTGAATCAGTGAAATCCGTCTAGCTGACGAGCCAACTGATACCAGACCAGTTCAAGATCGGTTGAATGACCAGTTCAGAGCATCAGTTTGGAGCAGACCGGTTCGTAGATCGTAGAAAGATTCCAGCTTTGCACAAGGGTAACAGCAATTGTCCGATAAAAGGACAATAATGAATGATGCAGCATAGCTTAAAGTCAATACATTGAATGGATGTCATAAAGTACATACACAAATATCGGGGAACGGATTCATAATGCAACAGACATAATTGATGAGTCTGGATATATGGTCAATCTGCATCTATAAATACAATATCAAGATCATCAATAAAAAAGAGTGTATAACGTGAAGTGTATGATCTCCCTTAAAGATATCAAGATATACATATACACAGAGGGCACGCTTAAAGTCTTATCAGCTTACAATAAACAAATCATCCCAGATTTGAGGGAACACTTCATAGTGTTATCAGCTTAGTTTAGAAGCACAATTCCTTCAGTGTGTGAGAACACCTTCGTGTTTCATTCATAGATCAGTTCTCGCACACGCACATACAAACACTCATATATACAGAGAGATAAAATTTAGTTGAGTAAATCTTGCACAAAGACGTTAAACTTATGTATATAGTTTTTTCATATAAGATGTTAAACAATATGCTAACTTAGAGGTGTGGCCTTCAGTTTATTAGTGAATCCTACCCGGGAGGTAGAAGGGACGACGTAGGAGCGATTGAAGTCTCTGAACATCAATAAAAAAAAAAACCCGTGTATTTACTTGTCTACAAATGTTTCAAAATTCAACTGATCAGTTCAGTTCTTCCCATAACTGAACTGATACAAGCTGCAACTAATCCTCGCTTAATGTTTTCAGTTTTTTCAGGAAGGATTATTTCGAATATTTTCTGCTCCATTTGTTTGGTTTGAAAACCAAATTCGATTTAATTCATCGGTGTTTACATTCTTAGAACACAATCTATTGCAGCTTATTGAGAATATTGTGTTTGAAACACCCTGTTGGTATCAAAATCGATCCTATCAATTGGTATCAGAGCGGATTGTTTCTAAGAAGAATATTTGAAAACTGATTTTTTTTAAAAAAATATATATGTTTCAAAAGGTGTGTAAAATGACATTCAAAATCGTTCTAAAAATTTTTGTGTTTGCCGAGGGAAGAGAGAAGATTTTTGGATCTACAACTAATATTGTAGCCACTTCTCTCGACTCCGTATTTTATTGTTTTAACAGCTTGTAGAGTTTTGAGCCCAAACTAACAGCATGATAGCAAAACTGATCATCGGGTCAGATTTCAGTTACCAGCCTACTAGTTCAACTGATCAACAAACGAAACCCAATTACCAGCTGAAATGTTGGATGATTGGGAGATTAATCATCAGTAGTATACCGCTGATTCATTGTATATCAGATCAAACTAGATGATCAATGCGGTTCAGCACATTTGTGTCCAGTTTGCATCAGCTAAATCAGTTAGCCAACACATAAATCATGTTCAAAGAAATTTGCTGTTCTTTTGGCAAAGAAAATCAATGCAACACTTCAAGTGTTTAAGGCAATCAGTTGTTGATATATCCAATTCTATTATGTATAAAAATGACTGATATGTTATGATGTTTAAAATTTTCTATTGTAGTAGCAATTTTTCTTACGAATGTTGGTATGTTTGAATGTATGATATAAGGGATGCTTATTTGATTAAATAAACATCATGTTTATCCAGTTGGTATGTAACTGAACTGCTATTCTTAATTAATTTGTTGTCTAAACTACTTGAATGTTAAACGATGCTAAAACTTCTTTTAAATCGCTTAATTGATTATATTTTTGAGGGGAATTTTTTAATTCAGTTCATGAGGTGTGTTTTTTTTCAAAGTGTTTAAATATTTTATCCCTCGAAGAGAAAATTTTTACTCACTTAAATGTTTTAAATGTTTTTTACTCTCACAAATAGGGAGAATTATTAAATGTTTAAAGATTATTTTTAATTCGCTTTAACTACTCAAGTTTGGTGATTATCAAAAAGAGGGAGATTGTTGGAACATTTCATGTTCGCAATCTTGATTTTGATGTTAACAAAACTTGTTATTTTGTTTCTAACAAGTTTATCTAAGTGCGCAGAAAAATGAAACTGATCAGGCTTCGAACTGATCAGTTCCTAAGTCAAAACTGAAGTTATCGAGACGCAAACTGAAAGTGTTAACTTCTTGCCCAAAACTGAACCAAACCAACCGATATATCGAAGACCGGTTCAACTGAATCAGTGAAATCAGTCCAGCTGACGAGCTGATTTCACAAAACTAGTCGACTAACTAGTTCAACTGATCAGTTCAGAGCATCAGTTTGGAGTAGACCCGTTCGCAGATCGTAGCAAGATTCCAGCTTTGCACAAAGGTAACAACAATTGTCCGATAAAAGGACAATAATGAATGTTGCAGCAGAGGTTAAAGTCAATACGTTCCATAAATGAAAAATATTGATACTGCAGATTTTCTCAACGATTTCTCTGAAAATGAACAATATATTGGTGGAATATAAATGTAAAATAATTTATTTTTTTGTACTCATATGATAATGTTTTATTGTACAATTATGATATGTGTTATATTTTTCAATAAATTACATATGTATTGTCAGTAATTTTTCATTGCATATTTTTTTTTTGAAATTCAAATATAGAAAATGCTATGAACAAAGCTAAACAAGGAACTAATCTCATGAAAGTTTGCATACCTGATAGTGGTACAACGCACACTATTCTCCGAGATAAAAGATATTTCTTGAAACTAAAACCAACAAAAACAATGGTGAATACAATATCAGGTCATGTAAACTTGATAAAAGATTGTGGCAAAGCACATTTTTGCTAATGATACAAATTTTTTTTATAAATGATGCTTTTTATTAACCACAATCGAAAAAAATTTGTTGAGTTTTAATGACATATATTCTCATGGGTATGATACTCAAACAATAAATGAAGGAAATAAGAAATATATGTGTCTTACCACATATAAATCAGGAAAGAAATATATAGTTGAAAAACTACCGATGCTCCCTACTGGATAGCATTATACATATATAAGTCCAATTGAATCAAACATGGTAGTTGATAATTTTTCATTACTGATCAATTGGCATGATCGATTAGCATATCCTGGTTCAACAATGATGCGAAGAATTATAGAAAATATACATGGTCATCCGCTGAAAGACCAGAAGATCTTTCAAAATAATAAGTTTCAATGCAAAGCATGTTCTCTTGGAAAACTTATTATAAGACCATCATCAGCTAAAATCCAAACTGAATCACCCATGTTTCTTGAACGTATTCAGGGTGATATTTATGAGCCAATTCATCCACCATGTAGACCATTTAGATATTTTATGGTATTGATCGATACCTCCAGCAGATGGTCACATATATGTTTATTATCAACTCGGAATGTGGCATTTGCAAGATTACTTGCTCAAATAATAAAATTGCGGAATCAATTTCTTGATCATACAATCAAGAAAATTAGACTTGATAATGCTGGTGAATTTACTTCCCAAACTTTCAATGATTATTGTATGCCAATGAGAATCACTGTTGAGAATCATATTGCTCATGTACATACACAAAATGAATTAGCTGAATCATTGATTAAACGTCTACAACTGATTTCTAGACCAATGATTATGAAAACAAAACTCCCTGTTTCTATATGGGGACATGCAGTTTTACATGCTGCTGCATTAATTCGCATCAGACCAAGTATATATCATAAATACTCCTCATTGAAGCTTGCATTTGGTAAAGAACCAGACATTTCTCATTTGAGAATTTTTGGACGTATGGTATATGTGCCTATTTCACCGTCTCAACGAACAAAAATGAGACCTCAAAGAAATATCGGAATTTATGTTGGTTATGATAGCCCATCAATAATTCGATATCTTGAACCTCAGACAGGCGACGTGTTTACAGCACGTTTTGCTGATTGTCATTTTAATGAGGAAATTTTCTCCCCTTTATGGGGAGAAAATAAAAATATCGAGAAAGAAATTACATGGTATACATCATCATTGTTACATATGGATCCAAGAACTAAACAATGTGAAAACGATGTACAACAAATTGTGTACTTGCAAAGAATAGCAAATCAAATACCAGATGCATTTGTAGATACAAAAGGGGTAATTAAATCATATATACATGCTGTAAATGCTCATGCTCGAATTGAAATTCCAAAGAAACAAATTGAAGACACTCATGATGTCATTAAACGCCTGAAGCGTGGAAGGGCAATCGGTTCCAAGGACAAAAAATCCTCGAAAAAGAAAAGGCATAGAGAAACACGATGATCACAAAATAAAGAATGATATTCCGGAAAAAATACATGATGATGAAAATGTTCCATCAGAACCACAAACTGATGAGAATCGTGAAATCTCTATCAATTATATTAATACTGAAAAAATATAGAACCGAAAATATATAAAAGAAATTGATGAGATATTTTCTTATAATGTGGCATTTGACATCATAAATAACAATGAAGATCATGAACCAAAATCATTTGGTGAAGGTAAAAATCGACAGGACTTGATAAAATGGAAAGATGCCATCCAGGTTGAATTGGATTCGCTAAATAAACGTAACGTTTTTGGGCCTATAGTCGTTGCACCTGAAGGTGTAAAACCTGTTGGATACAAATGGTTTTTTATTCGAAAGCGAAATGAGAAAAATGAAATAGTAAGATATAAATCTCGACTTATTACACAAGGTTTTTCTCAAAAGCCTGAAATTGATTATGAAGAAACATATTCTCATGTTATTGATGCAATTACGTTTCGGTATTTGATTAGTTTGGCGGTATCTGAAAATTTAGAAATGTGTCTTATGGATGTTGTCATAGCTTACTTATACAGATCACTCGATAGTAATATATATATATATGAAAATCCCTGAAGGATTTAAGATGCCTGAAGCACAAAGTTCAAAACCCAAAGAATGTTATTTTGTGAAATTGCAAAGATCATTATATGGGTTAAAGCAATCCGGACAAATGTAGTATAATCGGCTAAGTGAACACTAATGAAAAAAGGATATGTAAACAATTCAATATGACATTGCGTTTTCATTAAGAAAACAACATCTGGATGCGTAATTATTGCTGTATATGTTGATGATTTAAATATCATTAGAACGAATAAGGAAATTCAAGAAGTTGTGTCATACTTGAAGAACCAATTTAAAATGGAGGACCTTGGAAAAACAAAGTATTGTCTGGTTTTGCAAATTGAACAAAAAGAATGTGGAATATTTGTTCACTAGTCAAATTATACAGAAAAGGTCCTTAAACGTTTTAATATGGATAAATCAAATCTTTTAAGTACTCCAATGATTGTTAGATCATTAAATATAGAAAAGGATCAATTTCGTCCATGTGAAGATGATGAAGTTATTTTTTGTCCTGAAGTACCATATCTAAGTGCTATTGGTGCCCTTATGTATCTTGCAAATTGCACAAGACCTGATACATCTTTTGCTGTAAATTTATTGGCAAGATTTAGTTTATATCCAACAAAAAGACACTGGAACGGAATTAAACATAAATTCTGTTATCTACGAGGAACGATATACTTGAGACTTTTGTATTCAAAAGATACCAATCAAAGCATAATTGGTTATGCTGATGCTGAGTATTTATCTGATTCACACAAGGTACGTTCTCAAACCGGATATGTATTTACTCGCGAAGACACTGCAATTTCTTAGCGATCACAGAAACAAACACTTGTAACAACTTCATCAAATCACGCCGAGATTATTGCACTACATGAAGCAAGTCGTGAATGTGTGTGCCTAAAATCAAAGACCGAACATATCCAAAGCTCATGCGGATTATTATTCGACAAGAAGTCCGTGACACTATATGAAGATAATGGTGCATGTGTTGCTCAAATGAAATAAGGATACATAAAAAACGACAGAACTAAACATATTCTCCCTAAGTTCTTCGCATTCACCCTAAGAGCTTGAGAAGAATAAAGATATTGATATTCGTTACATTCAATCAAGTCAATCAAGTGAAAACTCATCAGATCTCTTCACAAAAGCACTTCCGACAGTATTCAGAAAGCATAGATATAATATTGGGATGTCAATCTATGAAATTTGTGAAGAATCGTTCGTATTAACATGAGGGAGAGTTTACGTGAGTGTACTCTTTTTCCCTTACTATGGTTTTTATCCCAATGAGTTTTTCCTAGTAATGTTTTTAACGAGACAATAAAAAACACGTAATGAAGACAATCATTGTATCATGATCATCATCACAAGGGAGAGAGTTCAAAAATAAGAGTTGAAATATTTGAATGTTGAAAAATAAGACTTGAAATATTTGAATGTTGAAAATAAGAGTTGTAAATATTGAAAATTAGTGTGTGACGATGTATATAATGATGTATTTATTTTTGGATTATTTCCAAAAAAATTCTATAAATAGATCTCTCAATTTGTGAAGAAAATCACAATTGAACAGAGAAAAAATTTTATAAAGTGCATAATTTAATATTTTATGAGTTTTGAGATTTTTATTTTTTATCGTAAATTTTTACTTTTAACAAAGACAAATATTTCATTACCTGATAGTTATGCGACGAATTGTTCTTTTGAAATATAAAATAATATTTTAACGGTACTTTCAACAAACTTTTCACCCAGCCAAGCGAGTTGGATCGAGCAGAGACGATCATAAAGTACCAATTTTATAACATGGTAAAAAAAGTGTACATTTTATTGGAGGAAAATGCATGCAGCCGCGACCTAAATACCAGCCTGCAAACCAAACAGAGTACTTTGAAGACCATTTATGCATCTGATTCAATTCATAAAGCAAAAGTTGTTTACTGGGGATAATTAACAAATATTATAACCAAATTTTGACGAGAAACTCGTCTTAGAAAGAAGAAACGAAGCTTGAGAAATCACAAGATAATGAGGTGAATACATCTAAAACCAGATCTCACCAAATTAGAGAAGACTACCAACCTAAAAACTTTTGCCACAAGTAGCAAATTTTTTTGATTAAAGACAACTACTATGAAAAGTATAGATAGCAATACACCCAAATTGTAAACGACCATAATTTACTACTCATTATCAGGCTTTGCTGCTTCCTTGATATCTTCAGAATTGTCATCCTACAAGAGAAAAATAGGTTACTAGTCCATTGCATAATACTCAAGAAAATTTGGAGGAAGTGCTCAGCAAGGAATGACAAAAATAAGCTACCTGCATGTCTGAAGTCCACAAAGTGAGGTTGTCCCGGAGAAGTTGCATAATCAGAGTGCTATCCTTGTATGATTCCTCTCCAAGGGTGTCCAACTCAGCAATCGCTTCGTCAAAAGCCTTAAAGAGTACAAGTAAATATTGTATACTTAACCCATAGTTATAAACTCAAACTAAAACTAGCACAAGTTGATTTTAGTCATAAACATCTAAAAAGAGAGCTTGAATTTTCCAATCATATCAAAACAATGTCCCCCCACCATTGCACTAAAGCAAAAGAAGATAAAGCTAAGATTCAGCACTTAGAGATATAGTCCTTCACAGTTAAATAGTTAAACTATAAATAAAACAAGGATTTCAAAATCTCTAAGTTGATATTTTCTTTGGCACACCTGTTTAGCAAGATTACAAGCACGATCAGGAGAATTCAAAATCTCGTAGTAAAACACTGAGAAGTTGAGAGCCAGTCCAAGCCGGATTGGATGGGTAGGGGCCAATTCGGCGTTGGCGATGTCCTGCAAGCATCAAAACACACTCATTAGTCAATAATTTCAATTGAAAGTACGGTATCCATGAACCCAGTTATTGTTGGAATTGGAAACAGAATAAGATGCACAAAAGGCTAAGAACTTGAGGGATGTGTATGGCCTCATTAAAATCAACCCAATTTCAATATAAATCTACAAGGTCTAAATACAAGTGAAACTCAGCACAACAAAATTTTACAACCTAAAATTCTTCTACGATTTCACAAGCATATAATCAAGGGAATATATCAAAAAATTCCACAGAGCCACATTACAGAGGTCAAAAAATTGGATTCGTCTACACATTCACAAATAACAGAAACTGATCCAGAACGCGGATCATTGATCAAAGTTAATAAAGGAGACAAAGCAAATCAAGTCAAATGACATTTCAAGCACTCGATCAGTATTTCTGAATTTACTTCATCTTTAATATTCCACAAATGGAGTTAAATTGTTGGACTAAATATTATATTTAAATCATCGTAAAAGGCAGATAGTAGATTTTGAATCTCCCTGATCCGTAAAGTATTTTTCCCCGTACAGGAAGTCAGAAAAAGAAAGAAATAAAGAAACCCTAACCTGAGCCGACTTGTACGCTGAAAGAGTGTTCTCAGCGGCCTCCTTGCGCTCGGCTCCAGTCTTGAATTCCGCCAAGTAGCGATAGTAATCACCCTTCATCTTCAAGTAAAACACCTTCGAATCACCGGAGGCCGCGGATCCGACTAGCTTGGTATCAAGTAGCTTGAGAATGCCGTCACAGATGTTGGAGAGCTCCGACTCGATCTTAGATCTGTAGGATTTGATGACCGAGACGTGGCTCTCGTTCCCGCGGCTCTCCTCCTTCTGCTCGATGGAGGAGATGATACGCCAGGAGGCGCGGCGCGCACCGATGACGTTCTTGTAGGCGACGGATAGGAGGTTGCGCTCCTCGACGGAGAGCTCCTCTCCTGCGTCAACGGCGAGGACAACCTTCTCCATGAACTCAACCATCTCCTCGTAGCGCTCGGCCTGCTCCGCCAGCTTCGCCATGTACACGTTCTCCTCGCGGGTGGACGCCATTGAGACCTAGGGCTTTGAATTTCTGGTGTAGTGAGAGAATTTCTTTTGAAATGGGTTGCCAAATTACAGGGGAAAGGCCAAGTTTCACGAAGTTCGGGATGGGGAAATGACGAACCATGACTCCCCATACACATTAATTCGAAATAAAGGAGGGTATGTGTTTATCTCTCTTGCCCGTAACAATTAAAACTCATTTTAATCAAAACAATATAATTAGGAACGATTAAAATTGAATTTAGTAAAAATTAAGCTAGTAAAATGAGACATTTAATTCTTGGAATAATAATTAATATAAGATTCATCTATGTATCTTTTACAAAACATAAAAAGATCTAACAGAGATATATTAAATAAAGTAAACAACAAAATATTTTACCGAGTTCTACCTCAAAAACATAAATTTATATACAAAAAAATCACCCATAAACGTCTTAAACGCAATTACTCGGCTAAACAGGCTGAAGAGCTATAACATGAATTTATTATTTCCTGATTAAACTCGAACCTTGTGTTTACCATCTCCTGATTCATCTCTTTACCTTATGTTTTAAATAAAAAATTTTATATTAAATCAAAATTCCAGAACTCAAATGAATCTTTTATCATTTCATTAAAATTTCAAGTTACAAATAAATATAGATCATGTCATAGTAAGACAATGATTTATAACAAATGATTTAACATGTATAATCTATGAAATATATAAATTATAAACAATAAATAAAAACAGAAAAGAAAAACAATAATAGAATATAAACTTACAAGTTTATATCAACAGCTTAAAGCTTTTATTTAATTTCTTAAGAAAAGTTGTTTACTGAGAAGGAATAGAGGGGAGCAAACTCGACCGTGTCTTTCTAAGAACACGATACAATCTATATATAGAAGGAAAAGTCGGACATGAAACCTCGGATTCCATCTCAAAATAAAAAGTATAATGTTTTATAAAATCAAATAGTTAAATAGTTCAATAATTTATAAAAGTAAATAGTGACAAGGTCACCAAAATAAAAAATAATGATATTGCACTATCTTTTGTCTTCTGACATCATCTTCCATCATTTTTTATCTTTAGGAGTCCTCGGTGATATTCAATTTTTCAAAAATATTATCAATATTAGAGCATTCTGGAATATCTTCCTCTGGATCTTGGGCATCATGCATATTCATTAGATAAATAAATTGATTGTCACTTGATTCGGATGCCATTGATTTATCGGATTTAGCGTCTGAACATCCAATATTCTTATAAAGATTTTTTTCATCTATTCAATGTATACATCGATCATCTTTTCTTTTGAATATATTTCAGAATATTTCTGAGTGGGTATCTTGAAAGGACTCAAAGATTCTTTTTCTTTTTCTTGTTGCATTGCATAATCTTTTTTATTTGAAAGAATTTTTTCTTCCATTTGTTGAATTGTTTCAAAGTCATAAGGCTTTCCTGTTTTATGATCATCTCTTAATTAATTTTCCCAAATTTTTGTAGAACTAACCCTCTATATGCAGGGAATTCCTTCATCAGTGTGACCAAATTCAGGCCGCCATCTCCATATCTATGGAATTCCAGATTCCATATAGAATAGACATAAAGTCTTTCCATCAATCCAAGATTCTGAAAATAATTTTTTAATACTTGGAGAAACATTAACCAAGTATTCATTGGTATTGGAACTTTTCAAGTTCGCACTCTTGATTTTGATATTAACAAAATTTGTTATTTTGTGTTACTAATAATCTACCTTAGTGTGCAGAAGCTAGGATCAGTCACGAGCTGTTTACATCGCAAACTGAAGACCTAACTGATCGCACAAACTGAATCATTCTAACTGTTATGTCAATTGAGCAGTCTAGCTGATTGTCCAGTTGATAGGTGGTTCAGCAGGAGAACTGTAGAGGCCTCTAAATTCGTACTTGAAAATTTGCGAAAAAATTTAAAAATTTTCTTTTTCATTAATTAAATTACCTCATTCATAAATAAACTGATAAAATAAAGTTTGATGTTCAAAATAGCAGCGGAAGTAAATTTTTGTTCGCAAAATAATAATTAAAAATAATTCAACAACGATGAAATGTTTGAGCCAAAACAGTAAATGCTAAAATTTGAGGTCCTCGGGTCCTACTACTACCGACACAAGCTAGCTCACTGGTCCCCGCCCTCGGTTCCGACATCATCAGTACCTACAACAATCAAGTCTAGTGAGTCTAAAGACTCAGCATGCATATATCGTAAATAACAAGTAAATAGATAATAATAAAATTGCATGCGAAGTGAAAATATCATGTCATGAGGAATTATAGTATTTGCATAACTGAACTATAAATATCTTATCATGGATAGTTATAAATACGTGCATAACTGAACTGAAAATCATAAGTGAACTGTTAGCCCAATAGAGCTCTGTAATAAAATAACCTGGATGATAATTTTGTTGAGATTATGTTCTACGCAAGTGGCCCCATGAACTGCACTGAACTGAACTGAACTGAACTGACCGGTAACTGACGACCGGGTGAAATACTAATCGTCTGATCAGACTAATGCCACAGTATACTGGGTGGTACAAAACTGAATTGACCGGTAACTGGCGACCGGGTGAAGTAATAATCCCATGATAGTACAATGGCCACAAGCAATATCACATAAATCTCAAAAATGAATAATTTTGCACGTAATATAATTAAATAACATAATTAAATATCCTGAATAATTTTACTGATTGGGTTGGATCGCTCCCAGGCTCGCTGCGGCTTAAATTTAACATGAAAAATATGCAAATGATTTTCTTGACCAAACTTCGTAATTGAATCAAAAAACGAGACAAATTACGCCCACTGACTTAGTATTTAATCATGACTCCGAGCCAACCCGAACCAACACCGAACCAACGTTTAGTCATGATTAAAATACTCTTAAAAATGATGAAATAATGCTCCTAAATTTACAGTACTCGAAATTTAGTGAATGGAGGCCAAAAACGTGAAACATTCTTTCGAGAGTCACTTTGGCACATTGTACCGTAAATTCTCGTACGACCTCTAAAATGATCCGAATCACGAACGGCCAAAAACATGACCTTCCTAACTCAATGAGGCACTGTCCAGTCCAAGGCCATAGGCTAAAAGCCAACCAACAACTCGAACGAGCCACTGAACCGCCGCAGCAAGTTGCTGTCACAAAAATACAGCAACTGTGCTTTGGTTTTCTTGCGTCGTTTTCGAGGCTACCGGCCATTGGGGCTTGAACCACCGACCAGAACCTCTTACCAACATCTGAGGGAATGATTTGAACCATGGCTAAGGGCCCTAGGCCAACCAAGATCCATACCAACCCATGACCGAACACACACACACATGCAGAAAATGAAGGGTCGAAGGGGCTGTTCTTGTTTTGTGTTTGAAAAACCGATGCAACCATGGACCAAGCCTGAAAAGGACGACTTGGTCACGTCTTAGACATAATAAGAAGATGTTCTAACCAAGGCTATAGCCCTTAGGGCAGCCAAGATCAGAGACATCCTACTTTGACAACAAATAAGAAAAATCGAACCCCAAAGTGACACTAGGAACGGGTTACTGTCAATTCTGAATTTCAGTATGCATAGGGCTTGAACCGATGGACCCACATGATCCTAATACACCCTAACACATGTCTAGGTGCAGCCTTGGGAGCCTAGGACTGAGCCAACCCTGCAACAATAGAAACAAGCCAAACCCGTGAGGCATAGAGGAAATCGAACAAAATCTGCACTTATTTTTATAAAACTTGCTGTCCATATTTCGGTTTTCTTGCATGAAATCATGTACATGTGATATTTAAAAATACCTATATGGCTTGATTGAAGAGCAAAAGAAATATATACATGCCTTGGATTTTCTTTTTGAAAGAAAACAAACGATTACGACGACGCGGCGCGGGGGAGACAGAGTGCACTTTTCCTTCTTTCTTGCTACTCGATTTTCTTCCTAATCCCTCACTGAATTCTCATGTTTTTCTCTCTATTTACTTCTGAAATTTTTGAAAATAAGGTAGGGAGAATGGCTAAGGAAAATAGGGAAGATGGCAAGATAAATGAATTGAAAATATTCTTTCTATCTACTATTTGAGAGATAAGGAAAAATAGAATGATATCAAAGATTTTTCTTGAGGGATAAGAGAGTGTACTAGGTCGAATTCAAGTCTAGGTGCAAAGGGAAAAATTGTTTAATTAATGATTTGATAGAGATTTAAAAGTTATGGAAGATATCCATCTAGAAAAAGTTTAAGGGAAGGATAATTAAAGAATTGAATTGTAAATTAAATCTTTCAAAATGGGGAGAGGGCCGATTTTCTCATCAATCAAATGGGGTGGGATCTTGCTCAATTAATTATTATAGAAGATTTATTGAGATATAAACATCTCCCTAGAAAATGGATAAGGAAAGAATTCAAAGAATTTAGTTGCTAAACTTTTTAAATCTCCTAAAAGAAGTGACCGGTTTTTATTAATTAGATTGGGAAAGATATTGCTAGATAGACATGGTAGGATATTGCTTAGGTATTAATTAAATGAGGATTTAAAATTAAGAGATTATCTACCATGAAATGGATATGGAAAAGAATCAAAGTTGAGTTGTAAATCAAAACTAAATCATTTGGAAATGGGGTGGCCGAAAATTTGGATAAAGGGGAGGGAAAATTTTTTTTAAATTTTATATTTTAAATCTTTAGGGTTTTATTTACTCATTAAATATTTTTGTGAATTAATAAATTAACTAGGGGATGCCATTATCTTGCATGCATGGATAATTCTTTAAATTTTAAAGATAAATTTACTATCATGTCAAATCATAATTACTTAATTAAAATAAGTCTAGATTAACTAATCTCAATTGGTCACATATTTATTTTAGGCTTTTAATTAAATTATTGAACCTAAAAGAATTTATTTACTACTTATCTCAAGTTAATTAAATAAATTCTTAAACTTTCTTTTTCCTTAAAATAAATTATTATTTATCTTTAATAAATTTTAGGAATATTTTCTTAATATTAAAAATTTATCTCTTTACTCCAACTCCGGTCCGGCCTCACTTAATGAACTGAAAGCTAACAATTAAACTACTGCACAAAATAAATTTAAAGAAAAGAATCTAAATACTCAAGCAATAAAAATCATTTTAATTTAGATATTAGGAATTATGCATGACTTATACGTAGTCTAATTTACGGGTTCTACAATCCTTCCCCCCTTCAAAGAAATTTCGTCCTCGAAATTAAAACTCACCGAATAACTCTGGGTACCGGCTCCTCATCTCTGGCTCAGACTCCCACGTAGCTTCCTCCTCTGAATGGTTAAGCCACTTGACTTTAACTCGCTTAACCAGTTTGTTCCGAAGCTTCTTTTCCCGTCTGTCTAGGATCTGCACTGGTCTCTCCTCATAAGACAGGTTCGGAGTAAGCTGCAACGGCTCAAAGTTCAGGACATGCGAAGGATTTGCCATATACTTCCTCAGCATAGAGACGTGGAACACATTGTGTACTCCGGCCAGATTCGGCGGAAGAGCAACACGATAAGCTAGCGTCCCAACTCTGTCAAGGATCTCAAATGGTCCAATGAATCTCGGACTGAGCTTCTCTTTCTTCCCAATCGCATGACACCTTTCATAGGTGCCACTTTCACAAAGACATGGTCGCCCACGGCAAACTCTAAATCTCTCCTCCGTTGGTCCGCATAACTCTTCTGTCGACTCTGAGCAGTCCTCATCTTGTCACGGATCTGGGCTACTATATCGACAGTATGCTGAATAATCTCTGGACCCAACTCGGCTCTCTCTCCTACCTCATCCCAATGAACGGGAAATCTACACTTGCGACCATACAATGCTTCATACGGAACCATTCCTATAGAGGACTGAAAGCTGTTGTTATAGGTGAACTCCACTAATGGCAAGTTCGACTCCCAACTCCCGGAGAAATCGATAACACAAGCACGGAGAAGATTCTCCAAAATCTGAATGACTCGCTCTGACTGCCCATCTGTCTGAGGGTGGAAAGCTGTGCTGAATAGCAACTTCGTACCCATCGTCGAATGCAAACTCTTCCAAAATGAGGAAGTGAATCTGAGGTCTCTGTCAGATACGATAGAAACTGGAATACCATGAAGTCGGACTATCTCCCGGATATACAACTCTGCATACTGAACCATGGTGAAAGTCATCTTGATAGGCAAGAAGTGTGCTGATTTGGTAAGACGATCGACAATCACCCAGATAGCATTTGATCCTCTGACTGACTTCGGTAAACCGGTCACGAAGTCCATGGTAACATTCTCCCACTTCCACTCGGGAATAGGAAGAGGCTTGAGCAAACCTGCTGGCCTCTGATGCTCTGCCTTCACTAACTGACAAGTCAGACACTCGGATACAAAGCGTCTGATATCCTTCTTCATTCCTGGCCACCAGTACAATAACTGCAGGTCTTTGTACATCTTCGTGCTCCCTGGATGAATATAGTATGGTGACATATGGGCCTCTGATAGGATATCTGCTCGGATAGAATCACTGCTTGGAACCCATATCCTGTCTCGGTATCTCACAATACCGTCACTAATTGAATACAAGCCACTGCCCTTGGCCTCATCTCTCTGCTTCCACTTTGCCAACTGCTCATCTGCTGACTGACCACTGCGAATACGGTCTAGGAGAGAGGACTGGATAGTCAAGGTAGATAGACGGGGAACTCTACCTTGAGGATATGCCTCTAGATCAAGCCTCTGCATCTCAGACTGAAGAGGTCTCTGAATCGTCAAATGGGCGATCACTGCAACTTTCCTGCTCAGTGCATCCCGCAACTACATTAGATTTACCTGGGTGGTAGCTAATGTCACAATCATAGTCTTTCAAAAGCTCCAACCAACGCCTCTGACGCATATTCAGCTCTTTCTGCGTAAAGAAGTACTTGAGGCTTTTATGGTCGGTAAAGATCTGGCACTTCTCTCCGTACAAATAATGCCTCCAGATCTTCAAAGCAAATACAACGGCTGCCAACTCTAGGTTATGGGTAGGGTAATTCTTCTCATGAGTCTTCAACTGAGGAGAAGCATATTCTATCACTTTCCCATGCTGCAATAATATTGCGCCAAGACCGAGCTTCGAAGCATCGGTATATAGAACAAACTCACCGGGCCCTGACGGCATAGCCAAAACTGGTGGTGAGATAAGAGCTTGCTTCAAAGTATCGAAGCTCTTCTGACACTCATCGCACCACACAAATTTCACATTCTTCTTTGTCAATGATGTGAGTGGAACTGCGATGGAAGAAAATCCCTAAATGAACTTCCGGTAATATCCTGCTAAGCCAAGAAAACTGCGGATTTCAGATGCATTCTGCGGCACAACCCAGTCTCTGACTGCTGCAACTTTCGCTGGGTCTACCTCAATACCACTGCTAGAAACCATATGGCCTAAGAACGCCACCTTCTCCAACCAGAATTCATACTTACTGAACTTTGCGAATAACTTGTGCTTCTGCAAGGTCTGCAACACTGTGGTCAGATGTCTGCCGTGATCCTCTTGATTCTTCGAGTAGACGAGAATGTCGTCGATGAACACTATCACAAACTGATCAAGATACGGCTGAAATACGCGATTCCTGAGATCCATGAAGATCACTGGCGCATTCTTCAAATCGAACGACATCACAAGGAACTCGGAGTGGCCATAACGAGTCCTAAACGCAGTCTTGGAAACATCAGTGTCTTTCACCCTCAACTGGTGATAATCGGAACGCAGATCAATCTTGTAGAATACCGAAGCCCCCTGCAACTGGTCGAATAGATCTTCAATCCTCGAAAGTTGGTATTTGTTCTTCACTGTCACCCTGTTCAGCTCCCGGTAGTCAATACATAGTCTCATGGACCCCTCCTTCTTCTTCACAAACAAGACTGGCGCGCCCCATGGTGAGAAACTCGGTCGAATGAACTCCTTGTCGAGAAGTTCCTGAATCTGCTTCTTCAGCTCTGCCATCTCTGTCGGCGCTAGTCGGTACGGTGCTTTTGAGATTGGTACCGTACCTGGCATAAGTTCGATAGAAAACTCCACCTCTCTCTCAGGTGGCATACCAGAGACGTCCTCAGGAAAAACGTCTAAGAAATCTCTAACAATAGGAACATCTGCGGCTAACTGACTGGGTGTCTCGGGGATAGATATAAAAGTTGCTAAAAATGCTCGACACCCTCTATGCATGAGCTTCCTAGCCTTGACATAAGGAATAATGTGTGGTAAGGGAAAGTACCTGTCCGGCTCAAATAAGAACTTTGTCATCCCAGGCAGTCGGACTATAAAAGATCTCCGCTGGAAGTCTATCAACACTCTGGTCCGCAATAGCCAATCCATGCCTAATATGATGTCGAACTTTGACATCGGCAAGACAATCAGATCCGCATAAACAAGGTTGCCATGAAGCTCCAGGTCTATGTCTCGGATCACATTGGTGGCTGTCATCTCCTCTCCCAAAGGCAGTACCACTGAGTAGGCTACATCTAGCCCAACGGTCTTAACTTTTAGAAAATTCGCAAAGACCTCAGAAATAAATGAGTGAGTAGCCCCTGAATCTATCAGGGCTTTGGTAGCTGAGCCAGCTATGAAAATTCTCAGTGAAAGGTTAGAACACTAGGCTGAACCCAATAATCACAAAACTAACTTATAGCCATGCAAAGGCCAAAGTTCTTCTAACTTAAATTCCCCAAAATAATACTGAGTAGAGCATGCAATCCTATCGCAATACTAGGTTCAAAATCTCACCAAAAACATTAAATCCCAAATATAAATTTAAAGCTTAAAGGTACCTGTCATAATCATGGTATCGGGGTTCGTCTCCGCTGCATGGAGAGCAAATACCATGCCTTGGGTAGACAGATTCCTCTGAGGGCACTGCGGTAGCACGTGGTCTGGGCTACCGCACTTGTAAAACTTCCCAGAGCCATACATACATACTCCAGGATGGCGGCGTGAGCATTTAGGACAGATCGGATGCTCAATAGGCTTAGGGACTGCGCGTTCCCGCTGCTGCTTCTGCTGGTGGCCTCTGTTTCTGGGCGAGCCATGGAAAGGCCTCTTGTTCTGCTGCTGATGCTGTTGAGGAGGAGGGCGGTGTGGTACCTGGACTGGGCGCTTGCCCTGGCGGTCTCTCTCGATGTCACGCTGATCCTGCTCTACAGCTAGAGCTCTGGAGACAGCGACCTCATAAGTAGTAGGGTCAGATACCCTAACATCACGGCGCAAGATCGGCCGTAAACCCACCAAGAAATGCATTAACTTGGTCTTGGCATCATTCGCGATCAGGGGTNTCTATTCAATGTATACATCGATCATCTTTTCTTTTGAATATATTTCAGAATATTTCTGAGTGGGTATCTTGAAAGGACTCAAAGATTCTTTTTCTTTTTCTTGTTGCATTGCATAATCTTTTTTATTTGAAAGAATTTTTTCTTCCATTTGTTGAATTGTTTCAAAGTCATAAGGCTTTCCTGTTTTATGATCATCTCTTAATTAATTTTCCCAAATTTTTGTAGAACTAACCCTCTATATGCAGGGAATTCCTTCATCAGTGTGACCAAATTCAGGCCGCCATCTCCATATCTATGGAATTCCAGATTCCATATAGAATAGACATAAAGTCTTTCCATCAATCCAAGATTCTGAAAATAATTTTTTAATACTTGGAGAAACATTAACCAAGTATTCATTGGTATTGGAACTTTTCAAGTTCGCACTCTTGATTTTGATATTAACAAAATTTGTTATTTTGTGTTACTAATAATCTACCTTAGTGTGCAGAAGCTAGGATCAGTCACGAGCTGTTTACATCGCAAACTGAAGACCTAACTGATCGCACAAACTGAATCATTCTAACTGTTATGTCAATTGAGCAGTCTAGCTGATTGTCCAGTTGATAGGTGGTTCAGCAGGAGAACTGTAGAGGCCTCTAAATTCGTACTTGAAAATTTGCGAAAAAATTTAAAAATTTTCTTTTTCATTAATTAAATTACCTCATTCATAAATAAACTGATAAAATAAAGTTTGATGTTCAAAATAGCAGCGGAAGTAAATGTTTGTTCGCAAAATAATAATTAAAAATAATTCAACAACGATGAAATGTTTGAGCCAAAACAGTAAATGCTAAAAATTGAGGTCCTCGGGTCCCACTACTGCCGACCCAAGCTAGCTCACTGGTCCCCGCCCTCGGTTCCGACATCATCAGTACCTACAACAATCAAGTCTAGTGAGTCTAAAGACTCAGCATGCATATATCGTAAATAACAAGTAAATAGATAATAATAAAATTGCATGCGAAGTGAAAATATCATGTCATGAGGAATTATAGTATTTGCATAACTGAACTATAAATATCTTATCATGGATAGTTATAAATACGTGCATAACTGAACTGAAAATCATAAGTGAACTGTTAGCCCAATAGAGCTCTGTAATAAAATAACCTGGATGATAATTTTGTTGAGATTATGTTCTACGCAAGTGGCCCCATGAACTGCACTGAACTGAACTGAACTGACCGGTAACAGACGACCGGGACCGGTAACTGACGACCGGGTGAAATACTAATCGTCTGATCAGACTAATGCCACAGTATACTGGGTGGTACAAAACTGAACTGACCGGTAACTGGCGACCGGGTGAAGTAATAATCCCATGATAGTACAATGGCCACAAGCAATATCACATAAATCTCAAAAATGAATAATTTTGCACGTAATATAATTAAATAACATAATTAAATATCCTGAATAATTTTACTGATTGGGTTGGATCGCTCCCAGGCTCGCTGCGGCTTAAATTTAACATGAAAAATATGAAAATGGTTTTCTTGACCAAACTTCGTAATTGAATCAAAAAACGAGACAATTACGCCCACTGACTTAGTATTTAATCATGACTCCGAGCCAACCCGAACCAACACCGAACCAATGTTTAGTCATGATTAAAATACTCTGAAAAATGTTGAAATAATGCTCTTAAATTTACAGTACTCGAAATTTAGTGAATGGAGGCCAAAAACGTGAAACGCGCTTTCGAGAATCACTTTGGCACATTACACCGTAAATTCTCGTACGACCTCTAAAATGATCCGAATCACAAACGGACAAAAACATGACCTTCCTAACACGATGAGGCACTGTGCAGTCCAAGGCCATAGGCTAAAAGCCAACCAAGAACTCGAACGAGCCGCTGAACCGCCACAGCAAGTTGCTGTCACAAAAATACAGCAACTGTGCTTTGGTTTTCTTGCGTCGTTTTGGAGGCTACCGGCCATTGGGGCTTGAACCACCGACCAGAACCTCTTACCAACATCCGAGGGAATGATTTGAACCATGGCTAAGGGCCTTATGCCAACCAAGATCCATACCAACCCATGACCGAACACACACACACACATGCAGAAAATGAACGGTCGAAGGGGCTGTTCTTGTTTTGTGATTGAAAAACCGATGCAACCATGGACCAAGCCTGGAAAGGCCGAATTGGTCACGTCTTAGACATAATAAGAAGATGTTCTAACCAAGGCTATAGCCCTTAGGGCAGCCAAGATCAGAAACATCCTACTTTGACAACAAACAATAAAAATCAAACCCCAAAGTGACACTAGGAACGGGTTACTGTCAATTCTAAATTTCAGTATGCATAGGGCTTGAACCGATGGACCCACATGATCCTAATACACCTTAACACATGTCTAGGTGCAGCCTTGGGAGCCTAGGACCGAGCCAATCCTGCAACAACAGAAACAAGCCAAACCCGTGAGGCATAGAGGAAACCGAACAAAATCTGCACTTATTTTTATAAAACTTGCTGTCCATATTTCGGTTTTCTTGCATGAAATCATGTACATGTGATATTTAAAAATACCTATATGGCTTGATTGAAGAGCAAAAGAAATATATACATGCCTTGGATTTTTGTTTTGAAAGAAAACAAACGATTACGACGACGCGGCGCGGGNCTAGAAAAAGTTTAAGGGAATGATAATTAAAGAATTGAATTGTAAATTAAATCTTTCAAAATGGGGAGAGGGCCGATTTTCTCATCAATCAAATGGGGTGGGATCTTGCTCAATTAATTATTATAGAAGATTTATTGAGATATAAACATCTCCCAAGAAAATGGATAAGGAAAGAATTCAAAGAATTTAGTTGCTAAACTTTTTAAATCTCCTAAAGGAAGTGACCGGTTTTTATTAATTAGATGGGGAAAGATATTGCTAGATAGACATGGTAGGATATTGCTTAGATATTAATTAAATGAGGATTTAAAATTAAGAGATTATCTACCATGAAATGGATATGGAAAAGAATCAAAGTTGAGTTGTAAATCAAAACTAAATCCTTTGGAAATGGGGTGGCCGAAAATTTGGATAAAGGGGAGGGAAAATATTTTTTAAATATTATATTTTAAATCTTTATGGTTTTATTTACTCATTAAATATTTTAGTGAATTAATAAATTAACTAGGGGATGCCATTATCTTGCATGCATGGATAATTCTTTAAATTTTAAAGATAAATTTACTATCATGTCAAATCATAATTCCTTAATTAAAATAAGTCTAGATTAACTAATCTCAATTGGTCACATATTTATTTTAGGCTTTTAATTAAATTATTGAACCTAAAAGAATTTATTTACTACTTATCTCAAGTTTATTCTTTTTCCTTAAAATAAATTATTATTTATCTTAAATAAATTTTAGGAATATTTTCTTAATATTAAAAATTTATCTCTTTACTCCAACTCCGGTCCGACCTCACTTAATTAACTGAAAAGCTAACAATTAAACTACTGCACAAAATAAATTTAAAGAAAAGAATCTAAATACTCAAGCAATAAAAATCATTTTAATTTAGATATTAGGAATTATGCATGGCTTATACGTAGTCTAATTTACGGGTTCTACAAGAACCTCCGAAGCCTGGCCAGCCGAAGGAGTGTTCAACTGATGAAGAAACACAGTTGATCAATTCAACTGAACGAGAGTGAAATCAGTTCAACTGACGAGTCAACTGATTTTACCAGCCCAACTGAAGATCAATTCAGCTGATTAGTTAGAAGCATCAGTCAGAATCTTTCAGCTATAGATGAAGACAAACTCTTTTAGTGGATTCCAGCTATACACAAAGGGTACAAAGCCATTGTCCAGTAAAAGGACAATAAAGAGACGTTGCATCAGAGCATTAAACACAAAACGCTTCAGAAGGACAGTCGAAAAGTCGAGACACAAAGTCCAAGAAACTAATTCAAGATGCAACGAATACAATAATTGAGTCTCTCTGTACGATCAATTTTCCCACCTATGTAAAGAGAAGATCAGTGAAGACTAGAGAGAAGAAGCTTCAACGCAAACAAGAAAGAAAAGAAAGGGCACGCACATTGAAAATCATCTTTCAGAAGCAATCAGCCCAGAGGGACACTTCAACGTGTTATTAGCTTAGTGTAGAAGCTTATCTCCCTCAGTGTGTGAGAACATCCTTGTTCAGTTCTCATACACAAACACTCTGACCACCACTCAAATACAGTCTTGCTCAAAGACGTTAAACTTGTAAATGTAGTCTTTGACACATAAGCATTAAAGAAGTTTTGGCTGGAAGGTGTTGCCTCCATTCGTAGCTAGGAGTTTAGTTTAGGCAGTGGTGTAAGTCCTAGCTGAGTGAGTTTGTACAAAGAGTTGTATAAATCAAAATCTTCTAGTGGATCCTACCCGTGGAGGTAGAAGGGGTGACGTATGAGCAGTTGAAGTCTCCGAGCATCCATAAATATATCTTGTGTATTTAACTGACTAACTGCTGTTTTTAAATTGTTTGGATCAGTTAGAGTATCCGACAGTTCAGTTGTCACCATAACTGAACTGATGAATGCAAAATCTAATCTACCATTTTTCAGTTATTCAGTTTACATTTGCCTAATTGAAACTCCTAGCACACTCTAGATTGTAGGCCACAAGCTCACAATCCGTATAATGTTTAACGTCTCTTATACCAAGACTAAAAACACAATCTTTAATGTCTTTGTGTGAAGACTCACTCAATTAAACTTTGAAGTTCAACTCTCTTGTATATGTGTGAGTGATTGTGTGTGAGAAATTCATCCTTTAAAGTGTACATCTCAAATGCATCATCACACAAGGGATTGTGCTCTCAAATAGCAGATTTCTTCATGCTAGCTGCCCATGCTTTGAATCATCTTCAAAAGCTCTTGTTTGATCTTCAAGATGATGTATTTATAGGTCCCAACAATGATACATATGTTAGACACAAGAATATGATCGTTTGAAAAGTTTCTGTACTATATCTGAAATTGTAATGGTCAATTTTGCCTTGCTGGACATTTTCCCGAGATTAAACTGGTCGTTCAGCGGTTCAAACTGGTCAGTTGTTCAATCTGGTCAATATCTCAACCGCAGCTCAACTGGTGTATTGTGCAGAACTAGTAGTTTCATCGCCATTTATCAGCATCTTAAGCTTCGATTCAACTTTGATTTCTGAAGATGATTTGTAAATCATGGTTTTATCTTTCCAACGCATACTGAATCGCTTCATTTCAAAAACCGAGCTGAGAAATATTGCCAAAATACCGCAACTGAATCGTCTTATCTTTTCGTGCAATCAGTTTGGTCATTCAGCAACCGGTTTGACCTAGATACTCTTCGATTTTGTCCACCTGACGTGAACTATAACTTGTTCCAAATTGAGTTTTCTGATCGGTTATGTTGACAAATTGTCATTTGAATCATCCAGTTGAGAGATATCATCAACACACCGAAGCTCACCAGAAATAAAGTTTGGCTAAAATCAGTTTTAGTTTCCTTCTTGTTTTAATAATTTCACACTTGAGTAAATATGTTAGAAACACAATAACAAATTTGTTAACATCAAAATCAGGATTGCGAACATGAAATGTTCCAACAAAGATAAATTTGATATTGAATAAAAAAAATGATATGACGAGGTGAAACAGATAATCCAAATTTAAACTTCCGTTAAAGGTGTCAAAATTTTGAAACTTGTACCTAGATATTAGTTTTTACAATAAAGTAAAACAAAAATGTCAAATATGTTGAAATTTAATATTTTAATATTGAATATTTGAACATTCAATGTTGAATATTTGAATGTTGAAAATTAGGTAAAATTAGGTGTTGAATATTGAAATTTGTGTGTGATGATGAAGGTAATGATGTAATTTATTTTTGGATTATTTGTAAAGATTTTCTATAAATAGATATCTCATTTGTGAAGAAAATCACAATTGAGTTGAGAGAAAAATATTATAAAGTGTGTAGTGTGATAATTTTGAGAGTTTGAGATTTTTACTTTTTACCGTAAATTTTTAATTCTTCACAACACGTTATCAGCACGAAGCTCTAAAAGTCCTCCATATTTTTCCAAGCTCCAAAACAGAAGAAAAAGGTAACAAAAGTAATAATATTTATTTTATTGTTTATTTATTTTACTGTTTATTTATTTATTGTGTATATACTTAATATATGATATAATGTTATAATAAAATAAATTTTTCAAAAACTTGTTATAAATCCTGGGAGGATGTTAAGACGACATCCCACATTTTCGGTAAGGGATACGACAAGTATAAAAGTCTATAAGGTTTTTAAATAAAATATCTTATGACACCTCATTATAATATTGTGATATGATATACATTATTATTTAAAACATTACTAATATTATATACACTATATTATTACCATAAAATTATACAAATACATACATTTATTTTCTTGTACACCAACGGTCATAAACGGTAACAAAACGGCTAGTTTTTGCCCTATAAATATGATATCAAAAAAACATTCAATCACTCCAACTTTCTCTTCTTCTCTAAAATTATTCTTCATCAAATTTTTTAAGAAAAAAGAAGATGGCTTTCACAAAGTTATTTTTAATTATTTTGGTTATAATACTCACGAATCTTGTACTTATCGGAGAATATCCTCCTCTTGTGTTTTCTTTATTTTTACGAATGCTTGTATTTGTTGTTTATCCATTACTTTGTATTGAAATATTCATTAACTAATAAAATGCTTCATAATTTTTTTAGTACCACCATGTTAAACTTGACAAAGCTCGAATTTGTTGCACTCGACATTACGGGGAAAAATTATATGCCATGGACTCTCGATGTAAAAATGCATCTTGAGTCATTGGGTCTAAGCGAGACTATTAAAGAAAATGGTATATCTTCATCACAAGAAAAAGCAAATGCTATAATATTTGTGCGCCGACATCTTGATGAAGGTTTGAAATGTGAATATCTAATCGAAAAAGATCCCATGGCTCTGTGGAAAGGATTAAAAGAAAGATTTGAACATATAAGGGAAGTTATACTTCCAACCGCCCGTGATGAATCGAATATGTTGAGATTCCAAGATTTTAATAAAGTAAGTGATTACAATTCGGCGATGTATCGAATAATCTCGCAATTAAAATTCTGTGGACATGAGGTTACAGAATCAGAAATGCTTGAAAAAACATTTTTCACGTTTCACGCATCAAATATAACTCTACAACAATAATATAGAGTGCGTGGATTTGCGAGATATTCTGAACAAATCTCCTGTCTCCTTGTGGAGGAAAAGAATAATGAGCTTTTAATGAGAAATCATCAGGCACGAACCACTGGTTCAACGGTATTTCCTGAAGTAAATGTCGTAAGCAAAAATGAATTTAAACCTCGAAACCAAAATCAAAGTTATAGACAATATTTTGGTCGAAGACAAAATCGAGGTCGTGGTCGTGGTCGTGGACGTGGACGTGGAAGTGGTCGTGGTCGTGGACGCGGCCGTGGTTTTGAAAATAATCGAGATAGTTATTTCTATAACTCATCTCAAAAGAGCGTCCCAAACCATCCATCGAAAAGGCATCATGAGAATATGAGTGTTAATGAAAATCACTCAAAAAGATTTGAATGTTCTTGTTTCAGATGTGGTACTCCAGGACATTGGTCCCGTATTTGTCGAGCCCCTGAGCACCTTTGTAAACTTTATAAAGAATCAATAAAGGGGAAAGAAAAGGAGACCAACTTCGCTGAACATAGTGAACCTTTGAGTGATTCAACTCATTTTGATTCTGGAGATTTTCTGATTGATTTCTCAGACAATGATCAATTTGCTGGTGGAATAAATATGTAAAATGTTTTATTTTTCCATGTACTCGTATGATAATGTTTTATAGCGTGTTATGTTTTTAAATATGTATTGTATTGTATTAACAGTAATTTTATTTCATTGCATATTTTTTTTGAAGTTCAAATATGGAAAATGTTATGAACCAAGCTGAAGTTTGCATACATGATAGTGGTATCGCACACTATCCTCCGAGATAAAAGATATTTCTTGGAACTAAAACCAACGAAAACAATGATGAATACAATATCAGGTCCTGTAGACTTGATTAAAGGATGTGGTAAAGCACAATTTTTGTTATCTAATGGTACAAAATTTTTTATCAATGATACTTTGTATTCACCACAATCGAAAAGAAATTTGTTGAGTTTTAATGACATATATTCCTATGGGTATGATACTCAAAAAATAAATGAAGGGAATGAGAAATATATGTGTCTTATCACATATAAATCAGGAAAGAAATATGTGATTGAAAAACTATCAATGCTCCCTACTGGATTGCATTATATACATATAAGTCACATTGAATCAAACATGGTAGTTGATAATTCTTCAATATTAACTAATTGGCATGATCAATTAGGACATCTTGGTTCAACAATGATGCGAAGAATTATAGAAAATACACATGGTCATCCGTTGGAAGACCAGAAGATCTTTCAGAATAATAAGTTTCAATGTAAAGCATGTTCTCTTGAAAAACTTATTATAAGACCATCACCAGCCAAAATCCAAACTGAATCACCAATGTTTCTTGAACGTATTCAGGGTGATATTTGTGGACCAATCCATCCACCATGTGGACCATTAAGATACTTTATGGTATTGATTGATGCCTCCAGCAGATGGTCACATGTATGTTTATTGTCAACTTGAAATGTTGCATTTGCAAGATTACTGGCTCAAATAATAAAATTGAGGAATCAATTTCTCGATTATACAATCAAGAAAATTAGACTTGATAATGCTGGTGAATTTACTTCTCAGACTTTCAATGATTATTATATGTCTATGAGAATCATTGTTGAGCATCCTGTTGCTCATGCACATACACAGAATAGATTGGCTGAATCATTGATTAAACGTCTGCAAATGATTGCTAGACCAATGATTATGAAAACAAAGCTTCCTATGTCTATATGGGGACATGCAATTTTACATGCCGCTGCATTAATTCGCATCAGACCAAGTGCATATCATAAATACTTATTTCCCCATTGTAGCTTGCATTTGGTAAAGAACCAGACATTTATCATCTGAGAATTTTTGGATGTATGGTGTATGTGCCTATTGCACCACCGCAACGAAAGAAAATGGGACCTCGAAGAAAGATTGGAATTTATATCGGTTATGATAGTCCATCAATCATTTGATATCTTGAACCTCAGACAGGCGACGTGTTCACAACACGTTTTGCTGATTGTCATTTTAATGAGGAAATCTTCCCAATGTTAGGTGTAGATAAGAAACATACCGAAAAGGAAATTACATGGTATGTATCATCATTGTTACATCTGAATCTAAGAACACAACAATGTGAAAAAGATATACAGCAAATTGTGCACTTGCAAAGAATAGAAAATCAAATACCAGATGCATTTACAGATGCAAAAAAGGTAACTAAATCATATATACATGCTATAAATGCTCCTGCTCAAATTGAAATTCCAAAGAAATAAATTGAACAAAGTCATGATGTCGTAAAACGCTTGAAGCGTGGAAGGCCAGTCGGTTCCAAGGATAAAAATCCTCGAAAAAGAAAATTTATAGAGAAACACAATGATCACAAAATAGAGAATGATGTTCCAGAACAAACACATGATGATCACAAAATAGCGAATGTTGTTCCTGAAGAAACACATGATAATGAAAATATTCTGTCAGAACCACAAACTGACGAGAATCATGAAATCTCTATCAATTATATTAATATTGGAAAAATATGGAACTGAAGAGATATAGAAGAAAATGATGATATATTTTCTTATAATGTGGCAATCGACATCATAAATGATAATGAAGATCATGAACCAAAATCTTTTGGTGAATGTAAAAATCGACAGGATTGGAAAAAATAGAAAGATGTCATCCAGATTGAATTGGATTCGCTAAATAAACGTAATGTTATTGGACCTATAGTCCTTACACCTGAAGGTGTAAAACCTGTTGGATACAAATGGGTTTTTATTCGAAAGCGAAATGAGAAAAATGAAAGAGTAAGATATAAAGCTCGACTTGTTGCACAAGGTTTTTCTCAAAGGCCTGGAATTGATTATGAAGAAACGTATTCTCCCGTGATGGATGCAATTACGTTTCGGTATATGATTAGCCTGGCGGTATCTAAAAATTTAGAAATGCGTCTTATGGATGTTGTTACAGCTTACTTATATGGATCACTTGATAGTAATATATATATATATATATATGAAAATCCCTGAAGGATTTAAGAATCTTAAAGCACAAAGTTCAAAATCCAGAGAATGTTATTATGTGAAATTACAAAGATCGTTATATGGGTTAAAGCAATCCGGCCGAATGTGGTATAATCGGCTAAGTGATCACTTGATGGAAAAGGGATATGTAAATAATTCAATATGCCCTTGTGTTTTCATTAAGAAAACAAAATCCGGATGCGTAATTATTGTTTTATATGTTGATGATTTAAACATCATTGGAACGAATAAGGAAATTCAAGAAGTTGTTTCATATTTGAAGGAAGAATTTGAAATGAAGGATCTTGGAAAAACAAAGTATTGTCTGGGTTTACAAATTGAACAAATAGAATGTGGAATATTTATTAATCAGACAAATTATACAGAAAAGATCCTTAAACGTTTTAATATGGATAAATCAAATCCTTTAAGTACTCCAATGGTTGTTAGATCATTAAACATAGAAAAAGATCCATTCCGTCCATGTGAAGATGATGAAGATATTCTTGGTCCAGAAGTACCATATTTAAGTGCTATAAGTGCCCTTATGTATCTTACAAATTGTACAAGGCCTGATATATCTTTCGCCGTATCTTTATTTGCAAGATTTAGCACATATCCAACAAAGAGACACTGGAACGGAATTAAACATATATTCCGTTATCTACGAGGAACGACAGACTTGAGACTTTAGTATTCAAAAGATGCTAATCCAAGTATAATTGGTTATGCTGATGCTGGATGTAACGCCACAAATTCGACGACTGTCCTCACTGTACCAAGACGAGTCTTTCCAGCGTACTTATGTCCTCACTCACACGCACCCTGGGAAACTTCCCATGAGGTCACCCATCCCAGAATTGCCCCAAGTCAAGCACGCTTAACATTGGAGTTCTTATGTGATGAGCTACCGAAAAGAAGATGCACATTCGTGGTATGAGTAGTACATATCAAATCTTTTAAGCCCTCTTCAACTGTACAGTCCATTACATTGAACAGTCTTGAAATCCTTCTCATTCCCGTGTGGGATCGGTTCATTCATGTTCCCTCCACCTAGAAGCCTGCCAGGAGCCGCTCATTGTCCGTGCAACTGATGGCACCGGCAATCACCCCCCGCCCTCGTCGGTCCCGGGCCTCACATGCCCACCAGCTTCCGCTTGGTTCGTCCCCGAACCACACCGTACTAAGAGCGGTCGGCTCTGATACCAACTGTAACGCCCCAGATTCGACGACTGTCCTCACTGTACCAAGACGAGTATTTCTAGCGTGCTTATGTCCTCACTCACATGCACCCTGGGAAACTTCCCAGGAGGTCACCCATCCCAAAATTTACTGTAACGCCCCAGATTCGACGACTGTCCTCACTGTACCAAGACGAGTATTTCTAGCGTGCTTATGTCCTCACTCACACGCACCCTGGGAAACTTCCCATGAGGTCACCCATCCCAGAATTGCCCCAAGTCAAGCACGCTTAACATTGGAGTTCTTATGTGATGATCTACCGAAAAGAAGATGCACATTCGTGGTATGAGTAGTACATATCAAATCTTTTAAGCCTTCTTCAACTGTACAGTCCATTACATTGAACAGTCTTGAAATCCCTCTAATTCCCGTGTGGGATCGGTTCATTCATGTTCCCTCCACCTAGAAGCCTGCCAGGAGCCGCTCATTGTCCGTGCAACTGATGGCACCGGCGATCACCCCCCGCCCTCTTCGGCTCCGGGCCTCACACTGGATACTTATCTGATCCACACAAGGCACGTTCCCAAACTGGATATGTATTTACTCGTGGAGGCACTGCAATTTCTTGGCGTTAACAGGAACAAACACTCGTAACAAATTCATCAAATCATGCCGAGATTATCGCACTACATGAAGCAAGCTGTGAATGTGTGTGGTAAAAGTCAATGACCGAACATATCCAAATCTCATGCGGATTATCATTCGACGAGAAGCCTATAATACTATATGAAGATAAGTGTTGCTCAAATGAAAGAAAGATACATAAAAAACGACAGAACTAAACATATTCCTCCTAAGTTCTTCGCATTCACCAAGGAGCTTGAGAAGAATAAATATATTGATGTTCGTCACATTCAATCAAGTGAAAACTCATCAGATCTCTTCACAAAGGCACTTCCTACAACAATATTCAGAAAGCACATATATAATATTGGAATGCGCAATCTACGAAATTTGTGAAGAACTGTTCGTGTCAACATGAGGGGGAGTTTACGTGACTGCACTCTTTTTCCCTTACTATGGTTTTTATCCCAATGGGTTTTTCCTAGTAAGGTTTTTATCGAGGCAGTATAAAAACACGTAATGAAGACAATCATTATGATCATCATCACAAGGGGGAGTGTTGAAATTTAATATTTTAATATTGAATATTTGAATATTGAATGTTGAATATTTGAATGTTGAAAATTAGGTAAAATTAGGTGTTGAATATTGAAATTTGTGTGTGATGATGAAGGTAATGATGTAATTTATTTTTGGATTATTTGTAAAGATTTTCTATAAATAGATCTCTCATTTGTGAAGAAAATCACAATTGAGTTGAGAGAAAAATATTATAAAATGTGTAGTGTGATAATTTTGAGAGTTTGAGATTTTTACTGTAAATTTTTACTTTTTCACAACAAAATAAAATAGTAGTTCAGATTTTTATTTTCAGGAATTTCCATATCCAAAAAACTTTTTAAAAGCTTTCTAAAAAGTGAGTTTACTAAAATTTAACAAGAGAAAACCAACCAATTTGGTCAAAGTCTAATTTTGTAGGGCCCTTCATGTATTTACGTGAAAAGTTATAATTTTTTACTAAAATATCTTTACTTCATTTATATGAAATTCCAAATTCGCCCTTCATTTATATGAAATTCCAAATTCGATCGATTCTATTTTATGTCATTAACTCAAATCCGAATACTAATATGCAGATGTGGTAGATTACATAAATTATTATTTTTTATGGAAAACTAAATCATTGCTTGTATAATGTCATGAATAAATTTTAAAAAATGTTTTCAGTCTCTATTACTACTTTCACGTGCCAATTACATAAATTTACTAAAATGGTATTTCTTTTATATCATATATGCATGGTAAAATATTTTAGATCTATATAAATTTTATATTTTAAATTTATCTACATAAAAATTAGATAGATAACGTGAACTTTTTTAGAGGAGATGGTTTAGAATATGAAACTCAAAAAATAGTATACTTAGCTTGTAATTTTGGTCCGGAATCTAGACGAATTGTTAGCTCAATTGAGAATGAAGTTCGAGAAGTTCCAGAGTGTGAAGTTTTTCTCTATTTAGGATATATTATCCGAAAGGCTTTAGAGGTTAGAGATGATATAGATCATATCAGGAGTCTTATGCGATAAAAAGATGTCTGCGATAGAGGTGGTCGGTACGATATACTGTACTGACTTTTCGGTACGACATCGGTAAAATACCGTCATACTGAAAGTATATATAAAAAAATTCATTATCATGTATGTTAAGATAAACGTGTGGTAAAACGACCAAAGATAGAATTAGGAATGAAGGATTATGAGCCATCTAACCACTGACAAAGCCCAAGCCCCTGACCAGCCCCTTAGACCCTCGAAAAACCCACTGCCCTTGACCTTTTTTGTGCGTGTGTGAGATTTAGTTGTCTTAGGACTCCAAGTTGCCTTAGGACTCATCAAGCCATCTAACCACTGACTCCTCGTGACCCTAACCATCCCTAGACCACGCCCAGACCCTGCCAAGACCAGCCCAAGCCCCTGGAAACGAGCAGTGAACCCCCTGAACTCAGCAGCAGCCTGCACGTAACTTGCTGCCAAGAGCTTCCTTCACGTTTTCTATGTTTGGCTCGAGCCACCCTTCACCAACTCATGACCCGCCCCCCTAAGGACCCTCCTGGACCCATGGAACCAACAACCTTGAGCCCTAGCTCGGAACCGAAGGCAATACACCAGCACTTGAAGTGGCCGAAAACTCCCACATGAGCATGGACCCTACGTTTCTATTGCTAAGACCTATCCAACCACACCACACCCTGATCCAGCCTTCTGTGCACCTTCCTAGGACCCTAAGGACTAGCTTAGCGCAGCCCAGGGCCCCTTGGCCGAGCCTCTCTCCCTGCACAAGCTGATGAACCTGTGCGCTACTCCTTGAAGCTCTCGAGTGGAGTCCTAGCTTGCTAGGACTCCTCCCCAGCCCCCGGTCTCGAGTCCTAGCATGGCTAAGACTCTTCCATTGACCCATAACAGTCCCTAGCTCACCTTTTCCCCAAGCCCTGACCAAACCCAACCTTCATGCCCATAAACCGAGCCCCTCAATCACTCAAGACACCTGATGGTTCCCATCCTTGTTTTAACAGAATGTTTAGCATATTCAGGTGTTCTAGGACCCCTTTGAAATGTGTAAAAAGTGTTTGATCATAGCCTAATTCATGGCAGCCCCTTAAACCTCATACAAGCATGGTTTTGAATCAATAAACACAAGTTAGACACATGCATATGTATAGTTGCGAAAATCATAATTCGTGTGCTTGGTTTTCATTCAAAACATGCTTTAACCATTACTATGGTGTGATAGATATTTGAAAGAAAGAATATGGCGTGCCTTTGCGTATTTAACGCACGAATTATCGTTAACAAATCGAAGAACGACGACGAGAAAACAACGGCTTGAAACCCTTGCAAACTTGATGCTTTTCTCCAAGCAAAAACGATGCTTCCGCTTGATATTTGATTGTGTTCCGTGAGTTGGTTTTGGGGAGAAAAGAATTTTACTTTGTTGGGGAAGTGAAGCGTGTGTTTGAGTGGATTTTGGGATAGGATTTTTGGTTTAAATAATAATTAAAACACTAACAAAGGTTTAGACCCATTAAGAAAGTTAATTAGGCCCAATAGCCCATTAGTGCTTAATTAAAAATATTTTGTTTAATAAAGTTTGTGAATTTATTAGCCGGATTGCCAAAACGTTCGTATTTTTGTTGAAAATCCAACACCGTTAAAAATTACGTCCCGGCGTATAAAAACACCTCAAAACTCTTTATTTTTGAAAATAAGTAAAAGCATCAATCATATTTTAAATTATTAAAATTAATTATTTAATAAAAATTTTTTTCCATTTTTCAGCCTTCGGTCTCCGTTCCTCGATCGCAACTTGAATAATTCTTAAAAATACATTTTAATGCAACCATATAGAAAATTATATTTTAAACATGTCAATATGCACAACATAATTCATTTATGCAATTAAAACAATTAATTGAAATACACGAAGAATTTAATAACTTGCATGCATGTGGTGCGCGTGAACCTTTAAATTTTTGGGGCGTTACAATCTTCCCCTGTTAAATTGAATTTCGTCCTCGAAATTATCTTATCCTTAATAACCCAAAGTTTAGACTTAGTTCTAGAATCCCAATAATCAACGCTTCTGCTGCGCACTCTGATAAAATACTAAATATTAGGGTGTCTTTATGTCTCCTTGATCCCAAATAAATCTTCCTTCTAAATCCTCATTTGCGAATTTCAACATAAAAAGACCCATGATGAGTTAGTACTATGACTATTATAGCATCGAATTTAAATTTTTCTTACAATTCCCAATATTAAAATATGGATGACCATACTTATCGTATATTATTTTCCTTATATTATACCAAAAATATTCATCAACTTATCATATTCAACATTAAAATCTCAAATGCATCCGCTAACGCTTAGATTTTTCAAGCCTAATATTGTTTCATCCTTAAAAACCCTTGATTAAAAAACTCTTGATTAACATTTCTTATAACATTATAACCAAGATGTCCCAAGGTTCCCACTGTTCTTAAAAGTCTAAATCATCAAAAATTCTTACCATTTAACTCATTCAATTCGTACATATTGTTAAATTAGTCCCCAAATTCCTTAACAATTGCAAAATTAATTCTTAATTTTCTCAAAAATTATCCTAATTAGTTCTTAATTTCAAAAATCCTACGATTAACTCATAAGTTCTTGGCATTCTTAATTTCTTTCTATGAGTTTCTCATAACATAAATTTCGATAAATTTAAACTTATTTACCCAAAATCAATTCCTATAACCAATCTTACCTTTCATTAAACTTAAAATATCAATTTATACATTTTCTTACTTTCAAAGATAATCGCAGTTTTCGAATCATTATTACTTATGAGTAATTCCCAAAAATTAATTCAACTAGTAACCACGAATCATAAATATTTTCTTAGAAAAATCTACGTGTCCCAAAAGAATTCATAATATTCAAGATTAACTTATGGCCCAAAAAGTATAACTTCAATACTAAAACCCAAAAATCAACATAGTCCAATTCCACCACAAGCCAACATGCGTTGAAATCATATAATTTCTTATTTCATATCATATCACGTATAAAAATTCCAAATCATATAAATCATATATCCTCATAGAGCTATTAAACATGTGACGTAAACATATAATTCATATAATTATGCAGGTAATATCATATAAATCATATAAAGCATACAAACTTACAAATTTGAGGCTTGACGAATGATCTTTCCGGCGCTGATGGTGGCACAACCTTTTACAGGACCTTTGCTCTGATACCAACTGAAACGTCTGTTATTCGTTTTCTTAAAACGTGCTAGAAAAAAAAATTTCCTCCTTAATCCTCATAATTCAAAATATACATATATATACTTTAAAATACCTTGACCTCATTTTTAAAATAAAACAACTAACTAATATTTTAAACTCAAATGGAATTAGTATAAATTGTCAAACGTTTTACCAAACCTAAAAACATTATTTGAATAGTATAGCACATATCATAATCTCTCAAAAACCACTCAAAACATAAACAAAGTCATAAAAATATTTTTAACATAACTTAAAATCATAAATCATAAACTAGTGCAGAAAACTAGCGTCGGTCCTCGGGTCATGTGCACCTTCAGTCCAGCAAAGTCAACCATCAAGACCTCCATTTTCATTATTAACATAATCGCCTGCATCCATCACACCTAGTGAGTAAAAAGACTCAACACACCATAATCTTGATAACAAGTAATACATATACAGATTCATATTTGTGTTTGTCGAATTCAGATCGTGATTGTGACTCGTATTCGTATTGGACGATGGATCCATCTAGAGAAAACCACAGTACTGGGCGACGGGGACACCAACGACACTCTCACCTGTCAACTGGGCCTTGGCCAATGTATTAACATATTAATATATTCATATCTGTATCCAAGGAAACACGATCGTCGGACTCCTACTGGGACCATAACCCTCACGATATCTCCAACATATCATCGTATTAGTCACAATCCCTTCACGTCCTTCAATATTTTGTATTTCTATCACTTAATAAAAACATGCGTATAATATCCTTTTTCTTTTAAACCAAGCATGCAACATATCTTTTAAATGTCAATGTTAAATCATAAAAATCCATAAACATTTAAAAATCATAATTTAACATATAAAAATTCATAAACATTTAAAATAATAATATTAAATTATAAAAATTTAAAATAACATCTTAATATATTAAAGTCCATAAACATTAAAAATAAACATATTAACACCATGAAAATTCATAAACATTTAAAATTGACATATTAAAATATACAAATTCATAAAAATCCATAACTATTGATAATAATCATATTAGCATATAAAACAGCATTCAGGGCACTGCCATGACGTTTACTAATTTTCAAGAGTAAAATTACCTTTTTACCCCAAGAAGTAAAATTTCACATTTTTGACATTTTCTTAATTTCATTGATTCTAACATGTCTCAAATAATTATTTAAGCTTACATGAATTTTCTAATTTTTTTATTTAGCTCAAATCGAGGACTTTTAAATTAATATTAGGCGTTTTAATCCCAAATTAAACCAAACCTTAATATAAAATTCTCAAATTAAAAACATAGACTTTTAATAATTATTTGAGTTTAAATATAATATTTTATAATTTTATTAAGCCTAAACTAGGTTTTTCAATTATTTATTTAATTAACGTTTCGTGCGGCAATAAAATCCCGGATAAATCCAAAACTCATTATTTTCTTCTCAAATTTAAAACATAACATTTTTATTATTTATACTACCCTTGGGGGCCATGAATCACACCCGTGGATCCATGGTTCCATTTTTAGTTCTTTAATTTTCGTTTTTGACCCTTAACCGATCAACCCGAGCCATCTCCTATTTTAGTCAATCCACGCCCGAGCCACCTCAAGCTAAACCCGAGCCAACCCATCTAGGAACCCTACTGACCAAGCCCAAGCCCCAGCCCCTGACCAGCTCCTTAGACCCTCGAAAAAGCCACTGCCCTTGACCCCTTTTGTGCGTGTGTAAGGTTTAGTTGCCTTAGGACTCCTAGTTTCGTTAGGACTCATCAAGCCATCTAACCACTGTCCCCTCGTGACCCTAACCATCCTTGGACAACGCCCAGACCCTGCCCAGACCAGCCCAAGCCCATGGATGCGAGCAACGAACCCCCTGAACACAGCATCAGCCTGCAAGTAACTTGCTCACATTTTCTGTGTTTGGCTCGAGCCACATCTAGACACCCTGCATCAACTCATGACCCGCCCCACTAGGGACCCTCTTGGACCCATGGAACTAACAGCCTTGAGCCCTAGCTCGGAACCGAAGGCAATACACCAGCACTTGAAGTGGCCGAGAACTCCCACATGAACATGGACCCTACGTTTCTGTTTCTAGGACCTAGCCAACCACACCAGACTCTGAACCAGCCCCATGTGCACCTTCCTAGGGCCCTAAGGACCTAGCCTATCCTAGCCCAGAACCCCTGGCCGAGCCTCTCTCCCTGCACAAGCTACTGAACCTGTGCTACTCCTTAAAGCTCTCAGATTGCTAGGACTCTTCTCTTGACCCATAACAGTCCCTAGCCCGCCCTAGCCCCAAGCCCTGACCAAACCCAGCCTTCATGCCCATAAACCGAGCCCCTCATTCACTTAAGACACCAGATGGTTCCCACCCTTGTTTTAACAAATTGTGCAGCATATTCAGGTGTTCTAGGACCCCTTTGAAACGTGTAAAAATGTGTTTGATCATAGCCTAATTCATGACAGCTCCTTAAACATCATACGAGCATGGTTTTGAATCAATAAACACAAGTTAGACACATGCATATGTGTAGTTGCAAAAATCATAATTCGTGTGCTCGATTTTCATTAAAAACATGATTTAACAATTACTATGGTGTGATAGATGTTTGAAAGAAAGAACATGGCGTGCCTTTGCGTATTTAACGCGCGAATTATCGTTGACGAATCGAAGAACGACGGATTGAAATCCTTGCAAACTTGATGCTTTTTCCCAAGAAAAAACGATGCTTCCTCTTGATATTTGAGTGTATGCCGTGAGTTGGTTTTGGGGAGAAAAGAATTTTACTTTGTTGGGGAAGTGGGGCGTGTGTTTTAGGGGAATATGGGGTAGGATTTTGAGTTTAAATAATAATTAAAACACTAACAAAGGTTTAGGCCCATTAGGAAAGTTAATTAGGTCCAATAGCCCATTAGTGCTTAATTAAAAATATTTTGTTTAATAAAGTTTGTGAATTTATTAGCCAGGTTACTAAAACGTTCGTATTTTTGTTGAAAATCCAACACCGTTAAAAATTACGTCCCGACTTATAAAATCACCTCAAAACTCTTTATTTTCGAAAATAAGTAAAAGCATCAATCATATTTTAAATAATTAAAATTAATTATTTAATAAAAACATTTTCTATTTTTCAGCTATCGGTCTCCGTTTCTCGATCGCAACTTGAATAACCCTTAAAAATACATTTTAATGCAAACATGTAGAAAAGTATATTTTAAACATGTCAACATGCACAACATAATTCATTTATGCAATTAAAATAATTAATTGAAATACACAAGGAATTTAATAACTTGCATGCATACATCGATCATCTTTTCTTTTGAATATATTTCAGAATATTTCTGAGTGGGTATTTTGAAAAGACTCAAAGATTCTTTTTCCTTTTCTTGTTGCATTGCATAATCTTTTTTATATGAAAGAATTTTTTCTTCCATTTGTTGAATTGTTTCAAAGTCATAAGGCTTTCCTGTTTTATGATCATCTCTTAGTTATTTTTCCCAAATTTTTGTAGAACTAACCCTCTATATGCAGGGGATTCCTTCATCAGTATGACCAAATTCAGGCCGCCATCTCCATATCTATGGAATTCCAGATTCCATATAGAATAGACATAAAGTCTTTCCATCAATCCAAGATTCTGAAAATAATTTTTTAATACTTGGAGAAACATTAAATAAGTATTCATTGGTGTTGGAACTTTTCAAGTTCGCAATCTTGATTTTGATGTTAACAAAACTTGTTATTTTGTGTTACTAATAATCTACCTTAGTGTGCAGAAGGTAGGATCAGTCACGAGCTGTTTACATCGCAAACTGAAGACCTAACTGATCGCACAAACTGAATCAGTCTAACTGTTACGTCAATTGAGCAGTCCAGCTGATTTTCCAGTTGATAGGTGGTTCAGCAAGAGAACCTCTGAAGCCTGGCCAGCTGAAAGAGTGTTCAACTGATGAAGAAACCCAGCTGATCAATTCAACTGAACGAGAGTGAAATCAGTTCAACTGACGAGTCAACTGATTTCACCAGCCCAACTGAAGATCAATTCATCTGATTATTTAGAAGCATCAGTCAGAATCTTTCAGCTATAGATGAAGACACACTCTTTCAGTTGATTCCAGCTACACACAAAGGGTACAAAGCCATTGTCCAGTCAAAGGACAATAAAGGGACGTTGCATCAGAGAATTAAAGACAAAACGTTTCAGAAGGGCAGTCGAAAAGTCGAGACATAAAGTCCAAGAAACTAATTCAAGATGCAACGGATACAATAATTGAGTCACACTTTACGATCAATTTTCCCATCTATATAAAGAGAAGATCAGTGAAGACTACAGAGAAGAAGCTTCAGCGTAAACAAGAGAGAAAAGAAAGGGCACGCACATTGAAAATCAGCTTTCAGAAGCAATCAGCCCAGAGGGACACTTCAACGTGTTATCAGCTTAGTGCAGAAGCTTATCTCCCTCAGTGTGTGAGAACATCCTTGTTCAGTTCTCACACACAAACACTCTGATCACCACTCAAATACAGTCTTGCTCAAAGACGTTAAACTTGTAAATGTAGTCTTTGACACATAAACATTAAAGAAGTTTTGGCTGGAAGGTGCTGCCTCCATTCGTAGCTAGGAGTTCAGTTTAGGCAGTAGTGTAAGTCCTAGCTGAGTGAGTTTGTACAAAGAGTTGTATAAATCAAAGTCTTCTAGTAGATCCTACCCGTGGAGGTAAAAGGGGTGACGTAGGAGCAGTTGAAATCTCCGAACATCCATAAATATATCTTGTGTATTTAACTGACTAACTGCTGTTTTCAAATTGTTTGAATCAGTTAGAGTATCCGACAGTTCAGTTGTCACCATAACTGAACTGATGAATGCAAAAACTAATCTACCATTTTTCAGTTAATCAGTTTACATTTGCCTAATTGAAACTCCTAGCACACTCTAGATTGTAGGCCGCAAGCTCACAATCTGCATAATGTTTAACGTCTCTTATACCAAGACTACAAACACATTCTTTAATGTCTTTGTGTGAAGACTAACTCAACTAAATTTTGAAGTTCAACTCTCTTGTATATGTGAGTGATTGTGTGTGAGAAATTCATCCTTTAAAGTGTACATCTCAAATGCATCATCACACAAGGGCTTGTGCTCTCAAATAGCAGATTTCTTCATGCTAGCTGCCCATGCTTTGAATCATCTTCAAAAGCTCTTGTTTGATCTTCAAGATTATGTATTTATAGGTCCCAACAATGATATATATGTTAGACACAAGAATATGATCGTTTGAAAAGTTTCTGTACAATATATGAAATTGCAATTGTCAAATTTGCCTTGCTGGACATTTTCCCGAGCTTAAACTGGTCGTTCAGCGGTTCAAACTGGTGAGTTGTTCAATCTGGTCAATATCTCAACCGCAGCTCAACTGGTTTGTTGTGCAGAACTAGTAGTTTCATCGCCATTTATCAGCATCTTAAGCTTCGATTCAACTTTGATTTCTGAAGATGATTTGTTCATTGTTTTATCTTTCCAACGCATAATGAATCGCTTCATTTTAAAAACCGAGCTGAGAGATATAGCCAAAATACCGCAACTGAATCGTCTTATCTTTTCGTGCAATCAGTTTGGTCATTCAGCAATCGGTTTGACCTAGATACTATTCGATTTTGTCCAACTGACGTGAACTAAGACTTGTTCCAAATTGATTTTTCTGATCGGTCATGTTGACGAATTGTCATTTGAATCATCCAGTTGAGAGATATCATCAACACGCCGAAGCTCACCAGAAATAAAGTTTGGCTAAACTCGGTTGCAGTTTCCTACTTGTTTTAATAATTTCACACTTGAGTAAAGATGTTAGAAACACAATAACAAATTTGTTAACATCAAAATTAGGATTGTGAACATGAAATGTTCCAACAAAGATAAATTTGATATTGAATAAAAAAAATTATATGACGAGGTGAAACAGATAATCCAAATCTAAACTTCAGTTAAAGGTGTCAAAATTTTGAAACTTGTACCTAGATATTAGTTTTTACAATAAAGTAAAACAAAAATGTCAAATAAAATAGGAGTTCAGATTTTTATTTTCAGGAATTTCCATATCCAAAAAACTTTTTAAAATGCTTTCTAAAAAGTCAGTTTACTAAAATTTAACAAGAGAAAACCAACCAATTTGGTCAAAGTCTAATTTTGTAGGGCCCTTCATGTATATACGTGAAAAGTTATAATTTTTTACTAAAATATCTTTACTTCATTTATATGAAATTCCAAATTCGCCCTTCATTTATATGAAATTCCAAATTCGATCGATTCTATTTTATGTCATTAACTCAAATCCGAATACTAATCTGCAGATGTGGTAGATTACATAAATTATTATTTTTTATGGAAAACTAAATCATTGCTTGTATAATGTCATGAATAAATTTTAAAAAATGTTTTCAGTCTCTATTACTACTTTCACGTGCCAATTACATAAATTTACTAAAATGGTATTTCTTTTATATCATATATGCATGGTAAAATATTTTAGATCTATATAAATTTTATATTTTAAATTTATATACATAAAAATTAGATAGATAACGTGAACTTTTTTAGAGGAGATGGTTTAGAATATGAAACTCAAAAAATAGTATACTTAGCTTGTAATTTTGGTCCGGAATCTAGACGAATTGTTAGCTCAATTGAGAATGAAGATCGAGAAGTTCCAGAGTGTGAAGTTTTTCTCTATTTAGGATATATTAGCCGAAAGGCATTAGAGGTTAGAGATGATATAGATCATATCATGAGTCTTATGCGATAAAAAGATGTCTGCGATAGAGGTGGTCGGTACGATATACTGTACTGACTTTTCGGTACGACATCGGTAAAATACCGTCATACTGAAAGTATATGTAAAAAAATTCATTATCATGTATGTTAAGATAAACGTGTGGTAAAACGACCAAAGATAGAATTAGGAATGAAGGATTATGAGCCATCTAACCACTGACAAAGCCCAAGCCCCTGACCAGCCCCTTAGACCCTCGAAAAACCCACTGCCCTTGACCCCTTTTGTGCGTGTGTGAGGTTTAGTTGTCTTAGGACTCCTAGTTGCCTTAGGACTCATCAAGCCATCTAACCACTGACCCCTTGTGACCCTAACCATCCCTAGACCACGCCCAGACCCTGCCAAGACCAGCCCAAGCCCCTGGACGCGAGCAGCGAACCCCATGAACACAGCATCAACCTGTATGTAACTTGCTGCCAAGAACTTCCTTCACGTTTTCTGTGTTTGGCTCGAGTCACATCGAGCCACCCTGCACCAACTCATGACCAGCCCCTCTAGAGACCCTCCTGGACCCATGGAACCAACATCCTTGAGACCTAGCTCGGAACCGAAGGCAATACACGAACACTTGAACTGGCCGAGAACTCCCACATGAACATGGACCCTACATTTCTGTTGCTATGACCTAGCCAACCACACCACACCCTGAACCAGCCTCCTGTGCACCTTCCTAGGACCCTAAGGACTAGCCTAGCCCAGCCCAGAGCCCCCTGGCCGAGCCTCTCTCCCTGCACAAGCTGCTTAACTTGTGCGCTACTCTTTGAAGCTCTCGGGTGACTAGGACTCCTCCTCAGCCCCTGGTCTCGAGTCCTAACGTGGCTAGGACTCTTCCCTTGACCCATAACAGTCCCTAGCTCGCCTTGGCCCCAAGCCCTGACCAAACCCAACCTTCATGCCCATAAACCGAGCCCCTCAATCACTTAAGACACCCGATGGTTCCCACCCTTGTTTTAACAGATTGTGTAGCATATTCAGGTGTTCTAGGACCCCTTTGAAATGTGTAAAAACTTGTTTGATCATAGCCTAATTCATGGCAGCCCCTTAAACCTCATACAAGCATGGTTTTGAATCAATAAACACAAGTTAGACACATGCATATGTATAGTTGCGAAAATCATAATTTGTGTGCTTGGTTTTCATTCAAAACATGCTTTAAAAATTACTATGGTGTGATAGATGTTTGAAGAAAAGAACATGGCGTGCCTTTGCGTATTTAACGCATGAATTATCGTTAATAAATCGAAGCATGACGACGAGAAAACGACGGCTTGAAACCCTTGCAAACTTTATGCTTTTCCCCAAGCAAAAACGATGCTTCCTCTTGATATTTGATTGTGTGCCGTGAGTTGGTTTTGGGGAGAAAAGAATTTTACTTTGTTGGGGAAGTGGGGCGTGTGTTTGAGGGGATTATGGGGTAGGATTTTGGGATTAAATAATAATTAAAATACTAACAAAGGTTTAGGCCCATTAAGAAAGTTAATTAGGCCCAATAGCCCATTAGTGCTTAAATAAAAATATTTTTTTTTAATAAATTTGTGACTTTATTAGCCGGGTTGCCAAAATGTTCGTATTTTCGTTGAAAATCCAACATCGTTAAAAATTACGTTCCGGCGTATAAAATCACCTCAAAACTCTTTATTTTCGAAAATGTTAGACTTAATTTTGTTGCGGAGATGCTAGTACAAAACCAGTAGATGTAAATAAGCAGAAAACCAGAAGCACTTGTATCGCGCTAAAACCAGTAGCAGCACTTATCAAGCATTGCTTAATCTAATTAACAAATGACTTCTTAGCTAAAACCAGAACTAGAAGAAATACAAAACCGAAATAGACACTAGCAGATTGTTGCGTATATCAAGTTTTCTAAATATTACCGTTAATCTATTAACGTGATACTAACATTTATTGCTTCATTTAATGCCATTAAATGTTGTACGAGAACATTTAAGACGGCTTACCATTTTTGGTATGAACTGAGACTGATTGCTTTAATGTATTCTGCAGGTTCCATTTTCAGCAATAAAGATGAATCACTGAAAAGAGCCGTTCAGATTTTAACGTTGGTTTAAGCCTATATATGAAGACGGAGCACTTTTCAAGAAACAAGAAGTGAACGAATCTCAATCAAAGAATATCATTCGAGCATCGCTAGAACTCTAAGTTATCTCAAAAGCTCAACACTGAAAAAACAGCACACGCTTCATTGCATACACTTGATCATTTGAGATCATTTTGTGCTAGCTATTTTCTTTATCTCTTCTTAAGCTATTCACTTCATTAATAGAAGAGTTTGTAACTGGAAAAGAGTTCTTTCCAGAACTTAAGATCTTTCAAGTAGTTGAGTTGTAAGACTAAGAGTTTCAGTAGGCGAAGGGTAAGTCCTGTTGAAGTGGGTGTGTACAATTGTTGTACTGTATTCACCAAAGTCTTTTAGTGATACCTTCTGGAAACAGAAGAAGGGGAGACGTAGAAGATTCATCTTCGAACTTCCAGAAACAAACCTTGTGCCATCTACTGCTTTTCTGTTTCACTATTTTTCACCCATTAACCAACAGATCGTTTCAGCACATTATCTTGTGATCTGCTGGTCTTTAAACTTGAACAAGAATCGGCTAGTATCTCTAACAAGACTCTAGCACATCATTCTGAAAAATCGATTAAGTTTGCCATTGAGTTTATTCAACCCCCTCTTCTAAACTCAATCCGATCCTTAACAAGTGGTATCAGAGCAGGTTATTCTTGTTCTGAAAAATATATAACAGACATGGCTCACTTCAGCAAAATTCCAATGTTCTCAAAAGAAGACTTTGACGACTGGAAAAGCAGAATGCAAGCCCATCTTGTAGCTCAAGATGATGACATGTGGTATGTCATCACAGATGGTCCATTAAAGATCTTAAAGCCAAATCCAGTTGTTGCTATTACTGAAGGCGCACCTCAGATGCTGGAAAAACTAAGATATGAATGGGNTCAGCAGCCTTGTAAATGAACTCTCAGCTCTTGGAAAAGATTTTGGCAACAGGGAAGTTGCATTAAAGGTAATGAGAGCCCTACCCAGAGAATGGGACGTCAAAACGATGGCAATGAGAGCTTCCAAGGATCTAAACAAGTTAGAACTGCATGACTTGTTCTCAGATCTGAAGGCATATGAGTTTGAACTTGAAGTTCGAAGTGGAGAAGAGCCCTTAGCAATTCCACCAACCAAAGCTCTCGCAGCTACTGTTAACTCTACTGCTACAGTTGCCCCAAGTTCATCTTCTGCTACTGCTATAGAGAATACTTCTGAGAGAAGCGCTGAACAGATAAGCAATGACACAATGTCATTATTTGTTAAGAAGTTTTCCAGATTCATGAGAAAGAATCACAGAACATTTCAAAGTCCCAACCGCAATTTCAAAAGGGAATCACCTTCTGGTGATATGGCATGCATTAACTGCGGAAAATTTGGACACTTCATTGCTGATTGTCCAAAACCAAAGAAGGATGACCAGAAGAAGAAGGGTGTCAAACGCAATGATAAAAAGACCAGAAGAGACAGAAAGGCAATGATTGCAGAAGAAAGTAAGCCCAAATGGGCAGACTCAAGTTCTGAATCTTCTGGTTCTGAAAGCCATTCAAGTGACAGTGATGAAGATGAGATCGAATGACTGATGGCAAATACGGAATCAACCTCGACATCCGGAGAGGTACAAGTGAAGAAAACCAAGATCAGTAACTCAATATGGTATTTGGACAGTCGATGTTCCAGACATATGACTGGACAGAAGAGTTTACTATCAGAAATAGTGAGTTGTGCTGGACCAGAGATAACCTTTGGGGACAACTCAAAAGGTAAAACCGTGGGTAAGGGTAAGATTATACATGGTAACATCACTATTGAGGATGTGCTCTTAGTTGAAAATCTTTGTTATAACTTGATCAGTATTAGTCAATTATGTGATAATGGATTTTCAGTAGCATTCCAGAAGCACACTTGCACAGTTAAAAATGCTGGTGACTCTACTGTTTTAACCGGAGCTAGAAAAGGCAACACCTACAAAATTTCATGGAACATAGATCATATCACTGCTCCTACATGTTTAGTTGCAGCTCTAAGTGATAAACACTGGCTGTGGCACAAGAGATTGAATCATCTGAATTTCAAGACTATCAACAATCTCAAAAAGCAGAACTTAGTCGATGGATTGCCAGGCATAAATTTTGTTAAGAATCATGTATGTTCTGCATGTCAACTTGGTAAGCAAGTAAGATCTAGTTTCAAAAATAAAGGCAGCAAATCATCCTCAAGGTGTATAGAATTATTACATATGGACTTATTTGGTCCAATCCCTATCATGAGCTTAGGGGGAATGAGGTACACCCTTGTTGTTGTTGATGATTTTTCTAGATTTACTTGGGTAATCTTTCTTGCTGGAAAAGATCAAACCAGTAGCCTCCTGATCAAACTTCTGAAAACGATTCAAAATGAAAAATCATTTTCTGTCATTAGAATCAGAAGTGATCGAGGTATTGAATTTACTAACAAGACTCTAAAGGAATATCTAGATGAAAAGGGCATTCATCATGAATATTCAGCTGTCAGGACGCCTCAACAAAGTGGAGTAGCTGAGAGGAGAAACAGAACACTTAAAGAAGCTGCTAGAACAATGCTAGCAGATGCAGACATCTCTCAGCGCTTCTGGGCAGAAGCTATTAATACTGCTTGCTACACACAAAACAGAACAATGATCAACAAGAGGAATAATCAGACTCCTAACGAAATCTGGAAAAGGAGTAAACCGAATGTATCTTACTTTCATGTTTTGGGTTGTAGATGCTTTGTACATAATAATGGTAAAAATCATTTAGCTGCATTCGATTCAAAATCAGACGCATGATTATTTCTTGGATATTCAGCAGTTAGTAAGGCATTTAGAATTTTCAATAATAAACACTCAATGTTGAAGAATCTATTCATGTTGTCTTTGATGAAGACAGCAGTGCTCCCGATATTACTAACATATCTAATCTAAGTAACAGGTTAGACAGGGTTCATCTGGAACTAGACAGTGAAGCTGATGCAGAAGCAAGTGTCAAGGACATTCAAAATCCAGAACCAGATATTCATATTCCAGAACCAGCAGCTGACATTTCAGAACCAGCAGCTGACATTCCAGAACCAGCAGATGATATTCCAGAACAATATACTGCTTTACATAAAGATTATCTAAATCCTTTTATTTGGAGAAAATCTCATCCTCCAACTTTGGTGATTGGAAATCCAACAGCTCCGCTAAGGACCAGAAGACAGATGATGAATGAATACATGCATGCTGCTTTTATTTCTCAAGATGAACCAAAGAAGATTGAAGAAGCTCTTCTGAATCCCAACTGGATAGAAGCTATGCAAGAAGAGCTGAATCAATTTGAGAGGAATAAAGTTTGGTTTCTAGTACCTAGACCATCTCACCAAGCTGTCATTGGAACCCGGTGGGTATTTAGAAACAAACTAAATGAAGAAGGAACAGTTGTCAGAAACAAAGCAAGACTGGTTGCACAAGGATTCAAACAAGAAGAAGGAATAGACTATGATGGAACCTTTGCACCAATAGCTAGGCTCGAAGCTATCAGAATATTTTTAGCCTTTGCTGCTTTTAGAAATTTCAAAGTATATTAGATGGATGTGAAAAGTGCGTTCCTCAATGGTCTACTACAAGAGGAAGTCTATGTTGAACAGCCTCCAGGTTTTTCTGATCATCTATTACCACATCATGTTTTTAAATTATATAAAGCATTGTACGGTCTAAAACAAGCACCTAGGGCTTGGTACGACACACTATCACAATTCTTTGTTAATCAGGATTTCACCATTGGCACAGTAGATAAGACTTTATTCACGTTTGTTAAGAATAAGCACATTTTGTTAGTACAAATTTTTGTTGATGACATTATTTTTGGGTCAACTAACCCCAACTATGTGAAAAGTTTGCTAAGATGATGCAGAATAAATTTGAGATGAGTTTGATGGGAGAATTAACATTCTTCCTAGGACTGCAAGTCAAGCAACTTGATACTGGAATCTTCATCCATCAAGCTAAGTATACAAAGGAACTACTGAAAAAGTTTTGGATGGAAGCATGCTCTGCTGCTTCCACTCCAATGAGCTCATCTACTAAACTTGACAAAGATGAAAATGGAAACTCAGTAGAGGTAACTCAATATCGTGGTCTTATTGGCTCATTGTTATATCTCACAGCCAGCAGACCTGATATCATGTTTGCTGTTTGTATTTGCGCAAGATTTCAGACTAACTCTAAGCAATCTCATTTTATTGCTGCTAAGCGTATTCTAAAATACTTAAAGGGTACTCAGAATGTCGGCCTATGGTATCCCAAGGACTCATCAGTCAATCTTATTGGATATTCAGATGCTGACTATGCAGGATGCAAACTGGATAGGAAAAGCACTAGTGGTTTTTGTCAATTTCTTGGTGACAGGTTGATCTCTTGGTTCAGTAAAAAGCAGACTTCCATAGCCACGTCTACTGCAGAAGTATCTTGCTGCTGGAAGTCGCTGCTCCCAAATACTGTGGATACAGCAACAACTCAAAGATTATGGAGTTCAAGCCTCTGAATCACCCATTTTCTGTGACAATACCAGTGCCATTGCAATCACGCAAAATCTAGTACTTCATTCCAGAACGAAGCACATAGATATCAGACATCATTTTATCAGAGATCATGTACAGAAGAAGAATATTCGTCTGGAATACGTTCCGACTGATCAACAAGCAGCAGATATCTTTACAAAACCTCTGCCTGAGAATAAGTTTTCTTACTTTCGAAATTTACTTGGTTTAATTGATTTAACTTAATTGTTATTTGACAAAAATTTAACAGTAGAATGTTTGCAGAAGAATAAGAAGACAAAATTACATCTACTAAAATTTTATTGAGGGAATAATCTATGCCATGTTACAACAGCCAGTTCAGAACCTACAGAATCCTGTCACTCAACTATCCAATTATTCAGTTCATGGATTCTTAAACTAGCAAAGGATTCAGCAGAAGAGATCTTCTCTAGCTGATGCCACTCCTTCCACAGCATCGCATGCAGAAGAACTTGATCAGTTGCTAGCTCTGTAACATGATTGACATTAAATTGTTGTTTGTATCTTCTCGCTACTTCTCTCTGTGAACGAGTAAATACCAAACCATTTTGATAAGAATTCTGGAGATCCTGAATCTTGAACCATGAAGACATGACTTTTACCAATACATATTCTTCAATAGTCTTCTTCAAGTCTTCCAGATAAGGAAACATTTCATCTGTGACAATGACATGCGTACTGCTACAAGCATCAGAATTGCTTGAACTAGACATATCGAACTGTTATTATCTAACATTCTTCTTGTATTACTTATAGACAGGTGACATTTAAAGATTGAAGAAGTTGAAGAGTCTCAGGTATTTATAGAAGCTGAAGCGACTGCTCACTGTCTGCACGGATACGAAGAATCATTTATTATTCCTTCAAACTTCGTATCTTCGTATTTATTGCATAGATTCAGGAGGAACAGTAATCTTTCATATTTTCGTGCTTTGTCAGAAGCAGAAGAGAGTTTTGTCTGTTCGATAAGACAAAGTATCTACTGGATTTTATCAAGAATGCTGACAATACTTCAGCACCTTATAACTTCCAGTACATATTATCATAATACGACAAATCCTCTTCTGATTATTTTCAGTAACTCATTGGACAGTCCGCCATTTTTTTTAAAAAAAAAATATTTTGAAATGAGTAGAGTAACTGACACTCATGTTTTCTCTCTCTACCATCCATAAACATATCGACACGTGTCCCTATGTTTACTGACGGCTGTACATTTCATTTAACCGTTCATTTTTTTGCACTTTTCGAATTCAGATCATTATTTTGCATCTACTGCTAATCTATCTCTAATTTCTCTCAACTCAGAAATGGCCGCAGGTTATGCCTTGAATGCTTATCAGGTGAACTTCGCATCTGTTCTCACCATTAAGGATGAGAATCTCGTTAAGATGTTCAAATCTTTGGAAAAATCTGGGCTTCGCAAATTCTTGGAATCACCTGCTATTATCTAAAAGTCTGCTCTTCTAGATTTCTATGCCAAAGCAGAAGTTGTCGAAGGAAAGATTAACTATACACAGGGAGATGCATCAATCTCCATTGATGCTGCACTTCTCGGCTCACTTTCTTTCTACCTTTTTCTGGACTCTCCGAGCTTTCAGATATCACAAAGGAAGATATGTCTATTGCTTTGACAAACTTTTCTGCCACTGGAGAAGAACTTTCACCTTCCTACTTCAAGAAGTTATTGAAGATCGAGTACCAGGTACTCGCTGATATCGTGGCCTTGCTGGTCAAGGCTTCAAGGCTGGAACATTCGACAAACTGACCAAAGAGAAGGTTCAAGTGATGGTGGCTATCATTTCAGAAAAGAAAGTGGATTGGGGTCGTTTTCTGTTTCGAATTATGAAAGAAATGGTTGTAAGGAAAGGTACTGGATTTGCTGTGCAAATCAGTAAAATGTTGCAAGATGCTGGTTTTTCCAGAACGACAGACGAGGATGGCTCTTCAGTCACCATGACTGATGCTGATAATGTGCTTGCCTTAAGGCCAAAGCCAACATTGGTGAGTTTGTGGCTATAAAGAAGGAGATTGGGGAATCTCAGGCTGAGGGGCAGAAGAAAACCAAAAGAAAAAGAGGCGTAGTTTTGTCTGATTCTGAGAAAACGGAATCTGAGGAATCAGCAGCACCCACTCAACAAGCTTCACTGCCCCCCACCCCATCCAAGAAGAAGTCTCGCACCACCATCCGCATCAAGAAAACAGCAGCTCTTGCTGGATTAGAGGATGTTCCTCTTCGACAGGTTTTTCCACCAGCTGTTCCATCCACCAAAGTTAAAGCCATTGAATCAGCACCTTCATCTGCTCAGTCTTTCAAACCAACTTCTAGAGTGGTCATTAGAGAATTTGCTACTGGTTCTTCTACTTTTAAACCAGTAGTCCCTGCTACTTCTGAAAAAGGGAAAGAAAAGATTACCGAGTTGTCTCAGTCACCGGTAGCCAAATCAACCACTCAAACAGCAATCGAACTTCATCTGGAAGAAATTAATAATTCAACCAGAGAAGACATGAAATTCTTTGATGATTGGCTCAAGGTAAGAATCTACCATCCAATCACTTTTTTGAGGACTCCCGGTGTTTTGCTCAAACTGTGAAAAATGAGAAAATTGTTTTTGCTGCTGCCAAGACACAAAATGTGATAGAAGCCATCAATCGCCGAAACTACATTCTGGATAAAATCAAACAGCATAAGATGGACACTATTCTGAAAACGTTGAAGTCAAATTTTGACTCTACTGGTCCTACTACTTTTCTTGATCAGAATGTTATTCAAATGTTGTCGGAGCAGCTGACAATTCTGTCTGAGCAAATTGTCACCAAGGATAAGACTTTTTCTCAGCCTCCAAAATTTTGTGTCAACACTGTCCCCGCCATATTAAAGACGCAGTCAGTTGAGGAACCGGCCAAAGCTTCTTCTGAAGTCAAGGTCTCTAGTACTCCTGCACCCGAAGAAGCTCCTACCCAATCTTCAGAACAGATCTGGCATCGATTGATGAAGTGATTGAATCGATTGTGCAAACTCAAGCAGCACAGGATGACACACTGCCAGTTATAACTAATTCTGCTGATCCTCCCCCAGTCCAATCCATTCCAGAAGCTACTGCTACTGCTACTGCTATTGCTACTGCTGTAGTTACTGCTTCTCCATCTCTTCCAGAGCTTGAGCATTTCTCAGAAGCTCATCAAGCTGAAATGGCAAATCTGTTGTCTATTTCACCTTTTACTTTTGAGCCGCAAGCTACCACTGAACCTGCTGCTACTTTGCAACAACCAGAAGCTAGGCCAACAGATCAATCTACTGCTTCAGAAGGTCCTTCTGCTGAATCAGAACCAGCTTTTATCACTCAAGCAGAAAGCTGCACCTTCTACTGCTCTTACTATCCCTTCTCAGCTTTCTCCTGAGCGCATCGCCAGAATGGAAGATATTAAACAACGCTTGCTTGCACGAACTGCTTCACCAGTATCGGAACCATTTGATTTAGAATTTCAGATTGATAATCTACAAAAGAAGCTATAGAATCTTTCTGATATAGTCAAGCGGTTATCTCGTGAAAATGCCGCAGAAATCAGTGGTGCTCAGTTCTTCCGATAGCCCATTAGTGCTTAATTAAAATACTAACAAAGGTTTAGGCCCATTAAGAAAGTTAATTAGGCCCAATAGCCCATTAGTGCTTAATTAAAAATATTTTTTTTAATAAAGTTTGTGAATTTATTAGCCGGGTTGCCAAAACGTTCGTATTTTTGTTGAAAATTTAACACCGTTAAAAATTACGTCCCGACGTATAAAATCACCTCAGAACTCTTTATTTTCGAAAATGTTAGACTTAATTTTGTTGCGGAGATGCTAGTACAAAACTTGTAGATGTAAATAAGCAAAAAACCAGAAGCACTTGTATCGCGCTAAAACCAGTAGCAGCACTTATCAAGTACTGCTTAATCTAATTAACAAATGACTTCTTAGCTAAAACCAGAACTAGAAGAAATACAAACCCGAAATAGATACTAGCAGATTGTTGCGTATCTCAAGTTTTCTAAATATTACCGTTAATCTATTAACGTGATACTAGCATTTATTGCTTCATTTAATGCCATTAAATGTTGTACGAGAACATTTAAGACGGCTTACCATTTTTTGTATGAACTGAGACTGATTGCATTAATGTATTCTGCAGGGTCCATTTTCAGCAATAAAGCTGAATCACTGAAAAGAGCCGTTCAGATTTTAACGTTGGTTTAAGCCTATATATGAAGACGGAGCACTTTTCAAGAAACAAGTAGTGAACGAATCTCAATCAAAGAATATCATTCGAGCATCGCTAGAACTCTCAGTTATCTCAAAAGCTCAACACTGAAAAAGCAGCACACGCTTCATTGCATACACTTGATCATTTGAGATCATTTTGTGCTAGCTATTTTCTTTATCTCTTCTTAAGCTATTCACTTCATTAATAGAAGAGTTTGTAACTGGAAAAGAGTTCTTTCCAGAACTTAATATCTTTCAAGTAGTTGAGTTGTAAGACTAAGAGTTTCAGTAGGCGAAGGGTAAGTCTTGTTGAAGTGGGTGTGTACAATTGTTGTACTGTATTCACCAAAGTCTTTTAGTGATACCTTCTGGAAACAGAAGAAGGGGAGACGTAAAGATTCATCTTCGAACTTCCAGAAACAAACCTTGTGTCATCTACTGCTTTTCTGTTTCACTATTTTTCACCCACTAACCAACAAATCGTTTCCGCACATTATCTTGTGATCTGCTGGTCTTTAAACTTGAACAAGAATCTGCTAGTATCTCTAACAGGACTCTAGCACATCATTCTGAAAAATCGATTAAGTTTGCCATTGAGTTTATTCAACCCCCCCTTCTAAACTCAATCCGATCCTCAACAGAAAATAATTAAAAGCATCAATCATATTTTAAATAATTAAAATTAATTATTTAATAAAAACATTTTCCATTTTTCAGTCATCGATCTCTGTTCCTCGATTGCAACTTGAATAATTCTTAAAAATATATTTTAAAGCAACCATGTAGAAAAATATATTTTAAACATGTCAACATGCACAACATAATTCATTTATGCTATTAAAACAATTAATTGAATACACGATGAATTTAATAAATTGTATGCATGTGGTTCGCGTGAACCTTTAAATTTTCGGGGCGTTACAATATTCCCCTCTTAAATTGAATTTCGTTCTCGAAATTCACTTATCCTTAATAACCCAAAGTTTAGACTTAGTTCTAGTATCCCAATAATCCACTCTTCCGCTGCGCACTCTGATAAAATACTAAATATTAGGGTGTCTTTATATCTCCTTGATCCCAAATAAATCTTTCTTCTAAATCCTCATTTGCGAATCTCGACTTAAAAAGACCCATGATGAGTTAGTACTGTTACTATTATAGCTTCGAATTTTAATTTTTCTTACAATTCCCAATATTAAAAGATGGATGACCATACTTATCGTATATTACTTTTCTTATATTATACCCAAAATATTCATCAACTTATCATATTCAACATTAAAATCTCAAACGCATCCGCTAATACTTAGATTTTTCAAGTTTAATATTGTTTCATCCTTAAAAACCCTTGATTAACATTCCTTATAATATTATAACCAAGATAGCACAAGGTTCCCACTATTCTTAAAAGTCTAAATCATCAAAAATTCTTACCATTTAACCCATTTAATTCGCACCTATTGTTAAACTAGTCCCCAAATTCCTTAACAATTGCAAAATTAATTCTTAATTTCCTCAAAAATTATCCTAATATTGGTACTTATTTCAAAAATCCTACGATTAACTCATAAGTTCTTGGCATTCTTAATTCCCTTCTACGAGTTTCCCATAACATAAATTTCGATAAATTTAAACTTGTTTACCCAAAATCAATTTTTATAGCCAATCTTACCTTTCATCAAACTTAAAATCTCAATTTATACATTTTCTTACTTCCAAAGATAATTGCAGTTTTCGAATCATTATTACTTATGAGTAATTCCCAAAAATTAATTCAACTAATAACCACGAATCGTAAATATTTTCTTAGAAAAATCTACGTACTTATGGCCCAAAAAGTATAACGTCAATACTAAAATCCAAAAATCAACATAGTTCAATTCCACCACAAGCCAACATGCGTTGCAATCATATAATTTCTTATTTCATATCGTATCATGTATAAAAATTCCAAAGCATATAAATCATATATCCTCATAGAGCTATTAAACATGTGACGTAAACATATAATTAATATAATTATGCAGGTAATATCATATAAATCATATAAAGCATACACCGATCTTTCCAGCGCTGATGGTGGCACAACCTTTTACAGGACATTTGCTCTGATACCAACTGAAACGTCTGCTATTCGTTTTCTTAAAATGTGCTAGAAAAAAAAAATTACTCCTTAATCCTCATAATTCAAAATATACGTATATACTTTAAAATACCTTGACACCATTTTTAAAATTAAACAACTAACTAATATTTTAAACTCAAATGGAATTAGTATAAATCGTCAAACGTTTTACCAAACCTAAAAACATTATTTGAATAGTATAGCTCATACCATAACCTCTCAAAAACCACTCAAAACATAAACAAAGTCATGAAAATATCTTTAACATAACTTAAAATTATAGATCATAAAATAGTGCGGAAAACTAGCGTCGGTCATCGGGTCATGTGCACATTCAGTCCAGCAAAGTCAACCATCAAGACCTCCATTTTCATTATTAACATAATCGCTTGCATCCATCACACCTAGTGAGTCTAAAGACTCAACACACCATAGTCTTGATAACAAGTAATACATAAACAGAACACATGCACCGTAAAAATACTTGTACTTAAAATATCGTTTTCATAGCAATGCATAAACTTTAAACATAAACATTTTCATATCAATATATGTTAGAGTAGGTGCACGTCGAGCCAAGTGTTGGCCGAGTGTTCACAATGAAACTTTATGTATAAGCAATCTTTATTTTAATAATATTTGAAATTATTGTTTTGGCACATCTTTATCTATATACCCATGCTAGTTGCATAGATAAAGCCCTTGAATATACAAATAGTAGAAAAAATATGAGATGCTCATATGATGAGTATCATGAAACTCATATTTGGAATACTGTATATTCTAAACGGTTCCTAGTCGATTCAGCCGCCGCTAAGAAGGATATAGACCGCTCGAGCTTGAGACTAGTATCTGCGATGTGAGTACCATGTTTCATTGGTAGGGGACATTGTGATGTCCGAGCATGCAGATAGGTGCTCCTGGTAGAGTGCACTGAACAACCCTCCATTAAAGGACTTTCTAAGTGGTTCTCACTTATCGAGTGGAAAAGTCCTAGTTTATGGTTGTACACCATTAGTCCTTATGACCCGGGACAACATTGAGACTCTATGTGCTAGAATTACACTTTGACTTGTTTACCGACTCTCATGGGGTCATCAGGTGGCAAGGTTGGGTGTTCTGTCGAAACATATAGGAGTCGATGCATTGTAGTCGGGGATTCACCGCTTACCTACGGGTATGGATATCCTATGTGTTTTTATGTGCGTGTAGTTTGAAATCTCTGATCAGAGTATGGTGGTAATTATGAAAGGGGTTTCATAGATTACACCATCGATGCAACTACGACATGACACATAGTATCGATTCATTGACAACTCTCGATATACCAATGGTTGTCGAATCGGTCGGGATATATGAGTTGAAGGGACCGTACTGTACGCTAACCATAATTGAATGGTTCTTGCAGGCACTATCATTTGATACCTAGGGAATCATGTAAGCGATGCTGCTAGGCGTTTAACATGATTGGTTGGGTACTATCAGACTTGAGTTCTGACGTTCTTATTATCAAGGAGTTGATAAATAAGAATGGAGCAATTGGGGTATGCTCATATAAGGACATGTTTAGTCCGAATCACATGGAGATGTGAACCCACGGCTAGTTGTATCAATGAACCATTGAGGGCCACACAAGTACTAGCTTTCTAGATCCCGTTGAGAAGTAAAATAGTTCAATATGTTGAACGGCTTATAAAGGAGTTTATAAGCGTAAGGAAAATTAGAAGTATGGCTTCTATAAAGGAGAAAATAGTTCAATGTATTGAACGGTTTATAAATGAGTTTATAGGCGTAAGGAAAAATAGAAGTATGACTTCTATGAGAGAAATGTAATTTCTATTTATGAATGTGTTCTTAAATTAAAATTTGGCCAAATAAATAATGTATTTGAAAATTGTGATTTTCATAAACATTATTATGGACTAAATTAAATTAATTCAAGTGTTGAATTAATTAAACACTAGTGGACCTAGTAGAGTCCAAATAATTAAATTAATTCAAGTGTTGAATTGATTAAATCATATTGAGTCTTGTAGAGCTCAATTTAAATAAATTATTTAACTAGTGGACTTGAGTAAATTCAAGTAATGTTTAATTAGTCTCAAAAATGTTTGAGATAATTAAATTAAGTCCATGGGTTTTTAATTTGTTAAAAACCATATAATATTTGCATGTATGGGAGGTGAAAGGTTGGGAGACAACTTTTTGTATAACCAAGGCTTGGCATGCAACTTTTTTACTTTAACTTTTCCCACAACCAAAAAAATGTCTCTCCTTCTCTCCTAGCATGAATAGTGGCCGAAAATACTATTCATTCTCTCCATTTTTGTTCTTCAATGGTTGGAGAAAACACTCACTTCTCAAAGAAAAATCCTCATATTTTTCTAGTGCAAAATATGACGGGATCTACCTAGTTGGTGGTGGGCTTTATTTTAGAGCAAGGAGTGCTCTTTGGAAGCTTGTAGAAGTTCTTGCCATACAAGAGCTAAGGTGTTTACACCTTAGTTGGAGCCATCATCAACCTCAAGAGGTTGATAGGTATTTTTCTAAACACACTATGTATAGTTTGTGTTTTTTCGTATTTGCTACACCAAGATATGGAGGTGGCCAAGTTTTTTAAACTTCCGTTGCGCTTCCGGTCACCATAACCGATCCCCTTTCAATATATTCATATTCATATTCATATTTGTGTTTGTCGAATTCAGATCGTGATTGTGACTCGTATTCATATTGGGCGATGGTTCCATCTAGAGAAAATCACAGTACTGGGCGACAGGGACACCAGCGACACTCTCACCTGTCAACTGGGCATTGGCCAACATATTAACATATTAACGTATTCGTATCTGTATCTAAGAAAACACGATCGTCGGGCTCCCACTGGGACCATAACCCTCACGATATCTCCAACATATCATCGTATTAGTCACAATCCTTCACGTCCTTCAATATTTTGTATTTCCATCACTTAATAAAAACATGCGTATAATATCGTTTTTCTTTTAAACCAAGCATGCAACATATCTTTTAAATATCAATGTTAAATCATAAAAATTCATAAACATTTAAAAATCATAATTTAACATACAAAAATTTATAAACATTTAAAATAATCATATTAAATCATAAAAATTTAAAATAACATCTTAACATATTAAAGTCCATAAACATCAAAAATAAACATATTAACACCATAAAAATTCATAAACATTTAAAATTGACATATTTACATATACAAATTCATAAACATCCATAACCATTCAAAATAATCATATTAGCATATAAAACAGCATTCAGAGCACTGCCATGACGTTTACTAATTTTCGGGAGTAAAATTACTTTTTTACCCCTAGAAGTAAAATTTCATGTTTTTGACATTTTCTTAATTTCATTAATTCTAACATGTCCCAAATAATTATTTAAGCTTACATGAAATTTCTCATATTTTTATTTAGCTTAAATCGAGGACTTTTAAATTAATCTTAGGCGTTTTAATCCCGAATTAAACCAAACCTTAATATAAAATTCCCAAATTAAAAACACAGACTTTTAATAATTATTTGAGTTTAAATATAACTTTTCATTATTTTATTAAGCCTAAACTAGGCTTTTCAATTAATTATTTAATTAGTGTTTCGTGCGGCAATAAAATCACGGATAAATCCGAAGGCAATACACCAGCACTTGAAGTGGCCGAGAACTCCCACATGAACATGGACACTACGTTTATGTTGCTAGGACCTAGCCAACCACACCAGACTCTGAACCAGCCCTATGTGCACCTTCCTAGGACCCTAAGGACCTAGCCAAGCCCAGCCCAGAACCCCTGGCCGAGCCTCTCTCCCTGCACAAGCTGCTGAACCTGTGTGCTACTCTTTGAAGCTCTCGGGTGGCTAGGATTCCTCCCCAGCCCCTGGTCTCGAGTCCTAGCGTGGCTAGGACTCTTCTCTTGACCCATAACAGTCCCTAGCCCGCCCTAGCCCCATGCCCTGACCAAACCCAGCCTTCATGCCCATAAACCGAGCCCCTCAATCACTTAAGACACCCGATGGTTCCCACCCTTGTTTTAACAGATTGTGCAGCATATTCAGGTGTTCTAGGACCCGTTTGAAACGTGTAAAAACTTGTTTGATCATAGCCTAATTCATGGCAGCTCCTTAAACATCATACAAGCATGGTTTTGAATCAATAAACACAAGTTAGACACATGCATATGTATAGTTGCGAAAATCATAATTCGTGTGCTTGGTTTTCATTCAAAACATGCTTTAAAAATTACTATGGTGTGATAGATATTTGAAGGAAAGAACATGGCGTGCCTTTACGTATTTAACGCACGAATTATCGTTGACGAATCAAAGAACGACGACGAGAAAATGACGGCTTGAAATCGCATTCTCTGGTCCAATTGCTGTTTTTGTTTCTTGCAAACTTGATGCTTTTCCCCAAGCAAAAACGATGCTTCCTCTTGATATTTGAGTGTATGCCGTGAGTTGGTTTTGGGGAGAAAAGAATTTTACTTTGTTGGGGAAGTGGGGCATGTGTTTTAGGGGAATATGGTGTAGGATTTTGAGTTTAAATAATAATTAAAACACTAACAAAGTTTTAGGCTCATTAGGAAAGTTAATTAGCTCCAATAGCCCATTAGTACTTAATTAAAAATATTTTGTTTAATAAAGTTTGTGAATTTATTAGCCAGGTTACTAAAACGTTCGTATTTTTGTTGAAAATCCAACACCGTTAAAAATTACGTCTCGGCATATAAAATCACCTCAAAAATCTTTATTTTCGAAAATAAGTAAAAGCATCAATCATATTTTAAATAATTAAAATTAATTATTTAATAAAAATATTTTCTATTTTTCTGCCCTCGGTCTCCGTTCCTCGATCGCAACTTGAATAACACTTAAAAATACATTTTAATGCAACCATGTATAAAAGTATATTTTAAAAATGTCAACATGCACAACATAATTCATTTATGCAATTAAAACAATTAATTGAAATACATAATGAATTTAATAACTTGTATGTATGTGGTTCGCGTAGACCTTTAAATTTTCGGAGTGTTACATGACGTGTGAGAAAATTGTTTAGTTTGTGAAACTAATATTCATATAACCGACCCCACAAATATATAATTTTGATGTATATCTCATTATCATCGTACATTTTTTTGATGTATATCTCATTATCATCGTACATTTTTCGTTAGTTGTGGGGTCGGTTATATGAACGAAAAATGTACGATGATAATGTGATATACATCAAAATTATATAGATAACTTCTTCAAGAAAACATTTTATTGGTAAATTAAACACTTCACATCAATAGTTATGTATAATAATATATATCTATATTATTATTTATTATTATTATTAAGAATCTCAACAATAAAGATAAATGGCGTTTTGTTCTGGTTTTTTTTTTTCATTTTATAATTTCAAATTGTAGTATAACATTCCTTAATTTTTACAAATATTATATTCTCTATATTTGAATATAAATTAAATTAATTTAAAAAAATAATATATAAATATGACTGAGCGTGAATCGTGTACTAATTATTTGATGAAACAAGAAATCCTTTGATGGTCAAACTTTTCATGCTTTTCCTACAATGAACACGGGTGTATTTCACCCGGAAGATCTAGACCATTCATTAAACATGAGGCCCCACACATGCCCAATGCATGGTGGATATAGGATGTTAAACCGGGTGAAAAAAAAATGTCATTCAATATTTTATATATATGATATTAAATTATCGAAAATTTTATATACTTTATTCAACGTTTTATGTACATGTATGTTAAAATGATATTATTTAGTTATCACATTCTTGAGTTAGCTAAATTGATTAAGTGTGACGTACCGTACTTTTTCTACTTGAAAAATTAAAAATTTTCTTAAATATAAACATCCATACGGTCGTCAACTCATCGTTCATAAAAAATATCTTTGGAATCATGCATTACCAATAAAAATTTTGTTAAAAGAAAAGTTTGTTCGAAACATCTCGCATCAAAACATAAAATCAGAGTAAATTTAATCTTGCATAAAAATATTAAAAATGACGTGGGCGGTCCTCGGGTTTAGCCTCCCGCTCAGTCCAAGCATGCTCCTTGGTCGCCACCTCCTGTCTCCTCGTAGACATCCTCTCCTGCATCGATCAAGTCTAGTGAGTCTAAAGACTCAACACGTATAACTGGAATAGCAAGTAATACATAATAAAACCACATGCAACTTTAAAATAAGACATACATACTTGAAACTTGAACTTGCAAAATGAAGTTGAACATACGTACGTACACAATTAGACGTGCCGTCGACATAAACTTTCTTAACTTGCTTGCATACTTGAACATACATAATTTCATCATTTTTCGTAGAGATATGTTTCAAAGCAAGTGACCCATAACATAACCGCCTGATCAGACTAACCACAGTACTGGGCTGACAGGGACGTATCCACTGCCACATACATGAGATTCCCGTTCATAATTTAACGGGCTGATCGGTCCCCGTTCATAATTTAACGCTTTCCAATCTCGATATAACCCGTTCATAATTTAACGGGCGGATTGGTCCCCGTTCATAATTTAACACTTTCCAATCATAAACGTAATTTGGTCACAAGACATTTGGCATACCTCAAAAACATAAAATATTTTCTTGCACGTCAAACATACTTACTTGGCGTTGAGGGATTAGTTGGACTTCGATCGGGGCCGTTGCTGCACATACTAACATGAATTTACATACTTTACTTGCATAGCTTAGACGTATTGGTCATGATTACTTGCGTATTCATTCAATTCCTTAGGACATTCTAAAATTCCCATGACTCGAATTTGTAAATCGTTGCACTAAACCATGACTTCAAACCTCAAAATAAACATTACATTTTTCCCAAAACAGGTGGTACACGGACCCCGTGCCCAGGTCCGGCTACGGGTCCGTGTAGGTTCGCTAAAGGACCTATCGAAAAGAAGGAGGGACACGGACCCCGTGCTAGGGTCCGTGTAGGGGTCCGGGTAGCTTCGCAAATTTTGACACTGAGAAGAAACAAAGGCACGGACCCCGTGCCCTGGTCCGTGTGCGGGTCCGTGTCAGCACGCAAAAATGGCACCAAGAATAAATCAAAGGCACGGACCCCGTGCCTGGGTCCGTGTACGTGCGCAACTCTGAAACTCACGAAAATTCTGTACACGAAAAGTTCATAATTCGAGACTCGATTATACGGACCACGAACCGACACCACGAGACCATCCTCGGATGCCAAAACATTGACCCAACTCGTACAAACGCCCCAAAGCAACGACGTTTACCTTACGACACATACGACACAAAAATACGGCAATTGATATCAAATCGTTTCCTACGACTTCTAATTAAATCAATTGCTTATTGACATGAAACGAAACCTCAAAAATACTCCTAACATCATTACCAATATACCTATACGCAGCAACGATCACCCGTCGATCCCCAACGAAGCTTGCAACATATACACTTCAAGAACGCCTCAACATCAATATTTTCTGAAAATGCAGTTTGAGTAGTCCCACGAAAAACATCATAACTCACTCAATTTTTATCCAAATAACTCGAATTTTATATCAAATCTAAGGTATCAAAAAGTTCTACATTTTTTTGCATTGAAAGTATTCTCAAAATCCAGACTGAAAAATCGCAGTTTTAAACAGAACAGCAAATTACGAAATTTCAGATCCAAAAATATTTCAAAACGCATTCGATGAATTTTCTGCTCAAACTTCTACGTCACACATATATTTTTACGCATAATAATCAACACAACGCAAAATACGACAAGATCGATGCAGAAATAACAGAATATATGTGCTTTTTTGATGATAAACTCACGATACTGCGATACCGAAGCGGAGATGGTGCGAGAGACGATCCCGGACGACTTGGCTCGATTTTCTTTGTAGAAAACCAACAAAATTCTTGCTGGAAAAATATAGGGGAGAGGGGCGGCTGCACTTGGTGCTTAGAGACCTAGATTTTCTTCTAAAAAGAGATATGAGATGAAATGTGTATGTGTGTGTTGTGTGAAACGTATATAGGTGTGTGTAAAACGTGTAGTGTGTGTGTGTGGCGTGAGTTAGGTAGTGGGGAGGGGATTAGGGATGTTAATTAGGAAAATAAATTGCTTAATTAGCAATTAACAACTAATTAAAAGACTAATCCACCTCTATCTTTAACAAAACATTTAATTAAAAATATAGTGCACATGAAATAAGTTTTTAAAAGTTTTAAACTCTAAAATCACTAAATAATTAATCAAGCTTTTAAAATGCTGAAACTAAATAAATTATTTAAAATGTTCCATCCTTAACCTTAAAATAAAATACCGAGCTTAAAATTGCCAAAAATCGTCGCCGGTCTCTTCCTCGATCCCGCCTCGCATAATCGCCTGAAACATGAAACTCGAGAAAATATTTTAACGTGCATCACATAAACATAAATAATTTAAAATAATACTTTTAAATAAGTCATGCGTGGCTAAAGCTCATTTTTAAATTTGAATAAATGATTTAACAATTTAAACAATGCATGGGATTTACGTGTACTGATTTTGGGCACTACAGTTCCTCCCCCAATTATATAAATTTCGTCCTCGAAATTAAATCTTACCGAACAACTCCGGGTAGCGAAGTCTCATATCTGCCTCTGATTCCCAAGTGGCCTCTTCCACTGATTGGTTTAGCCACCGGACTTTGACTAGCTTAGTCACCTTGTTCCGAAGTCTGCGCTCCTGTATGTCTAGGATTTGGACGGGTATTTCCTCATAAGACAGGTCTGGAGCCAACTGTAACAGCTCGTAGCTCAGAACATGAAAAGAATTAGCTAGGTACTTTCTCAGCATTGAGACGTGGAACACATTGTGTACTCCGGCCAGATTCGGCGGAAGGGCAACACGATACGCTAGTGTCCCAACTCTGTCAAGAATTTCGAAAGGTCCAATAAATCTCAGAATCAGCTTGCCTCTCTTCCCAAATCTCATAACACCCTTCATAGGTGCTATCTTTACAAAAACGTGATCACCTACGGCAAACTCGAGATCTCTCCTCCTTTTGTCAGCATAACTCTTCTGACGGCTCTGGGCGGTCTTCATCCTGTCACGAATCTTGACCACCACATCCGCAGTCTGCTGAACTATCTCTGGACCAAGTTCTGCTCTCTCACCGACTTCATCCCAATGAATCGGTGATCTGCACTTCCTTCCATACAATGCCTCATAGGGAGCCATACCAATGGATGCTTGAAAACTGTTGTTGTATGTAAACTCCACTAGAGGTAGTTTCGATTCCCACGTCCCTTGGAAATCGATCATACATGCTCGCAATAGATCCTCCAAGATCTGAATCACTCGCTCCGACTGGCCATCTGTCTGCGGGTGAAAAGCTGTACTGAATTGCAGCTTCGTCCCCATAGCTGCATGTAGGCTCTTCCAGAATGAAGATGTAAACCTCGGGTCCCTGTCGGACACAATAGTAACTGGGATCCCATGCAATCGAACGATCTCCCTTATATAAAGCTCTGCATACTGCGACATGGAGAAAATCGTCTTCACCGGCAAGAAGTGTGCTGACTTAGTGAGTCGATCCACTATGACCCAAATAGCATTAAAACTTCTAATTGACTTTGGCAACCCAACGACGAAGTCCATAGTGATATTCTCCCATTTCCACTCGGGGATAGGGAGTGGCTTAAGCATTCCTGCTGGCCTCTGATGCTCTGCCTTCACCTGCTGGCAAGTGAGGCATTCAGACACAAATTTGCGGATGTCTCTCTTCATCACTAGCCACCAATACAAGATCTGCAGGTCTTTGTACATCTTGGTACCTCTTGGGTGGATTGAATACGGAGATGCATGTGCCTCTGTTAAGATATCTTCTCTGATCGAATCTACATTAGGCACCCACATTCTTCCCTTGTATCTCACAATACCGTCTGACACTGAGTAGAGCATACTGCCCTTGGCTTCATCTTTCAGTCTCCACTTCTGTAACTGTTCATCTGAAGACTGTCCTTGATGGATACGGTCTAGCAAATCAGACTTGACTGTCATATTAGATAGTCTGGGAGCTCTGCCCTTACGATAAATCTCTAGACCAAATTTCTGAATCTCGGACTGAAGAGGTCTCTGCACTGACAACTGTGCTATGACTGCCACTTTTCTGCTCAGGGCGTCTACCACAACGTTAGCCTTTCCCGGATGGTAGCAAATTTCGCAGTCGTAGTCTTTTACCAGCTCTAACCACCATCTCTGTCTCATATTCAGTTCTTTTTGCGTGAAGAAATACTTGAGACTTTTGTGATCAGTGAAAATCTGACATTTCTCGCCGTACAGGTAGTGTCTCCAAATCTTCAACGCAAACACAACGGCGGCTAACTCCAGGTCATGCGTCGGATAGTTCCTCTCATGCACTTTCAACTGCCTGGAAGCATAGGCTATAACCCGACCCTGCTGCATCAACACTGCACCTAACCCGAGCTTAGATGCATCGGTGTATAGCACAAAATCCCCTTGCCCTGTCGGCATGGCTAACACAAGTGCTGAAATAAGAGCTTGCTTCAAAGTGTCAAAGCTCTTCTGGCATTCGTCACTCCACGCGAATTTAGCATTCTTCTTGGTCAGTGAAGTGAGTGGCACTGCTATCGACGAAAATCCCTGGATGAACTTACGGTAGTAACCGGCTAAACCCAAAAAGCTGCGGATTTCTGATGCATTCTTCGGCTCAACCCAATCTTTAACGGCTGCCACCTTGGCTGGATCCACATCAATTCCACTGCTAGATATTATATGCCCCAAAAACGCTACTTTCTCCAACCAAAATTCACACTTATTGAACTTCGCAAATTGCTTGCTACTCTGCAAAGTCTGCAAAACTGTCTTCAAGTGCTGACTGTGCTCCTCATGACTTTTCGAGTAAATGAGAATGTCGTCGATAAATACTATGACGAAGTGATCAAAGTAAGGCTGAAATACTCGGTTCATGAGGTCCATGAAAATCGATGGAGCATTAGTCAATCCAAATGGCATCACTAAGAACTCGTAATGCCCATATCTAGTCCTGAAGGCCGTTTTGTGAACATCTACATCTTTCACCTTCAGCTGGTGATCCCCTGATCGAAGATCTATCTTAGAGAACACTGTAGCTCCCTGCAATTGGTCGAACAAGTCTTCGATTCTAGGAAGTGGGAATTTGTTCTTGATCGTTACCTTGTTCGATTCTCGGTAATCGATGCATAGCCTCGTACTCCCATCCTTCTTCTTTACAAAAAGCACTGGTGCGCCCCAAGGCGAGCAACTAGGGCGGATAAATTCCTTGTCGAGAAGCTCCTGAATCTGCTGCTTGAGTTCTAACATCTCAGCTGGAGCTAATCGGTACGGTGCCTTAGAGATTGGCACTGTGCCTGACATGAGCTCATTTGCAAACTCCACCTCTCTCTCTGGTGGAAGACCCGTGACATCATCAGGAAAGACGTCTGGGAAGTCTCTGACTACTGGCACCACTGATAAAGACGGAGTAGGTATGTCAGGTGCAGAAATAATGCTGGCCACGAAGGCCTGACACCCCTTGGAAATGAGTCTCCGTGCCTGCATGCAAGAGATTATGCGTGGAAAACTCCTCCATCTGGTTGGTTCAAACAGAAACTGCTCCATGCCCAATGGTCTAACCAAAACTGATCTCTTCTGAAAGTCGATCAAAACTCTTTTCTTTGTCAACCAGTCCATTCCCAAAATAATGTCGAATTCCGGCATCGGCAAGACGATCAAGTCGGCATATACTAGGTGGCCGTGCAATTCCAGATCAATGTCTCTGACCACACTAGTAGCTGACAGCTCTTCCCCTGATGGGACAGTTACTGAATAATTCACATCGAGTCATATGGACTTGATGTCCAAGTGACTAGCGAATGTCTCTAATATGAATGAGTGGGTGGCTCCTGAATCTATCAAGGCCTGAGTGGCTATTCTCTTAATGAAAATATTTCCTGAGAGACGTTAGCACACGAAAAACTTACCTTCCCAAAAATTCTAACATTAACCTCAAACATAGCAGAAAATTACTATCCCAAATCACTCAAAATATTACTAGCACCTTAAAAATCCCAAATAAAATCCACATGCAAGGCAAAATAATACTGAACTGGGGTAGAAAAGTTTACCGGTCAGCAAAGTCGTGTCTGGATTCGCCTCCTGTGCGTGCATGGCGAATACTCTGCCCTGAGTCGGCTGCTTCCACTGTGGGCACTCCTTTAGCATGTGGTCACTGGCTCCACACTTGAAGCACTTGCCTGATCCATATAAGCATTGCCCTGGATGCTGGCGGTTGCACTTAGGACATACAGGGAAATTTCCGGGCTTCTGAGGTGCTCCCTGCTGCTAAATTGGACCCTTGCCCTTCGGCGGTCCCTGATAAGGTTTCTTCCCTGGTGGCCCTTGGTACGGCCTCTTGTGCTGGGGTCGCTGATGCTGATGTTGCGTCTGTTGGTGCGGTGGTGCCTGGTAAGGCCTCTTGCCCAACCTGTCAGCATCAATATCCCGCTGGTCTTGTTCTGCCGCCAAAGCCCTAGATACTGCGACTGCATAAGAAGTGGGGCCAGCTACCCTTACATCACGGCGCAAGATTGGCCGCAATCCATCCAAGAAATGTCTCAGCTTTGCCTGGACATCATTCGAAATGAGGGGTACGAAGTAACACCCCCTCTCAAACCTCCTAACAAACTCTGCAACACTGCTGTCTCCTTGTCCCAGCGTCATAAATTCCCTAGTCAGTCTGGATCGTACTTACTCAGTGAAGTACTTGGCGAAGAACACTTCCTTGAATCCAGCCCAAGACAAGGTCTGCAAGTTAACTGCCACCGACGCACTCTCCCACCATAGTCTAGCGTCCCCTGACAGAACGAACGTGGCACACCTGACCCTATCAGCATCGGTCAGTTCCATAAAATGACAGATTACCTCGATGGACTTAATCCATCCTTCCGCTATCATCGGGTCAGTGGTACCCGAGAACTCTTTTGGACTCATCCTTCTGAACCTCTCGTAGACAGCCTCAGGCCTGGGCCTCTCCCCTGCACCCACTGCTGCAGCCTGGTTCCCCGCAAACTGCGCGAAGAACTGCGTCATACCTGCAAGCATCTACGCCTGCATATCCGGAGGTGGACGAGGAGGAGTGCCCCTCTCCTCATCGCGATGCTCTCTGTTCTCATCCCTAACTTCCCGGTTAATCAGACGTCTGGGAGGTATACTGTTCCAACAATTTACCCAACACGTAAACCCAATATGCATGAACATGATACTAATAGTATAAGATGCACGTAATTTGAATTAAAAACATGGACATGCTGAAATCATGATTCAATGCTTACTACATACATAATGCAAAACTTTAAAACTTACAGACTTGATGTGTGACTTCGTGAACTTCTTGCGACTGGCAGTACGCGTAACCCTTTACAAGAACACCGCTCTGATACCAACTGTGACGTGCCGTACTTTTTCTACTTAAAATTTGCGGAAGAATTAAAAATTTTCTTAAATATAAACATCCATACGGTCGTCAACTCATCGTTCATAAAAAATATCTTTGGAATCATCCATCACCAATAAAAATTTTGTTAAAAGAAAAGCTTGTTCGAAACATCTCGCATCAAAACATAAAATCAGAGTAAATTTAAACTTGCATAAAAATATTAAAAATGACGTGGGCGGTCCTCGGGTTTAGCCTCCCGCTCAGTCCAAGCCTGCTCCTTGGTCGCCAGCTCCTGTCTCCTCATAGACATCCTCTCCTGCATCGATCAAGTCTAGTGAGTCTAAAGACTCAACACATATAAACTGGAATAGCATGTAATACATAATAAAACCACATGCAACTTTAAAATAGGACATACATACTTGAAACTTGAACTTGCAAAATGAACTTGAACATACGTACGTACATAATTAGACGTGCCGTCGACATAAACTTTCTTCACATGCTTGCATACTTGAACATACATAACTTCATCATTTTTCGTAGAGATATGTTTCAAAGCAAGTGACCCATAACATAACCGCCTGATCAGACTAACCACAGTACTGGGCTGACAGGGACGTATCCACTGCCACATACATGAGATCCCCGTTCATAATTTAACGGGCTGATTGGTCCCGTTCATAATTTAACGCTTTCCAATCTCGATCTAACCCGTTCATAATTTAACGGGCGGATTGGTCCCCGTTCATAATTTAACGCTTTCCAATCCTAAACGTAATTTGGTCACAAGACATTTAGCATACCTCAAAAACTTAAAATATTTTCTTGCACGTCAAACATACTTACTTGGCTTTGAGGGATTAGTTGGACTTCGATCGGGGCCGTTGGTGCACATACTAACATGAATTTACATACTTAACTTGCATAGCTTAGACGTATTTGTCATGCTTACTTGCGTGTTCATTCAATTCCTTAGGACATTCTAAATTTCCCATGACTCGACTTTGTAAATCGTTGCACTAAACGATGACGTCAAACCTCGAAATAAACATTACATTTTTCCCAAAACAGGTGGTACACGGACCCAGTGCCCAGGTCCGACTACGGGTCCGTGTAGGTTCGCTAAAGGACCTATCGAAAAGAAGGAGGGACACGGACCCCGTGCTAGGGTCCGCGTAGGGGTCCGGGTAGCTTCGCAAATTTTGACACCGAGAAGAAACAAAGGCACGGACCCCATGCCCTGGTGCGTGTGGGGGTCCGTGTAGGCACGCAAAAATGGCACCAAGAAGAAATCAAAGGCACGGACCCCGTGCCTGGGTCCGTGTTCGGGTCCGTGTACGTGCGCAACTCTGAAACTCACGAAAATTCTGTACACGAAAAGTTCATAATTCTAGATTCGATTATACGGACCACGAACCGACACCACGAGACCATCCTAGGATGCCAAAACATTGACCCAACTCGTGCAAACGCTCCAAAGCAACGACGTTCACCCTACGACACATACGACACAAAAATTCGGCAATTGACATCAAATCGTGTCCTACGACTTTTAATTAAATCAATTGCCTATTGACAAGAAACGAAACCTCAAAAATACTCCTAACATCATTACCAATATACCTATACGCAGCAACGATGACCCGTCGATCCCCAACGAAGCCTGTAACATATACACTTCAAGAACGCCTCAACATCAATATTTTCTGAAAATGCAGTTTGAGCAGTCCCACGAAAAACATTATAACTCACTCAATTTTTATCCAAATAACTCGAATTTTATATCAAATCGAATGTATCAAAAAGTTCTACATTTTTTTGTATTGAAAGTATTCTCAAAATCCAGACTGAAAAATCGCAGTTTTCAACAGAACAGCAAATTAAGAAATTTCAGATCCAAAAATATTTCAAAACGCATTCGATGAATTTTCTGCTCAAACTTCTACGTCACACATATATTTTTACACATAATAATCAACACAACGCATAATACGACAAGATCAATGCAGAAATAACAGAATATACGTGCCTTTTTGATGATAAACTCACGATACTGCGATACCGAAGCGGAGATAGTGCGAGAGACGATCCCGGACGACTTGGCTCGATTTTCTTTGAAGAAAACCAACAAAATTCTTGCTGGAAAAATATAGGAGAGAGGGGCGGCTGCACTTAGTGCTTAGAACCCTAGATTTTCTTCTAAAAAGAGATATGAGATGAAATGTGTATGTGTGTGTTGTGTGAAACGTATATAGGTGTGTGTAAAACGTGTAGTGTGTGTGTGTGGCGTGAGTTGGGTAGTGGGGAGGGGATTAGGGATGTTAATTAGGAAAATAAATTGCTTAATTCGCAATTAACAACTAATTAAAAGACTAATTCACCTCTATCTTTAACAAAACATTTAATTAAAAATATAGTGCACATGAAATAAATCTTTAAAAGTTTTAAACTCTAAAATCACTAAATAATTAATCAAGCTTTTAAAATGCTAAAACTAAATAAATTATTTAAAATGTTTCATCCTTAACTTTAAAATAAAATACCAAGCTTAAAATTGCCAAAAATCGTCGCCGGTCTCTTCCTCGATCCCGCCTCGAATAATCGCCTGAAACATGAAACATGAGAAAATATTTTAACGTGCATCACATAAACATAAATAATTTAAAATAATACTTTTAAATAAGTCATGCATGGCTAAAGCTCATTTTTTAATTTGAATAAATGATTTAACAATTTAAACAATACATGGGATTTACGTGTACTGATTTTGGGCACTACATTAAGTGTTTGAAATTCGAGGTAAAAATTCCATGTTCAAATACTACAAAAGTTTTATTGTCTTAAGCGTATCTACATTCTTCTACTGATTTTTCTAGTGAATATGGTTTGTAAACTACTATGGACTCACCTAATACACACTCAAAAGTAATGACTCGCGGGTTGTTATTAAAAAAAAATTTAGGTAATTTTTTAAATATATATTCACCATTCAAAAATTATATAATTTTAGAACCGTAATTAAGAGGCCTCTGGTTAGTATACATCATTGTCTGGTTCCAACTTTTTATTTAGTGCACTTGCGTGAAATGGAACTTTACTTGAAACACAAATTTTGCTCTTCACATTAAATGAGGACTCACAAATGGAAACCTTATGCCTTTTTCAAGTGACTCTGATGTAGAACGTAAACTGATAATTGCCTTTTTCTCTTCCATATTGTTTCGGGCGAAAAAATATTACAATTATTTTGTTTGTGACGTAAAAAAAATTACATTATAAATTTTTACGAGTTTTTGTCTTTAGAATTAATTTATCATTAAATATTAACTGAAAAAACACGTAAAAACTAATGGAAAAGACCACATGAAGTTCATGTGCCCAATATTTTGTATATTAAGTACTTCAACATTTCTGGTAGGATCGAAAATAGAGTTGAGAGACATAGATAAACTCTTTTTTTAAAAAAATTTGAAACTTTAATTGACCTTAGCAGCAGTTAGTTTTTAATCATGTTACTGAACCGACCAGATGTAGCTAGACTAGGAGTGTAAATGAATAGAATCGAGTAAAATATTAGTAAAAATTTAATACTCGAATTAAGTATATTCGAGTTAGAGCTCGATTCAAAGCTTGATTTTTTTTTAAATTCATTGGCATGTATCCAAATATGAGAGTAAATGGTTTATGAAAAGTTGATACATGATAGATAAAAGTATGCGCATATCATTGTCTTACTATGAAACATTATTGGATAAATAGATATGTCAGATGATGTGCATTGATTGATAAGTGAACTTTTGAAATGTCGGATTGGTAAAAAAAACATGAAATATTATAATTATATAAAAGAGAGTCAATGGTAAAAGTTTGCATGCCAAAACATCCAATATGTAGACAATTTAACCATGTACACAAAATCTATCATTGATTAAATCATGGCCTGCACACTATAAGGATTAAGCCTAAAGCCTAGGATCCAAACTGAACCGATCGAATCATCTTTCAAACGGACTGAACCGATTAAACTAAAAAATATTAAGTAATATCTATATTGTGTGAAAACAGAAACAGTCAAACCAATAAGATTAGTTGAACCGGAACATATATACACATAATTTGTTCCCATCGAATTCCAATGATTTTATTATTTGGTTTGAAAATGAACTAACCGAAATCAAATACAACAAATAGACAAATTCAATCTACATAAAATTTCAAAGAAAACTAAACCCAATTTTGTAATACAGAGAGAATAATTCTCCATATATTTATTGAAGTAACAAGGTTCTGTCAAATGTCAAAGTACATGAGCGAACTGAATACAAGAAGCCGAAGATGAGAACCTTAATCTAAAGGCACCGTATGGAATATATACATACCCCATCATCAATGGCCTATATATCAATTCTATGACCCACAAGAAATCTATGTTTTCTCTTCTTTCCTCTATTCACAGGCAAAAGTAAAACATTGAAGTGAAATGACGACAGTAATGCCATGTGAGGATGTAGAAAACACGGCCTTGTTATCATCATTATATGGATGATGCCTTGAACTTGTTCGATCGGGCTGGCTGGTGCCGTTTGCTACGGTGGTGATGGGCTCCTCCGAAAGTCACGGGGTCGAAGCCCCTGAGCTGCTCAGCCTCCTTGGGCTCAATTGGACACTCGGAGAGAGGGAGTTTGTATCGTGACCGGTCGTAGCAATACGAGTATTGGATGTACTTTTTCCTGAAGTTCTGCATTTTAACTCTCTGGTGCCGCGGGAGACCGGTAGGGATCATTTTGTGCTCCGGAGCAGCATCACATTTGGACAGTTGGAGTGGATCAACGGCACAACCAAGGAGGACGAAATCAGAGAACTCAGCAATATAAGGGGCATACTTGTAACTTACTTTGTACTTGCCTCCATTTGTGGCCCAACTGGACCCATCCCATATTGTTGCATACAAAGACATTGGCTTGGAGGGGAAGTCCCCACCCATTTCCCGTGTCCTCTTGATCTCTCTGATAGGGACATTATCGACATAAAAGCTGCAAAAACGAACAAAAGCGTCATCAAGATTTGGATTAATGTATCACCAAATATACATACTTATGGACCAGCTTCGTGTGTACAATATCGCCCATGGTTCTTGTTTGACATGAAAAAAGAAAAAATGGAAGTGAATAAAGCAATCAAAGTCTTCTAATTGATGCAGATAGGAAAGTTGAATTTTTTAAAGTGAAAACAGAGAAGAGTTGACACAACAACAATTTGTCTCAGTTGAAGAATCTGTACTTCAAAAGGTCTTGGTAATGTGCAAAAAAGACGAGTAGTTCTTTAAGTTGACAAAGTTGCAATGAAACCAGCTGTGAGTTTCAGACGATCATCATACAATTCCTTTACTTAAATGAAGTTTCAGATACTTTGTTCATGAGCTTAATCATTGGTTAAATGAACCAAAAACAGCAGAGAATTTTGAGAAATTTATGTACATTAAAATGAATCCAACCAATGAATCAAAAATGGTTCCAAAATAACCAAAAGAATTGAAAATACAATGTCATTTCAGTCACATCAAGATTAAAGAAAGTTTATAAGTGAACATATGATGAGATGAGATGAGATGAGATGAGATGAGATGAGATGAGATGAACAGAGAATGCCCAGCAAAACATATGTAATTCTAGAAACTGGAAAAAATGGTTGCACCATGACCGGAGACCTAACGACAGAAAATTTTCAAAGGGAAAACAGAATTGTGTTAAAACATGGAAACAAATAGCTTAAAATTATTTTGTAGTATGGGAAAAAATAAAACAATTGTTCACCCACGTTCACCCACACTATCAGATTCTCAGTCCAAAGGATACTGTACTGGTGGAATTCTTCAGAGGGATCAAACCAAAGGCCATATCTTTCCTCTCTACCTTTACTTGTGCTTTCATTTCCATATATATTGGTCTGAATTCTCCAATCTTTTCCCCTTATGTTCCCCAGGAACTCAAAGTCTATTTCATCATGGTTCTTCTCAAACAAGTCACCATTCGACATCTATCATCACAAGTTTCAGACAATTAATATTTTCTTTTTGAGAAATCCCACTTCAGTATAATCGAATTTAATCAAAAATTACAGAAAACATTAATTACATTTTTTAAAATTAAAATTCAACTTTTAATCACTAGAATCTATAGAGCCTTTCATCTGTATTTTAAAGTGAGAAACAATTCACCATTTGACGTGCAGTCACAAGTTTGAGATAACTGCCTTTTTCTTTTGGACAAATCCAACCTCACCGTAATCAAATTTAACCAAGAATTAAAAGAGAACATAAATTACAAGACATAAAATCAAGGATACAACTTTTCTTCATAAGAAATTATAGAGGTTGTCACCAGTCTTTTTAAATGATGAACAAGTGTTTTTTTATAACAAAGCTCAAGGCATTTGGACTCGATCGAAACTGTTACAAGCCATGTTGGAATACCAAAATGTTTTTATAAATAAAGCAGAAAATAAATTTTAATAGAAATAGAATAAAACAAAACGATGATAAATAATCAGAAAATACTCACATAAAATGCAACAACAACTCCAGCAGTGTAATCTGCAGGAAGCTTAATAGAAGCACTGAAATATCCATGATGGTAAAGGTCCTGCGACACAAATCCAGACCCTACGCGCACAAACCACTAATCAATACACAAAACATGGCTTAGAACACACAAAAAAAAAACAGTGATGAAAAAGGACCTGTTCTCTCATCCAGAGAGATATGAACAGATTTTCCATCTTTAAGAACCATTAGATTGCCATCTCCAAAGAGATGCGAGTACCCTTCATCGAACGACACTATCGGGAGATTTCTCGACGACCCACTGACGGAAAACATGTGAAGTGAGGATAAAAACACGAAGGTGACGATAATATTCATATGGGAAATCATGGTTCCTCCCATCAATTTACTTTACCCACGATTACAGAAAAATATTTAACAAAAAAAAAAAAGGAATCTTTTGCTTGGCTGTTATGAATCAATTCTTTTGGAAACAGGTTATTTTTTACGTGAGCAATTCCTGTGTTGTGTGTATGAAATTAGAGCGAGAGAGGAGACAAGGAGACGGAGTAAATGAGCAAAAGAGAAAGGGAGAGGGATGATTTTATTGGGTGGAGAGAGTGAGTGAGGTGTGTGTGTGTGTGTGTGAGCTGTTCTCAACATACTCAAAATCTTTTTAGGAAGGTGGTGGTGGTGTGTGTTGATTTTACTACCATATTTTAGTAGTAAAACTTATAAAATTAGGTCTCACGAACACGACATAGTAATTAAATATTTGAATGATAATGTGAAAATCAGTGAGAAACAATAAATTGATTTTACTAAAATTAATATTCTATTATTTATAAGATTAAAACTCTGGAATAAATTTCGGAACACAAAAACTCTTATTAGATTATCTCACATGTCATTTTATTAGACGAATCTCTAACCCGATCGGTCAAATGAAAAATATTTTTATGTCAAAATTATTATTTTTCCTTATATATATAGATATGTGATGTCTTCATTACTCATTTTGGAAATTTCCATTGTTATTCTCTGTCTATTTCATTTATTTTATGGAAGGCAAAAACTTGTGTGAGACGGTCTCACGGGTCGTATTTTGTGACACGGATCTCTTATTCGGGTCATCCATGAAAAAATATTACTTTTATGATAAGAATATTACTTTTTATTATGAATATCGGTAGGGTTGACCGGTATCACAGATAAAGATTCGTGAGACCGTCTAACAAGAGTCCTTGTCTTTACGGAATGGGAAATATTATATTATTTATTTATTCTAATGATATGTTTTATTTACCAAAATCATGCTTTTGTTAATTTGAATTTGCACATATTTAATGCAAGCTTATTTGATGATATTATTAATATTCTTCTTTTTAAAGTGTATAGCTTCTCTATCTTTCCTAATGTAATACATATACATACTTTTAATTAATTTAATCACTATTTAAAATTTAAACATAGCATATATAAAAATTATTTAGCCCCCTTTATATATATTTAAGTACATACGGAGGATAATTTTGTAAAACGAAACATGCCGTTGGTCCATTGACCATAATTTTCTCGAAGTTTTATATTTTTAACTAATTTTACAATTTAGATACATTTTTGTTCTTAATCAAACAAATTATCTGTTTGTGGAAATAAATTCTTGAAATTACTGTAATTTTCATCATTCATATTTTTTAAACAACTTTGTCATTTATATTATCAAAATTACTATTTAGTCTCGTATCTTTAAATTTTTTACAATTTTAGTCTTTTGGTGTTGATGTTTTGTGGAGAATAAATTCTTGAAAATATTATAATTTGATTCCTTCAATTTTTTTTACAGTTTTAGTCATCTTTGTTGTCAAGATTGAATCTTAGTCACGTATTTTTTTTCTTCTTCTTTTTCATAGATTTAGTCTTTTTTATCAAAAAATTTGATGCGACACTTCACAATTGAACAATACACTACACGCATGAATGTTACATCAGTGTTACGTCCGCGCTACACTAGCGTCATGTCGGATAAATAACCAAAATTTAAAAAAAAAAAACAAACAAACAAACCAATGAATGTAGCATACTAAGAGCAAATTTTGGTAACATATATTATCAAATAGAAAAATATACCGTACTAAAATTACAATTTTCCTTTAATTTTATTTCCTTGATATACAAAAAAAATTATATAAGTGATCAATTTTAATGGGTGTAGCATATATAATATAAAGTGGCAATTGTCTATTGGATTTAAAGATTTGATTTATATGGATGAATTTAAGTTGGGAGGGATTTGAAGAATATATTTAGATGACGCTCACAAATTTATGTTAATATAGAATCATTTCAAATCTTTCGTTCGAATACTTTCTCGCAATTAGATACAATATAAATCAACAAATAAGAAGATATGAAATTCACTCAACATAAATATTTCAAACAATAAGATCGATTTTGAAATACATGGCTTCAAACCTTCAAGAATAGGTCTCTTGTGAGACGGTCTCACGAAACTTTATCTGTGAGACGGGTCAACCCTACTGATATTCACAATAAAAAATAATATTTTTTCATGAATGACCTAAAGAAGAGATTCGTCTCACAAAATACGACCCGTGAGATCTTCTCACACAAGTTCTTGTCAACCCTCAAAGCCAAACCTACCCTAATATATCTTTTGATTTTTATTTTAATGATGTCTTATGCTACATGATATGATACATCTTGTGTTACCATTGTTATATTATATTTAGTTAAATGGATACCTTATTTCTATTAATTAATTATTTATTTTCTTTATCGATTTTATTTAATCAAATTTAATGGGAGATACGATATTATACAGCAGAAAAATTCTTACGGCTAAATATCATCACATATTATTGTCTTTTTATCAACGAATCTAACATAATATATTTTATAAAATGATATTTTCTTTCATTAATCTCAATGTTATTCATAATTTATTTAAAATCATCCTTCACTTTTATCTCATTTATTTATTCTAGATAATTATATTATCAATTATTTACATTTTAATTTTATGAAAAAAATTTAATTATAAAAATAATAAACGCCTTACGCATGCATATGTTGGCCAATATAATTACATTTTTTCCCTCTACTTATTATTATTATTATTATTATTATTATTATTATTATTTGGGTAAATAGGTTTGGTAAGTGATGGGTCATTCATTCACCCCTAGCTCCAAAAAGGACGACTTTTTCATCAAACAAAACAATTTTCAATTAAAGTTTCTGACTACTTTTTTGTCGACCATTCCAAATCTAAGAGATTCTTTCATTTCATTTACTTAAAAATTAAAATTTGGAGGAGGTATTTCTTTATATTAATGTGTAATACTATTAATCAAGTTTTGAGACAAATAAGTATTGCTATCTTTCCATATAATATATCTGGTGTTTTACATTATTTGAAAGAAAATCAATTTGATAAATCATTGACAGCTCTAACAAAATCATAATACTACATGCAAAATAAGCTTATTTATTTAGAAGTGTTCAAACTTTACTTTAAATCAAAAAACCGGAACCCAAACAGAAAAAATAAGTAACTGAGCTGAACCAAAAACAATTTTTTATTTTGGATACAAATGTTGAAACCAAAGTTCATATGATTCGGTTTCAAATTATATATGTCAAAACTGAACATACAATAAATCCGAAGTTTAATTAGATTGATAATTTTCTTCAGATTATATATTGTATAAAATGATATCGAGTAAATAATTGTAATTCTTGTCAGTTTTTAGTTGAGTATTATTGTTTTAATTTATTTAGAATATATATATACATATATATATAAATTTTACAAATAAAATTAACTAAAAAGATAATATATTTAAATTTACTTTGATTATTAGTTTAAATAATTTTCCAAGCTGGACCATTTTAGTAAAAATCAAATCGAGCTTTAGTAAAACAATTCAGATTATATATTTTTAAACTCGAAAATAAAAAAAATGAAATAAATTTGTGTAAAATTAAACCGACCCACTTTTTTTTTTTTTTTGATAATTCGTCGACCTGGTTGGTGGATTCACATTTTTTAATTAACGATGGACCGATGGGCATATTCTGCCAACAATTTTTAAAACTTTTGTAACTATTTTTGGGGAAAAAATTAATAAAAATCATGAATCAACCAACCCAGATCGGTGGATAATTGTTATATATATAAAAAAATTTGGACCCTGTTGTTATATGTTTTGAGAAATCGTGGACTTTTTCATAATAATTGGAAAAAAAATTGAAATTATATTTCCAATTATAATTGTTGGAAAATTAGTTATTGATTTTTGAGCCTTTTCTATAAATTTTGCATCGGATTCTGAGGTATAAATCTGAACAAAATAAAATAATTCTCTGTGACGTTTGGGGAATGTTTCATTTCTTAAATAAATATTCATGATAGTTTTTATTATTATTAATTTAATATAATATTAATTTCCAACAACGATCATTATTATCAAATAAAATAGTGCGTATATTAGTCTATAGAAGGGAATTAAATGAGAATTATGTGGTCAAAGTAACATTTAATGATAGTGTTGACCATAATTAGGCAAATAGTAATATAATAATATTATTAATAATTACTTTTTAATCAATATTTTCTCCTCATCACGTTCATGTAGTGTACTAATTACATCACTTGAATGTGGCCGATTTTATATATAGTAGCTGTAAAAAAATTAAATTCCATCAACCCTACAATTTTTTTAGGGATCTAATATAAGTACATTACATTTTACGACTAACTAGGGATAAACAGAAATCGAATCGAATTGAATCAAACCGAAGAATCAAAATAAGCTACTGGTTTTGATTTGTTGAAAGTCTATCATTTTGTTTTAAAATCAAGCATATTAATTTTTCAATCGAACCCAAAAAATAGAATTGAATTAAAGTTCAGAAAAAAAAATCTAGATCGAACCGATTATATATACATGATAGACATTTTTAAAAACTTGACTTACTATTAATTTTTAAAACTTTTCCAAATTCTTCTGATGTTTATAAATGTCTAAATATGTTAAATTACTGCAAAATTAACTAATAGTTTTTTAATTATATTTATATGTATTATATACAATATTATTTAATATGAGACCAATAAAATAACTGTTTTCGTTATATAAAATAACTTAGGAACGAAAAATATTTAGAGAGAGGTGAATAAAAATTTTAAACAATTTTAGAAGATTTTGCAAATCAACCTATGTTAGCAGATAAATTTAATTTTCCGACCAGACTATGTGTTACGAAAAAATCTTCTGTGTCTCTCTTTCTTCTGTTTTCAGAAAGATCTCATTAAAAGATTTCATTGGGACAACCCTTGTACGAACCCAATTCACCTCGGTTCTCAAATCTTAATGAGCTAAAGGTCCTAGCAAAAGCACAGCAAGTTCAATATGTTCATAAGTTTGTTTCTAACTGTTACAAATTTCTTATTATACAAATTAGTTCAAGTATACAAAGATTAAGTTAGAATCAAATGGTTGCACAAGTTGATCCTTAAATCAAATTCGATGGGACTGGTTTGTCAGCATGGTTGACTAACATCGTAGCAGCAGGTAGAGATGGGAAAAAATACCGAATTTTTGGTATATCGAGGTTACCGTACCGAAATATACCGAATTTATCGAAATTTTTGGTATACTGAAATTTTCGGTACGGTATGGTACCGATACCGAAATTTTCGGTATGGTAACGGTATGGAATTTGAAATTTTCGGTATATACCGAAATACCGAAATACTATATATAAATTAAAAAAATATATTTTTTTTGGTATAAAACGATATATATCAATACCGTACCAAAATAAAGAATTTAACTTCTGTTTGGACTCATCATGTTGGAATAGTCCAAATCAAAGTTCAGTGAAGCAACTCGACTCATAGTTGAGAATTTAAACTGTTGAGAAGTCTTATCTCTATAGCATAACCTTACAGCTAGCTAGAAGACTGTATGCTGAGCCTCGACTTGTTGAAAAGCTGACAGGCTTCAGAAATCACAGGACCTCAGACATTGTTGCAAAGATATCAGATGAAGAAGTCACACATGTTGCGGTTGAAGTTTATTGGTGTTAATTGATGTTTTGGATCTCCAGACACATGTTGCGGTTGATATTTATTGTCTTTATGGATTTGTTTTGTATATATCTTTCCTGATCACTTTGACTGTCTTGAGCGATTTGTTTAGTATTGATAATCATTGGCCTTGAAATTACAAGAGAATGAATTTTTATATATATATTTTCGGTATGACAATATTTTACCGATACCGTGCCAACTTTTCGGTATACCGACTTTCGGTATACTGAAAAGTAGGTAAGGTAACGGTATCACTTTTCTCATATCGATATTTTCTGTACGGTATACGGTATTCGAAATTTCGGTACGGTATACCGTACCGACCACCTCTAGCAGCAGGAGCTGTGATCTTAGAATTAAGGGGAGTGGCCTTTGGCCCATTCGACTTATTCGAACCACTAGCCATATCTGAAACACAAATCACGTAATGGATATTTCGAAAATCGAATATATTTTAAGTTTGTTGAGGGAAATATGGATAATTTTGAAATATTGATTATGGATGAATTGATGTTATAATTGAAAATTATATTACAATTAATGATATAATAAAATAGATTTCATATAATATTTGAACCAATACATATCGATTCTACATAGATAAAGTTAAAAAAAAAAAAAAAAGAAACCAAATCGATGCCTGTAAGATGTTATAGTTTCCTTAAAACATATTCATCTACTCCTACGATGCTTCGAGTTTTAATGTAGATGATTGTTTCTCAAGATACGACAGTGATACTCGCAACAACTTAGCACATAGTCTGATACAGGTGAACTGAACAATACTTGAATTTTATCATAATTTAGAATAAATAGTAGTGACAAAATTCGAGAGAAGAACAAAGTTTTTTCAAGTTATTCTTTTGAAAATAAGGATGATACATATATATATATATACACACACACACACATATATATATATATATATATATATTTCAATGGTGTATAATAATAATGATTTGTGTCACTTTATCTCCTTTTTAAAAGACTTAGATCGAATTTCACAAATCTAAGCATCATATCAATCTTAATTTTTTTATTCCTTGACTTTGGGATAAAGTGGAGAATAAAATTATGGCGAACGCAAAGTGCAATAAAAATGTTTTCGGCGCCCACGAGATAAGTAACTGGGGTGATTCGCATTCGCATTATTTATATTTTAAGTATTTGAAACTAATTTTTTTTGACATGTTATAATTTTACATTTGACAAATAAGATAAATGACTAACGCGTAAAATACAAAAGAGATGAATACAAAAGACGCTGTTGGTGTAACGTCCTGGAAATTTGAAGGTCCACGTATACTGGTGATACCCCTGTAAAGGCCTGTGTCATCATTGACCCGGGATATCAATTAGAAAGCCCAGAATAGAGGTCAGCTTCCCGGGCACTTCACCTCTTCCCGGGCAATTATCGTAGCCCGGGTTCTTATACAAGCACCCGGGTAACCGACCACCTGAGCCACCTCGAGAATTGAACCACACTCGAGTATGATTGATACAGGCCGTCTAATCTGTCAGAACAACTTGGGTTTGGAGTGTCCTAGAAGTCATTAGAAGCTAGGGTATGGGCAACCGACTTGCCATACTTAGTAGGTGACACTGGAATCGAGGTACCTACCTCATTTTCTACTATAAATAGCGGGTATTAATGTCATTTACAGATTCTGAAATCTTTGAACTCTTAAGCATTTAAATATTTCCTCTCAAATATTGCTTGTATTCATCTAAAAACCTGCTGACTTTAGCATCGGAGTGGCTACGCCGGATACTCCTCCGGCGCCCATTCACGAGTTCTTTTCTTGCTTGCAGGTGATTGTTACAGTCATTCTTTCACTCAAATTCTCCAAACATTATAAATTATTGATTTGACCCGTTGGAGCTCCTTACCCAGCTCATCTATTTCAACGAGATCACATCATTGGCGCCGTCTGTGGGAAACTTGTGTTCAAGACGTTGATATGGCTCGTACCAGAAGAACTAACCAAGATAATTCTCGGGCCCAGGAGGGCAAACTTCGACACAAGTTGAAGTTAATAATACTGGGCCAAATCTCATCAGCATGACACCGGAAGGGTTGAAGAAGATTGTATCAGATGCCGTAAAGCAAGCTATGGCCATGAAAGAAGTTTCTCAGCATGTTACTCCACCTGGGAACAGACAGGAGCGAGAGCAGGAGCAAGAGCAAGAAGTGAGGAGGGAAGAGGAGGGAGGAGGAGAGGATGAGGAGTCCAGTGCTGGATCCAAATCGCCTACTGTGGCTGAGGGGTTGTTGGAACTAAGACAGAAAATGAAGGTTCTGGAAGGGCAGTTGGAGAGTCGTAGTGTTTCTCGAGCTATTGTTAAGGGTTGCCCATTTGCTGATATCATCGTCCGGGAACCTCTTCCCGGAAACTTCAAATCCGCCAAAGTAAAAGATTACGATGACAACGCAGACGCTGAGGAACATTTGGCCAGATTTGAGAACATGGCCATGCTGCACTGTTACACTGACAGAATAAAGTGTAAAGTGTTCCTAACAATGCTGGTAGATTCAGCCCAGAGATGGTTCGAAGGATTGTCCCCTCAAAGCATACATTCCTTCAAGGACTTTCAAAAGGTGTTCTCACACCATTTTAGCAGCAGCAAAAAGTACAAAAAGACCGCTTTCAGTCTTTTCGAAGTCGAGCAGAGCCAGGAAGAGAGCTTAAGGGCTTATATCAGAAGATTCAATAGAGTGGCTTTGGATGTCTCCACCTGTGCCACTGAAACAAAAACTACGGCATTCACGCAAGGCTTGAGGGAGGGTGAATCTTTCAAGTCGTTGACCAAAAAAGTGCCCGGGGATTTCGAGGACTTATTATCCCGGGCAGAAAAATACATCAACATGGAGAAGCCCAGAAGCAGAAGAGGGAAGCTGTAAGGAAAGAAAGAGTAGACCGGGTAGCTAGGCCCGAGGAGAAAGGACAGAGAAGGAATAATCCAGGACACTTCTCTCACCATGTACCTCTTAAGATTTCCCGGGATAGAGAGGCCAGGAGTGCAGTAGGGATCTGGCCCCGGACCATCAATTATCCCGGCCTGAGAAAAGAGGAGTTTGTACTCTCCATAAGGTGTGTTATCACAACACCGAGGACTGCAAAACATTGAAGGGAAACTATTCCTCCCCTTCCGCCCCGGAACAAAGTCAAGCCAATAAGAGGTCGAGATTGCCATAGACATCTCCACAGCCAGGGTCCAGCGCCCGGGGAGGAGGTATGAGGAATGTACCGAGAGGAGAGCCCGAGAGGAGAAGAGAGCGCGAGCTTGAGACAAAAAAGAATTCACCCCTTGCTACGGGGTTGATAAAAATGATATCAGGAGGCTCTACTGATGGAGACTTTAACCGGGCGAGGAAATCGAGGAGTAGGAGGGAGTGTATGGAGGTAGAGGGAATGAGGAGGAGCGAGGAAGTCATCAGTTTTGGACCAGAGGATTTGAAGGGGGTGAATCTACCCCACAATGATGATGCCCTGGTTATCCAAGCCCGGGTGGCAAATTATGACATTCTGAGAGTCTTTGTTGACTCGGACAGCTCTGTAAATGTAATTTTTAAAGATGCCTTTGTGCAGATGGACTTACAGGGTTATCATTTGGAAGCTGTGGAAACTGTCCTCTTTGGCTTTGCTGGCCATGTGGTCTACCCGGAAGGGGAAATTGTCTTACCACTAACCCTGGGCTCCCAGGATCTCAAGAAAACGATGATGACTTCTTTCACTGTGGTGGACTCCCCATCATCTTATAACATCATACTAGGTAGGCCGGCCATGAATGAGCTGAGGGCTGTGGCATCTACCTATCACCAAAAGATAAAGTTTCCTGTGGGAGCCCGAGTGGGTGAAGTCCGGGGAGACCAACCTTCCTCCCGAAAGTGTTATGTAGAAGCTGTCCGGGTAGATCAGAGCAAAGCTAAGAAGGAAGGGAAGAAGGCCCGAACTGATGAAGTAGGTGAAAGATCAGTTGAGAAGGGAGAGGGGCATTTCGTGGCAGAAGAGGAGCAGGAAGTTGTGGAGATTGGACCAGGCCAGCAGATCAGGGTGGCCCGGGATCTCAATGTATCCACCCGAATCAGTTTACTTAACTGTTTAAAAGCTAATATTCATGTTTTTTCCTGGTCCTAACAGACGTTGACGGGGATCTCTCCCATGATATCGGAGCACCAACTGAATATTCTCCCGGGATCTCACTCGATAAAGCAAAAAAAGAGACACTTTGGTCCTGAAAAGGACAAAGTTATTGATGAGCACGTCAAAGAGCTTTTGAAAGCCGGCCACATTCGGGAAATTCAATTCCCTACATGGCTCTCGAATGTGGTATTAGTGCCCAAATCTACCGGGAAGTGGCGCATGTTTGTAGACTTCCGCGATCTCAATAAGGCTTGTCCCAAGGATCATTATCCTCTGTCCCGTATTGATCAATTGGTGGATTCCACCTTGGGTTTCGAATTGCTGAGTTTCATGGACGCATACCAGGGGTATCATCAAATCCCCCTGGCCAAGAGTGATCAGGATAAAGCCAGCTTCATCACCTCGGGAGGTACATTTTGTTATATTGTAATGCCTTTCGGGATAAAGAATGCAGGAGCTACTTACCAGCGTTTGATGAACAAAGTTTTCGAGAAGCAGCTGGGACGAAACGTGGAAGTCTATGTGCATGATATCCTGGGTAAGACCCGGGAGGTTGCCAGCTTTATTGTTGATCTAGAAGAAACCTTCGTCACTCTCGTGCATTACGGAATCAAACTTAACCTGGCCAAGTGCATTTTTGGCGTAAAGAGTGGCAAATTCTTGGGATTCATAGTGACAGATCGGGGGATTGAGGTGAATCAGGAGAAAGTCAAATCCGTGTTGTGCATGCCATCTCCTTGATCTGTCAAAGAGGTACAGAAGTTGACTGGGAGGATTGCTTCCCTCCCTCGATTTATTTTCCGATCAGCACACAGGAGTTATCCTTTCTTTCAAGTCTTGAGGAAGGCTCATCAATTTGGGTGGGATGAATAATGTGAACAGGCCTTCCAGGATTTGAAGATTCATCTTGCTGAACTCCCGATGTTTGTAAAGCCTGAGCCCGGGGAAAAATTGTTTGTTTATCTCTCTACTACAGAGTATACTGTCAGTTCAGTATTGATAAAAGAAGAAGGTTCTGACCAAAAGCATGTGTATTATGTCAGTCATGCTCTGAGAGGCCCCGAGCTCGGGTACAGCGCAGTAGAAAAGATTACCCTGGCCTTGGTTGTGACCGCCCGAAAGCTGCGACCATACTTCTTGTCTCATCAAATCATAGTACTCACTAATAGCCCTTTGGGAAGAATTATGACTCACTCAGAGGTGGCCGGGCGGATGATTAAGTGGGCGGTGGAGTTAGGGGAGTATGATATTGAGTACAAACCCCGGGTGGCCATCAAAGCACAAGCTTTGTCAGATTTTTTATCCGAGATGGCCCAGCCCGATGAAGAAGAAGTATGGAGAGTGTTCGTGGATGGGGCATCTAGCCTTGCGGGGTGTGGAGTAGGTGTTGTGATAGTATCCCCCACAGGAGAGAGGATTAAATTAGCAGTAAGAATTGATTCCCGGATAACTAATAATGAGGCCGAATATGAAGCTGTCCTCGCTGGTATCCGAGCAGCACAGGAGATCGGAGTTTCTCGGGTTATTTTCTATTCTGATTCGCAACTGATCACTCAGCAGATAAAGGGTGTTTATGAGGCCAAGGATGACAGGATGCTAAAATACTTACAGCTCATAAAAACCCAGGCAAGGACCTTTGTTGATTGGGGTATTGAACAAATACCCCGGGTGGAAAATGGAGAGGCGGATGCTCTGGCAAAAATGGCTGCTTCTTTATCTGAGGTCTGCACCCGGGAAGTGTTACTTGTTTCTCGTTTAATCCTCTCTACAGATGAAGATGCATTACCAGCACCAGAGGACTCCTGGATGACATCCTTGATCAAATTCATTACAGCATGAGAACTACCGGAAGACAAAATCCAGGTTCAGAAAATCAAGAGACAAGCTCCCAGGTTGTTCTCTTGAATAATGTTTTGTATAGAAGATCATTCCATGGACCTTTATTAAAATGCTTATCTTAAGGAGAAATGGATTATGTCCTCCGGGAAATTCATGATGGGTGTTGTGCTGAGCATCTCGGAGGAACAGCTTTGACCCCGAAGACGATGCTCGCCTGGTTCTGGTGGCCAACTCTTAGCCAAGATTCTACTCGAATAGTCCGGTCTTGTGAAAACTGTCAATATCACTCAAACTTTCAATACAGCCCGGCTACTCCTATGAAGCCTATTTGGGCTTCTTGCCCCTTTGATCAATTGGGTATGGACATCGTGGGCACTTTCCCAATTGCCCGGGCTCAGAAGAAGTTCTTATTGGTGGCTGTAGATTATTTTTCTAAATGGGTAGAAGCTGAGCCATTGGCCAAAATCACTGAACAAGAGGTTTTAAAGTTTTTATGGAGAAACATAGTATGCCGGTTCGGAGTGCCCAGAAGAATAATCTCAGATAATGGAAGACAATTCCAGGGAAGGGAGATTACATCTTGGTGTCAGGAAATAAAAATCACTCAGTCTTTTACTTCCGTTGCCTACCCTCAAGCTAATGGTCAAACAGAAGTTGTCAATAGAATTATTGTACAAGCATTAAAAACTAGGTTACAAGGCAAAGGAAAGGACTGGGTGGAAGAGCTACCCAGTGTTCTCTGGGAATATAGAACCACTCTCCGGGCCCCTACTCAAGAAACTCCTTTCAACTTGGTATATGGTGCCGAAGCAGTCTTACCAGTTGAGATCGGACAAACTTCTTCCCGGGTAGAATCTTACCCTGATAATAATGATCAAAGCCGGGCCATGGAATTGGATTTGGTAAAAGAAAAAAGAGATCGGGCATCTATTCGGATGGAAGCATATCGGGACAGGATTGTGAAATCATATAATAAGAAGGTCCAGATCAGAAATTTCCAAATAGGGGATCTGGTCATGAAAAAGTCAATCCTGCCGGGGATGTTGGGAAATTAGAAGCTCGGTGGGAAGGACCTTATAAAATAACCTGGAAGGTCAACTCAGGATCTTTTTATTTAGAAGATGCCCAAAGACACTCTCTCAAAAGGCCTTGGAATGTTTTTCATTCGAAGAAATATTATACTTAACAAGTGTAACTGTTTATTGGAAGATATAATGAAAGATCTATTTTCCTAGAGAAATATTGTGCATCTAGTTATTATATAGCGGAGAGCCACCCCTCAATCAATAAAAAGCCCGGGGCACTACACCCTGGCTTGAGGAACCACACCTTGACCATTCCCAAATCCCGGGACATGATCCCAGGCCCAAGGCTCGGCACCTTGGTTCTTAAAAGCACAGGGCACTACACCCTGGCTCGGGAAACCACACCTGGACCATTCCAAAGTCCCGAGACATGATCCCCGGCCCAAGGCTCGGCACCTTGGTTCTTAAAAGCATAGGGCACTACACCCTGGCTTGAGGAACCACACCTTGACCATTCCAAAGTCCCGAGAAATGAGCCCCGGCCCGAGGCTCGGCACCTTGGTTCTTAAAAGCATAGGGCACTACACCCTGGCTTGAGGAACCACACCTTGACCATTCCCAAGTCCCGGGACATGATCCCCGGCCCAAAGCTCCGTACCTTGGTTCTTAAAAGCCCAGAGCACTACACCCTGCCTCGGGGAAACACACCTCGACCATTCCCAAGTCTCGGGACATGATCCCCGGCCCAAGGCTCTGTACCTTGGTTCTTAAAAACCGAGGGCACTACACCCTGGCTCAGGAAACCACACCTCGACCATTCCCAAGTCCCAGGACATGATCCCCGGCCCAAGGCTCCGTACCTTGGTTCTAAAAAGCCCAAGGCACGACACCCTGGCTCGGGGAATCGTACCTCGATCAACAAAAAGCCCAAGGCACGACACCCTGGCTCGGGTTTCCAAACCTCGACACCCTTACATCCCGGGACACGCTCCCCGATCCAAGGTTCATATTTCATGGTTATTCAAGCCTGTGTCTTAACTTAAAAAGACCTATGATTCTTGCATATATTAAGAGCACATGAGTTGTTGTCCGGGTAAATGGTTCCTTGTCCAAGTTACTTATTAAAATTCTCGGTTAGTTCATAACACTTAGAAATTTTTATGGTTATTACGAGTTCTAGTGAACGGGTAATTGAGGAGATATTTGAACGTCGTTAAAAAAAACATCAAGCATTATATACGAAGAAAGTTATAATTTCATTTGTGCCCGAAGGCTGAAAGAAAATTGAAAAGAATTACAATCCTACTCTAAATCTACATCTACTTGAGTGGATCGCTCTCCGGCCTCTTCAGGAGCCTTCTCGGCCTCTTTGTCAGCAGCATCGTCCTTGGGAAGGGAATCGATGGCTTTATCTATATCCGGGAAGCCCTCTTTATCTGCTGGGATTAGGCCTTCTTCCTCAAACTGCTCCTGGCATTTCTGGAAGCCGACTTTGAAGTAGTTGTAAGATTTGTCTTCAACAGCCGCTTGATATTCTGAAGATTGAAGGAAGACGGTCCGCCATTCCTCTTGAGTCAGTTGCAGAAGCCTAAGCCTATCCTCGGCAGCAACAGCCCGGTGCTGCTGTGTGCTAGCTTCATCCTCAAGGTAGCCAACTCGGGACTCTAGGAGGGCAATCCGCCTCCCAAGGCTCTCTTCCCGGGCCAAACTTTCATCCCGGGCAATCTGGGTAGAGGCCAATTGCTGATTTCCCTATCCAGGGAAGCTTGGAGACCGGCAGTTTTATCCTCACGAATTCTCTGAGCCCGGGCAAGTTCCCCTTGAAGTTGATCATTGATTTCTTGAGCAGTCCGGGCTTGCTGACCCTTTTTCGTGGCCACTACAGCCTCCTCCTCAAAAGCCGATATGATCATATAAGCCGCCTGTATAAAAAAAGTTAAAAAAAAAAAAGCAACAAACCAACAACAAAGGAATAAGAAAGAGAAAGGATAAAACTTACAGATAGGAGCCGGTTTGATCCCTCCAAAAATCTAACACTGGCAGGGTTGCTCTTCAGAAGTGCCTCCTCAGCAGGGTTGAGTATCTGCTTGAGGCGCATAACGCCAGTAGAAGTAGCCCCCTCAAAAAAGATGTTAGCTAGGGTAGGCTGATTAGTTGGAGGGAGCTCTTGACCGGGTTCAGTAGAGGGTTGTTGGAGAAGGGGAGTTGATTGAGCAGACCGAGAAGTGCCCTGGCCACCCTCGGGGAAATCCTCCAGAATAATCTGCTCGGGGACTGCGAGAGCTTTTCTTTTCCTCTGCCTAAGAGGGATGATGTCTTCAGCATCTTCTGAGAGCTCGGCCGCAGCACTAGCCCCGATCTCTTCCTGATCCCTGAAAGTGTTAGCCCGGGCCGCTTCAGCTCTCAGAGCTGCCTCCTCATCAGCCCGCCTCCTCTCCTCCTCAGCAGCAGCTCGGCGAGCTGTCATCTTCTTCTCTTGAGTAGCCTTCTCCGCTGCTCGCTTCCTGGCAAAAGCCGCCTGCATCTTGGAAGTATCTGTATAAAGAGGGATATGGTTATAAAAAATTAAACAAGTATAAACAAAAGAATAAAAGATGAGAACAGGGAAGAAAAAGGAATTACCGGGTTGAGAACCCGAGCCTGCAGCTTCATCAATTACCCGGTCCATAGGGTCCTCGGCCCGGGCGCCCAACCCGTATGCTATCAGGTTATCAGTAGAGATAAGGATAGAGGAGGAGTATTTTTTACCCTCTACCAGTTGCTGGCTTATGAGGAATGGTTCTTCATACTTATAGGCCCTGGGAAGGGTAGGTTGTGGGGGTAGAGAAGGGAGAAAACCGGTTTGGCAAGAGAGAGGGGTCGGAAGTTGAAGGAATAAATATCTTCCTTTCCATCCCTTCTGGGAAGAAGGGATGTCATCAAGGAACCGGGCATTAAACCGGGCCGTCAGGGAAAAGGCGTTATCCCCAAACCGGCAAGTGAAGTAATAATGAAGGATGAGGGGAGTGATGAGAAGATTGTTCATTTTGAAAAGGACATAGGCCGATGCCATAATCCTGAAAGAATTAGGATGGAGTTGGTTGATAGGTACACCAAAAAACTTAGCGACCTCGATATAGAAAGAAGGGAGGGGGAATCGGAGACCATTTCTAACTTGATCTGGGAAAAAAGTAGTATAGCCGGGTGGAGGGTGATCTGCCAGATCAGAGGGACCGGGGTTTATAATGGGAAAAGTGGAAGGGATAGAGCCCAGAGCCCGGAGCTCCTCTTCTGCCCCCAAGCGTAGAGTGCTACTCATGGAGGAGAACCAGGGAACTCCTGGGTCTCGGTAGAAAGAGGGCTCGAGGCCCGGGCTTTACCCTTACCCTTGCTCTTTGCAAGAGCTCGGGCATGGCTAGAAGAGGAGGGTTTTGAAGAAACTAGTGTAGTTTGGTAAGCTGAGGGTTTTTTAGGAGGCTGAGTAATAGAGCGGCGAGGTGGAGAGGGAGAAGAATCAGAGCGCAGCGCGGTGGACTCGTCACTAAGCGAGCCTCGCGCATTGGCTCCTGAAGTCGAAGAGGTAGATTCAGACATAATTCGAAAGAAAACTTACGAGTTTTTTGGGAGGAAGACGGTTGAGGATCGTCGGAGCTAAGGGTTTTTGCGCGGAGGAGCTTCAAGGAAAAAATTCGCAAGGGCTTCGCCGAGATTTTAAATTTGTAAGTGTTTTTTCGAAAACAGAAGGCCTAATATATATAGGCGGTGGGAACAGATCTCGGCCGTTGATCCAAACACACGTGGATGATCAAGATGCACCTCGGAAATTGTGCGGGTATACGAAGGGACACACACAATTATTAAGGTGTCAGACTTATCGGCTCCTCGGAATGCGAAACGTTCCTGACCGTTGGAATGGAAGGGCACGCGTCATTATGACACCTCCTCAACACCCCGGGAGATATGAGGCCCCGACACTTTATGTTAACCCCGAGAGATATGAGGCCCCGGCACTTTATGTTAATCCCGAGAGATATGAGGCCCCGGCACTTTATGTTAAGCCCGGTGGATATGAGACCCCGATACTTTATTTTAAACAAGGGGGATAGTAGGTGCTGGCGTTTCAGTTTGTCATTTATCAGTTATTATCAGTTAGTCTCATGGCAGTTATTATATTTAGTTCACGATATACATATCAATTGATGAATTTAGATTTTTACAGCAAAGTAAAAAACAAAGATAAAGAGAGAAACATTTTATTTATTAAAAGAAATGAGCTGAGAGTACATTCAAATATTCTTCCTCAACGGCACCCCTCCATTTGTTTAACAAACTTGTTAAAACTCCGGTGGACGTCTTGGAAAAGCTATCTGAATATGCTATATTCTTCAGGATCTTCTTCTCCTTTTTAAGCATCAGCATGTAGACACCTTCGTGAGTAAAGATGTCCACACTGTCTGCAATATGGAGGCGCCGACGATATTTCTTCATAAGAGCCACCTGCTCAGGAGTGGGAGTTCCCTCTACATACTGAGAAGATTCAAGCTCATACAGCCCTTCCCAGAATCGAAGCACTTTATGGGAGACTTCATCCTCCAGTTCAGTCTTTCGTTCCTCCAGAGCTGTTTTCATGAGCCCCTCTGCCATATCAAAAGTCTTCGAACTACTTGAACCTGCCATTATACTTTTCAGATAATTATTTTCTATTAAGGGTTACTATATATAAGGGGAAGGAATCAATCTCCACCGTTGATCCAGATCAAATCGGACGATCAGAATGAGTCTAGGAAATTGAAACGGGTATGTGAAAGGACGTGTACGCATATCGATGTGTCAGACTTAGCTGATTCTCGGAATACGAAACGATTTTTCGACAGGAAGTTAATGCTAAAAGCATGCGTCATAAATGATACCTATGGACTTCCCGAGAATACTAAACGACACAGTACCTAAAGCCCGAGAGATGTGAGGCCCCGACATCTCATCCTCAGCCCGGGTTATATCAAACCCCGGTATCCCATTTCATATGTGGGATATTTGAAGCCCCCGATGCTCTTACACTCTGAATTATGTTCCAACAAAAGTACAGATATGACTAATCGGGACAGCAAGTCAAGCTCTAGCCCGACTATTTTAAGGATGGGTGGTGATACCCCTGTAAAGGCCTGGGTCATCATTGACCCGGGATATCAATTGGAAAGCCCAGAATAGAGGTCAGCTTCCCGGGCACTTCTCTTTTTCCCGGGCAATTATCGTAGCCCTAGTTCTTATACAAGCACCCAGGTAACCGACCACCCGAGCCACCTCGAGAATTGAACCACACTCGAGTATGATTGATACAGGCCGTCTAATCTGTCAGAACAACTTGGGTTTGGAGTGTCCTAGAAGTCATTAGAAGCTAGGGTAGGGGCAACCGACTTGCCATACTTAGTAGGTAGCACTGGAATCGAGGTACCTACCGCATTTTCTACTATAAATAGCAGGTATTAATGTCATTTACAGCTTCTGAAATCTTTGAACTCTTAAGCATTTAAATATTTTTTCTCAAATATTGCTTGTATTCATCTAAAAACCTGCTGACTTTAGCATCGGAGTGGCTACGCCGGATACTTCTCCGGCGCCCATTCGCGAGTTCTTTTCTTGCTTGCAGGTGATTGTTACAGCCATTCTTTCACTGAAATTCCCCAAACATTATAAATTATTGATTTGACCCGTTGGAGCTCCTTACCCGGCTCATCTATTTCAACGAGATCACATCATATACCATGTGCATGCAAGTTATCAAATTTTTTATGTATTTTAAAATATGATTTTCTACTAGAATGCATAAATTGTGTTTTGAGGTGATTTTATACGCTGAGTCGTATTTTTAAACAGTATTCGATTTTCGACGAAAATATGAACTTTTCGATAACTCGTCTTTTATTTTCACAAACTTTCTTAAATAAAATATTTTAAATAATGACTAATGGGCTTATTGGACCTATTATACTTGACTAATGGGTCTAAACTTGCACCATGTGTTTTAATTAAAATAAAAAGCCTAAAACCCCATAATATACACGCCCCCACCCCCCATCACACAAGGACTCTTTTCCCATCAGAAAACACAAGGTTATTGCAAGGAATTCAGCCTAAGAGTTCTACGCCGTCGTTAATCGCATCGTCGATTAATTTTGTGCGTAATATACACAAAGGCACGCCATAAATCTTTTTTTTCTCATCTATCACATCCTACTACGTGTTTGATTATCGTTTGCATGAAAAACATGATTCTTTTATGAATATGTTCGTTTTTATGCATAGACATATGAATAATGTATGATTTTATGTTCCAAAACTCATGTTATTATTGCATGAAGAGGCTTCCATGTTAGGGGATCAAGGAGGGATGTTTTTTTCCATGAGTTGAAGGGCCATAGGATGCACGGTTTAGGGATGGCCACGCTCGGAACCAATCTGAACGAATTATTGCATGATTTGATGACAAGGGTTCTGTTAGGGAGTAAACCAATGCACGGCTCGTCCAGGGAGGGACCAGGGCTCGGGCCAGATGTGGTTGAGTGTGAGGAAGAGTCATAACCATGATAGTACTCGAGCACAGTGGCTGGGGAGGTGTCCATGCGAGCTAGGACTCTTCCCAAGCCAAGTGAGAACAGCTGCTGGTGTAAGGGCTATGGCTCTGCCAGGGTGGTCAGGGCTGGGCTATGCTAGGTCTCAGAGAGGTCCAGGGTTGGTCCAGAGGGTGAGGGCTCGGGTGGTGGCTCGGGCGAAGGGTTGCTGTCGAGTTAGAGTCCTAGGCGCAAGGGAAGGGCATGCACACAGCTCTTGTTCAGTCCAGGAGGTTGCAGCGTGGGTTAGGCTCGGTCCAGGGGGCCCAGGAGGGTTCCTAGATGGGCTGGGTGAGGGCTGGCTTGGGGTGGCTCGGGCTCGACTCGAAGAATTCACAAGATGGCTCAAGGGGAGCTAGTTAGGGTTCGAATAATTTGTTTGAAAGGTTAGGGCTTGAACTGTGGGTCCACAGGGGTGGCTCATGGCTCACAAGGATATTTTAGGTAATAATAAGTCTATGTTTAAAATTTGAGAATTTAATAATACAGTTTGTATTAATTCGAGAATTAAACGCTCTAAGAATTAATAATTAAGAAATAAATAGAAAGCCTTGAATTTAGGTTAAATAAAAATATGAGAAATATAATTTAGGCTTAAAAAATTATTAGGGATGGTCTAGAGTTAATGAAAGTAAGAAAAAATAAAAATCGAGGAATTTTACGTCTAGGGGTAAAACTGTCATTTTACACCGAAAAATAGTAAACGTCATGGCAGTGCTCCGAATGCTGTAATATATGTTAAAATGTTTATTTTAAATGTTTACGGAATTTTCTGATGAAACGTTAATGCTAAAAAATATGTTGCATGCTTTGTTTAAAAAAAAATGATTTATGCATGCTTTAATTTTATAAATTGATGAAAATATGAAACATTGAAGGAAGTGCAGTAATTATGACTAATACGATGATATGATGATTATGATGATACGATGATATGTAAGGCCAATGCTCAGTTGACAGGTGGGAGTGTCGCTGATGTCCTTGCCGCCCAGTACTGTGGTAATACGTAGATGGATCCATCGACCTTCAGCTAATACGAAAGTCACAATTAACGATCTGAATTCAACGAAAAGGAAAACGTATACGTATATGATGAAAGGAATATGTTTATGATGAAAGAAAATGTTTAAGTTTATGCATATTATGAAATGTTATTTTAAGTAAAAGTATTTTCACTGTTGCATGTGATTGTATACGTATTACTTTCTATTATGGTTATGGTTTGTTGAGTCAATAGACTCACTAGGTATGATCGATGCATGTGAGCATAATATTGATGTTAATGGAGGTCTTGAGGGTTGATCTTACTGGACTGAAGGTACACATAACCTGATGATCTGCGCTAGTTTTTCAACATTTATGATTTAAAGTTTACGTTAAAGATTTTTACGACTTTTATGATGCTTTTTGAGTGGTTGTTAGAGTTAGCTTTATTTTGAAATATTGTTAAATTTAGGTTTGGTAAAATGATTTACGATTTTATATTTTGATTTACTTCTTTTGGATTTTAAAATAATAGTTGGTTGTTTATTTTTAAAATGGTGCAATGTTATTTTTAAAATATATATATATGTATAGTTATTTTCGGCCAAAATTATTAGAGGAGAAAAATAAAATTTAATATTTTTTAAGTAAAACGAGAAGTAGACGTTTCAGTTGACTTATCACATCTTAGATCGGTAAGCCTGTGAGGACACTGAAAAATTGTTGGGACCTCAACCTAACAACTCCCTACCCACCTTGGTTAAAAACTAAATTTGTTAGCGTATATTAATTTCTTCGATAATTAAGGTATTGATGGACAAAAGGCTGCACAAATTCTGGATGTGAATGGATTTGCTTGCTTGAGAAGAAGAAAGGAATTTATAAGGGTCCCACCGTAATATTATTGTTAATTCTATCATTCATTAAAAATATTTTTTTAATGTAAATATTATTTGAATCATGAGTACTTGACATATTAGGACAATTAATAATTTACTAAAGGTAGTGGGATGTGTAAGAAACATTAATTTTTTAAGGGAATAATTTGAAATATGTTCGCTTTCGTTTGTGGAAGAAAAAAGAACAATGCCTTCTACAATACATCTTTTTATTTATTTACATTTTTCTAACATGTAGCAAATCTGTAAGTTCGTGGATTTTCCTAACATGTGGTGTAAACAAAGAGTCGTAAAAATAAAAAATAAAAAAACCAAACGAATTGGGATAAAAAAAAATGTATTAGGACCCATCTTTTACCAATACTTCGAGGGTTAAAGGGGTGAGTTGGGTCGGGTACTCTACCGGGTTTGCTATCAATATATAGAGGGAAATATGAGTTGGACGTCCGGACTAAAAACTTCTCTCCTCCCTTGATTGGCTTGAGGGATCTGCGAACAAGAAGGTAACCATGTGAATGGACGTCGGAGGGGTGTCCGGCGTGACCACTCCGATGCTTAAGTCAGTAGGGAACTCAAGCAAGAAAACCAATGTAACCAAGTGATGGCGGTGTAATTGGTGTAGGGAGTGGAGAGTAAAAGAACAATAAATGAGGGTATTTAATGTGTCAATAGATAATAAATGTAAAGATAAAACCTGGTATTTATAGTAGATGATGCAATGATGACCTCGTTCCTTGTGCTGATTATTAATTATAGTGGGGCGGCTGATTATACCCTATTGTTCTGACACGTCAAATCTCATACTAGTCACATCCAGTCCACCTGATTTTATCAACTACTTATGTTACTTGTCAGAGATATGTCGGCTGCGCACACCCTACGTTGTCGGCGCCATTGAATGCAGCATTTATATCGAAGTAGTCCGAGTAGAAAGTATCCCGGAAGCTACATGAGAGCCCGGGCATATAATGTCCTGGGGAGGTTATGTTCCGGTTGCTCTAATGGGCTGGCACCTTTCTGAATTTGTTGGAGTGTCCCTGCATCGTCCCGGGCCCTCCAGGGACCGGGCTTCCTTGCCGACCTATTCCAATATGCCAGCTTTACTATCTCATGAATAATCACCCTCCCTGATCCGGGCACTATTCATGACCCGGCTACATGTCCCAGCTACATGGCCTGAGACGTTCCAGGGTATCATCACTCCCTCCTTAAATAGTCGGGCTAGAGTCATACTCGCTGTCCCGATTAATCTTGTGTGTCTGGTCAGGAAAATACCGTGTCGTTTTGTCTTCCCAAGGTGATAAGGATGATGTCACATTATTAGTGCTGACATGAGCTCTAGGATTTATATCTTGTCAGAAAAACTCTTCGATTTCCGAAGGAAATCATTGCGACGCCTCGAATGCCGCGCATGTCTTTTCAAATATCCCGCGCAATTTCCCATGCCAATCTTATCCGTCCGATTCATTCTAGATCAACGGCGCAGATTAAATCCCTCCCCTATATATAGTAGATCACTGGTTTTCTGAAAATCACTTGCAAATTCAAACTGTCGGCGAAGCCCTGCCAAATTTTTCTCTCAAGCTTTCTGACGTGCAAATCCCAATTCCGACGATCTCTGTTAGCAGCCCTTCACCACCGTCTCTACTTCGTAAGTATTTCTTCATTCTTTTTTATCCCCCTCATCATGTCCGACTCTACATCTTCCACTTCTGGTAAAAACGTTAGGGGTCAGTCGGAAAATAATTCCCCGACCCCTTCTGAAACCTCCGTTCACATCCCCATAGCTATCCCTATCCCTTCTTCCCGACTTGCTTTCCAACAACCACCCAAAATCTCTTCCTCCCGACCTACTACTACCTAGGGCAGAGGGAAAGAAAAGGTTACAGGGCCTTTATGGTTTTCCACTGTGACTTCCAACCTTCGCCCTGGGGCTTATGATGAAATTAGGTCCATGGGAGCAATCCCTTCCACTTACAAAATATTGATTCCCAAGCCTAACGACCACCCGGACACACCCCCTCCGGGCTTCCAAACTTTCTTCATGGAACAGCTCAAGAGTGGGCTTCGTTTCCCAATTCATCACTTTTTCGAGGGAATTGCATGGTTCTTTGGGCTCTCGATCAATCACCTTCATCCTAATGCCATCCGAATTATGGCAGCCACCTTCATTCTATTCCGTATGAAAAACTTATTAATTAATTCTCCAATCTTCCATTTTTTCTACTCTTGCCGTTTTAACGACGGGGTTTTTTCTTTTATGGCTCGCATGAAATACCGATTCTCAACAGACATCCCTTCGTCTTTGAAGGGGTGGAAAAAAAAATTTTTCTTCCTGCAATTCCCGACCCCTCCAGCCTGCGATCTGGGTTTTTTATCTTCCCTTCCCGAGCAACCTGAGCTCCCCCGAGACTACAAATTTCTTCCCCCTTTCACCCAAGCTTGGGATGCTATAGAGGGCCAATCCTTCCTGTCCTCAGTGTTGATTGGGAGGGGGGGGATAATTTGGTATATTATGGGGTCGGAACCCGGCCTGAAGACCCCATGGATCAGCTGATAGATGAATTTAGCCAAGCTGGGTCACAGGCCGGTAAATTATTCCCCTTCTAGCTTTAGAATTTTTTCCCCTTTTGTTTTATTTCTAACTTTTATTTTTTTATGCAGCTGAGGAAGAAATGATCAAGGCAAGCCTACTCGAAGCGGCTGATAAGAAGAAGGCCGAGCAAAAGCAGGCTTGGGCGGAGAAAAGAGCTCGGGAAGCCCAAGAACAGGAAGAACGCCGGGCTCGGGCAGAAGCTGAGGCGAAAGCCCGGGAAGAGACGGTCCCTACCCGGGAGGAGGCTACTTCTCTGCATACTGAGGAGGACCCGACGTCTCTTAACCATCGTAAGAGGAAGGCTGTGACTGAGCCGGCCTTTGAGGTAGTGACAGTGGAAGAGGAAGAAATTGAAGCCACCACTCAACAGAACCTTCCTCCCGGCTCATCCACTAGTCCTACCTCCCAAGGCGGGGTGACCTTGGACTTGCCAAATATCTTTGGTGAGGATGTGAGCTTGAACCTGACCAAGATGGTGCGAGGCCTTCTTCGTCCCGAGGAGATAGAGCACCTCAAGGGACTTCACCCCAATCAGAAGTTATACGAGGGGGTTGCTCGGTCCTTTTCTGTAAGTTTCCTCAACATGTATTATTTATGTTATCACGCAACAAGGTTTAATCCTTCTTTTAATTGCAGGGCTTGCAGATGCTCATATCTGCTTACGAGCAGGTGGTTGGGGCAGCCAGAAAGGCAAATCAACAAGCTTCCTCGGCCCGAGAAATGCATGAAAAAGTTCTGGAGGAACTGAGCCGAGTAAAGGAGCTTCATGAGCATGTTCTGTCCCGGGAGAGGGCCGGATGGAAACAGTAAATGGACCTGGTACAGGCAGAGCTTGCGGAGGCCCGGGTAGAAGCGAAGACAGCTAGGGCAGAGGCGGAGTCCTCCCGAGTCCGGGCTGAAGATTTCCAGGCTGCTGTAAGCCTGATAAAGACTGCTCAGGAGAAACAAATGGCTCGATTCATGAAGTCTCCGGAGCTCAAGAAGATGGTGGCTAACAAAGCCTTCCCTTACTTCGAGCAGTGCTTCAACAAGTGCCTGGAGCAGTTTCAAGAGGCGGGCCTTGTCCCAGCAGACCGGGATGATTTCTCGGATTTGGAGAAGGCTGTTGCGGCTCTCCTGGAAGATGAGGATGAAGAGAAGAGAAAAGACCCAGAATAGACTATGATTCTATCTTTTGTTTTCCCATTTTTTTTTACTCCCGGGCTTCCGGGCACCTTGTAAAATTTTTTCCAATGTTAATGAAAATGTTCTGCTCCACCTTCTTTGCATTTAATAATATTTTCCAAGTAATATAAAACTTTGCTTCAAATGCCCTTGTAGATCTCAATCAACCTTAAACATACTTAAGTCGAGGTGTGATCCTTCAGTTTTAGTAAACAACTGATCTTGAAAAATAATCAGGGTGCGAGTCCAGGGATTTAGGATATAACCGGGGTGCGGGTTCCCAGGCAAGGGTATGGGTCCCTGGTCTTAGTAGATGACCGGGGTACGGGTCCCCGGGCCACGGTACGGGTCCTTGGACTTTGTAGATGACCGAGGTACGGGTCCCCAGGCCAGGGTACGGGTCCCTGGACTTTGTAGATGACCGGGGTACGGGTCCTTGGGCTTTGTAGATGATCGGGGTACGGGTCCCCGGGCCAAGGTACGGGTCCTTGGGCTTTGCAGATGACCGGGGTACTGGTCCCCGGGCCAAGGTACGGGTCCTTGGGCTTTGTAGATCAATTGCTGAATGATTTCTTTATTAAGAGAACAAATAATATATACAATTCTTCATACATAATATTTCTTTAAATGAAAAGCATTCCAGGGTCTTTTAAGGGCATGTCCCTGGGGGTCCTCCAAATAACAAGCTGCACCTGAGCTGACTCTTTGAATTACTTTGAAAGGTACCTCCCATCGTGCTTCTAATTTTCCCACATCACCGACTGGTTTTGCTTTCTTCATGACTAAATCACCAACCTGGAAGTCCCAGGCTCGAACATTCTTGTTATATGATTTCAACACTCGGCTTCTGTAGGCTTCCATTCGGATGGCTGCCCGATCTTTTCTTTCTTCTATCAGATCGAGCTCAATAGCTCGGGCTTGATCATTATCACTTGGGTAAGATTCCACCCGAGCAGAAGATTGCCTTATTTCAACAGGAAAAACAGCTTCTGAACCATAAACCAGACTGTAAGGTGTTTCCCGGGTAGATATGCGTGGAGTAGTCCGGTAGGCCCACAATACACTTGGTAACTCTTCTACCCAATCTTTGCCTTTCCCGTGAAGTTGGGCCTTTAATTCTTGCACAATGATCCTATTAGTAACCTCAGTTTGGCCATTGGCTTGTGGGTGGGCCACTGAAGTAAAAGATTGAGTTATTTTCATTTCTCGGCACCAAGATGTAATTTTCTTCCCCTGTAATTGCCTCTCTTTATCTGAAATCAATCTCCTTGGGATGCCAAATCTGCAAAAAATATTCTTCCATAGAAATTTCATGACCTCTTCTTCAGTAATTTTGGCTAATGGCTCGGCTTTTACCCATTTAGAGAAATAATCCACAGCCACGAGGAGAAATTTCTTCTGTGCCCGGGCTACGGGGAAAGGGCCCACAATATCCATGCCCCACTGATCAAAGGGACATGACGCTGAGATTGGTTGCATGCCAGCAACTGGTTGATGATGGAAATTAGAATGGTACTGACAACCCTGACATTTCTGTACAAGTTGAGCAGCATCTGAATTCATTTGGGGCCACCAGAATCCGGCCAATATTGCTTTCCAGGTCAGAGCAGTTCCACCGAGATGTTCTCCAGAATAGCCTCATGTATTTCTCGGAGAACATATTCCACTTCATTTTCTGATAAGCATTTGAGAAGTGGGCCCTGATATGATCGCCTGTACAAAACATCATTTAAAAAGACGAATCTGGGTGCTTGCCTTTTGATTTTCGCAGCTTGGGCCCGATCTTCTGGGAGCATGCCACGGACTATGTACTCGATAAGAGGGGTCATCCATGAGCTCTTCTGAATCGGAGGTACTTCTTCATCAACAGAAAGCACAAGCCGGGTGAGACAGAGGATTTCCCGAGTGCTTATGTCTGACTTCGAAGCAGCCAATTCGGCCAAGGTATCAGCCTCTCTATTATATTCTCTAGAGATTTGCTCAATGCTCCAATCGATAAAAGATGCTGCCCGGGCCGTGATGAGCCCTAGATATTTGAGCATTTTTTCATTTTTGGCCTCGTATGTTCCTTTGATTTGTTGGGCCACTAATTGACAATCAGAATAGATAATGACTCGGGAAGCACCAACTTCCCGGGCAGCCTGTAATCCTGCCAGAACGGCTTCATATTCAGCTTCATTATTGGTGACCCTGGAGTCGATTCTTAGAGCCAACTTGAACCTTTCTCCTGATGGAGCGATCAAAACCACCCCCACCCCACATCAAGATAAATTAGATGCACCATCAACAAAAATTCTCCACATTTCCTCTTCTCCCGGTTGAATCATTTCTATTAAGAAATTTGTCAATGCCTGAGCTTTTATAGCAACTCGAGGTTTATATTCAATGCCATATTCCCCGAGTTCAATTGCCCACTTAACCATTCTGCCCGATACTTCGATATGTGTCATGATTCTCCCGAGTGGGGAGTTAGTGAGGACCACAATTGGATGAGAGAGGAAATAAGGTCTCAGCTTCCGGGCAGTTACCACCAGGGCCAGGGCTATCTTCTCTGTTTCACTTTAATTCAACTCGGCTCCTCGAAGGGCATGACTGACATATTATACTGGTTTTTGATCAGCTCCTTCTTCCCGGATGAGCACAGAGCTAACAACATATTCAGTGACAGACAAATAAATCTATAATTTTTCCCCAGACTCTGGTTTTACTAAAACAGGCAACTCGGCCAAATGCTTCTTCAAATCTTGGAAAGCTTGCTCACATTTGTCGTCCCAACCAAATTTTTGCGCTTTTCTTAGAACTTGGAAAAATGGATAACTTCGATGAGCAGATCGAGAAATGAAGCGTGACAGGGCTGCAATTCTCCCGGTCAATTTTTGTACATCCTGGACAGATTGAGGGGAGGCATGTCAAGGATTGCTTTAATTTTTTCGGGGTTAACTTCTATTCCCCGACCGGTTACAATGAAACCCAAGAATTTACCACTTTTTACCCCAAATACACATTTAGCTGGGTTGAGCTTTATTCCATATTGTTTCAAGGTGGTGAAGGTCTCAGCCAGATCATCAATGAAGTAGGAGACTTTCCGAGTCTTGATAAGAATGTCGTCCACGTATACTTCAATGTTCCGACCTATCTGTTTTCGGAAGACATGATTCATCAAGCGTTGATACGTGGCCCCAGCATTTTTCAATCCAAAGGGCATAACAACGTAGCAGAAGGTGCCCCCGGAAGTGATAAAACTGGCTTTATCTTGATCTTCAAGAGCCAAGGGGATTTGGTGGTACCCCTGATAAGCATCCAGAATGCTTAATAACTCGCATCCGGAGATTGAATCCACCAGCTGATCAATCCGGGGGAGTGGATAACAGTCTTTGGGGCAGGCTTTATTTAGGTCCCTGAAATCGACGCACATTCTCCACTTTCCCGTGGCCTTCGGAACGAGGACCACATTTGATAGCCAAGTAGGAAATTTGACTTCTCTGATGTGGCCGGCCCGCAATAGTTCTCCCACCTGCTCCTCAATTACTTTATCTTTTTTCAGGGCCGAAATGCCTCTTCTTCTGTTTCACAGGCCGGGATCCCGGGAGGATATTTAATTTATGCTCAGCCACTTGGGGTGAGACCCCGGCTAATTCCTGTTGAGACCAAGCGAAAACACTAACATTAGCTTTTAAACAATTTAAGAGATTTACTCGGGTGGACGCGCAGATGTCTCGCGCCACCCGGACGTGCTTTCCCGGCTCAATTTCCACCCCTTCTTGCTCTTCTTCCGCAACAAAATGTACTTCTCTCTCTCTGGACACCTCCCCTTGACTCTCCTTTCCCTTCCCCTCCCTTCTCGCCTTCTTTTGATCTACCCGAATAGTCTCCCCATAGCATTTCCGAGAAGAGGGTTGATCTCACTTAACTTCTCCGACCCCTCCGCGTACAGGAATTTAATTTTTTTGATGATAAGTGGAGGCCACAGCTCTCATCTCATTCAGAGCTGGCCTCCCCAAGATGATGTTGTATGAGGACGGGGCATCCACCATTGTAAAGACTGTCATCACAGTTTTCCTCAAGTCCCCGGTCCCCAAGGTCAGTGGCAGGGTGATTTCCCCTTCAGGGTACACGGCATGTCCAGCAAAACCAAACAGGGCAGTCTCAACCGCCTCTAACTTATATTCATGCAAATCCATTTGGACCAGTGCTTGTTTAAAGATGACATTGACAGAACTGCCATTGTCAACAAATACTCTTAATACATCATAATTAGCCACTCGGGCTTGGATAACAAGAGCATCATTGTGGGGTAGACTGATTCCCCTGAGGTCTTCTCGGCCAAAGCTGATAACTGGCTCGTTTCTCCCACTCCCATCAACCTCCAAGCACTCCCTTCTGCTTCTTGCCTTCCGAGCTCGGTTGGAATCACCGTCTGTGGACCCTCCCGAAATCATTTTTATTACTCCTCGGCTCGGGGAAGGGCCCTTCCTCTCTGCTTGTCTACTCCTTTCATTCCGGGAACTCGCTTCCTCCCTTCAACTTTTGCTCGGGATGTCTGTTGACTTTTGAGGAGTATTAGGTCCGGGGCGTCGAGACAACCAAGGTGGTTGTCTAGACTTATCTTGGGGGGGATAAGGTGCTAGCATAGAACGCCTACTGGATTCCTTTCTTAAAGTTCAGCACTCATTCGTGTTGTGAGAACACTCCTTGTGAAGGGTGTAAAACCCTATCTTTTCTGCTCTTGGTGCCCTCGCCATTGGACTGGGAAGCGGGGCTATGTCTGAACTGCATTCCTGAATTTCTCGATCCCGGGCAATTCTCAAGGGTACATGAGAGAAGTGTCCAGGACCATTTCTCTTGTGGGCTCTCTCCTCGGGTCTGACAACCCGGTCTCTTCTGGTTCTTTTCAAGGCTTCTCTTTTTTGATTCTGCGCTTCCTCCATGTTGATGTATTTTTCCGCCCGGGACAAGAGATCTTCAAAGTTCCCGGGCAGTTTCTTGGTCAGGGAGCGGAAAAAATCTCCCTCCCACAATCCTTGCATAAAAGCTGTGACGTTTGTCTCTGGAGCACATGCGGGGACCTCAAAAGCTACTCGATTAAACTTCTTGATGTAGGCTCTAAGAGTTTTATCTTGGCCCTGCTTCACCTCAAATAGACTAAAGGCAGTCTTCTTGTATTTCTTGCTGCTGCTGAACTGATGCAAGAATACCTTTTGAAAATCTTCAAAGCAATGAATGCTTTGAGGTGTTAGCCCTTCAAACCATCTTTGGGCTGAGTCTATCAAGGTTGTTAGAAATACTTTGCATTTGATTTGATCCCCATAACAGTGTAGCATGGCCATGTTTTCGAATCTGGCCAGATGTTCTTCAGGGTCAGAACTTTCATCATAGTCCTTAACCCTAGCTGACTTGAAATGCCCGGGAAGTGGTTCCCGGATGATGGTATAAGAGAATGGGCAACCCTTGACAGTTTGAGCGCTGCTCTTAGAAACAACTTGCCCTTCCAACACTCTCACCTTCTTTCTCAAATCTTCCAACTCTTCTGCCACAGTGGGAGACTTAGAGCATGCACTTGACTCCCTCTCCTCCTCCCTTCTCTCTTCCTCTCGCTCCTTTTGTGCATGCTCTTGTTCTTGTTCGGGTCGAGTAGAATGATTAACAAGGGGCATTTTTGCCAAGGCTGCTTCCACGGCATCGGAGACAATTTTAGATAGGTCCACCGGTGTCAAGTTAATAGTAGGCCGGGGACCAGTGGGTGGCGGGCCACCTGCACCAGAAAGATGAGTGTTATTTTCTTCCTGGATTCGAGAGGTGTCTTGGTTCGTTCTTCTTGTAGGAGCCATATCAACGTCTCAGAACTCAAATTCCCACAGACGGCGCCAAATGATGTAACCTGGGTGAAAGAGGTGAGTTGGGTCGGGTACTCTACCGGGTTTGCTATCAATATATCGAGGGAAATATGAGTTGGACGTCAAGACTAAAAACTTCTATCCTCCCTTGATTGGCTTGAGGGATCTGCGAACAAGATGGTAACCACGTGAATGGGCGCCGGAGGGGTGTCCGGCGTGACCACTCCGATGCTTAAGTTAGTAGGGAACTCAAGCAAGAAAACCAATGTAACCAAGTGATGGTTGTATAATTGGTGTAGGGAGTGGAGAGTAAATGAACAATAAATGAGGATATTTAATGTGTCAATAGATAATAAATGTAAAGATAAAACCTGGTATTTATAGTAGATGATGCAATGATGACCTCGTTCCTTGTGCTGATTATTAATTATAGTGGGGCGGCTGATTATACCCTATTGTTCTGACACGTCAAATCTCATACTAGTCACATCCAGCCCACCTGATTTTATCAACTACTTATGTTACTTGTTAGAGATAGGTCGGCTGCGCACACCCTACGTTGTCGGCGCCATTGAATGCAGCTTTTATATCGAAGTAGTCCGAGTAGAAAGTATCCCGGAAGCTACATGAGAGCCCGAGCATATAATGTCCTAGGGAGGTTATGTCCCGATTGCTCTAATGGCCTGGCACCTTTCTGAATTCGTTGGAGTGTCCCTGCATCGTCTCGGGCCCTCCAGGGACCGGGCTTCCTTGCCGACCTATTCCAATATGCCAGCTTTATTATCTCATGAATAATCACCCTCCCTGATCCGGGCACTATTCATGTCCCGGCTACATGTTCCGGCTCCATGGCCCGAGACGTTCCAGGGTATCATCAATATATATATAAATTGTCACCTTAAATTGTTTTGAAATCTTTAAAATAAGTTTTATTTTAAATAAAATAATTCTACATGTTACCCCCAAATCAATGTAAAGATTGTGAGGCCTAATCATTACTGTCATCTTAGAGGAAAAAGTGCTTTGAAAAACTAATCATGAAAGCTTCTTTACCCTTAAAAATTAAAACACAACATTTGAATTGAAAATTTAAATGATGGCTAAAATATATTTCCAGTCGATGTGCACACACACACATATATATTTAATATAAATATAAATGTACAATTTTTTGTGTAAATTATAATTATGTTGGAATAAATATTTTCGTTCAAATATGACCTTCATGTTTTTATTTTATCATGTTTCATTGTCATAAAAAAAAATTTATATGAAAGAGGATATGTTTCGAAAAAAAATTGATTATATTTTACACAGAAAAATAGTTATCTAAAAATTATGATAATGAGAAAATAAAATAAATAAATAAAAATTATTATATAAGAAAAGAATGCACTCCATGGAACAAAAAGAAACGTTACGTGCTTTCTGCCACGTAGTCAGACCAGCCTTTGTTGCCTGGGCCCGTATGTTGGTTATAGGTAGGGTCAACACACGAAGCGAAGCGCAAATCCAGTGGCCTTTACGGCGAATTTAACGGCGTTACTTGGGGTAAAAAATTCGGCGGAATAGCCGGAACCCAATTTACGTCCATCAATTTTTTCCACACAATTAACTGAATTCTCACTATCTAATTCTCAATTCAAACTTTATTTTCTATTATAAAAAATAATGATCTTCGAATATTGTCAATTGTTCATTTATTTTTCTAAACAACATCAATTTTATTTTTATACAACTGATCAGTTCAAATCGTAGTGATAAAGGCAAAGGAAAGAGCATTATGTCCGAATTTGAGGATCGTGATTTTCTTCAGTGACGACTATGATCTTGATTTTTCCTACGAGGAACAACAAGAACAAGAGGTGGCTCATCAAACACATCATCATCCTAGTCAAGAAAATATGAGCAATTCGATGTCTTCTAAAACTTGAGCGTTGCCTCACCACACATCTAATATATTTACCAAACATTTGGAAAAGGAGACGCTTCTCTCCGGTGATTTGCAAGCCTAATGCAAATGTTATTTGAAAACTTACAAATTTCAACAAGGATGTAGTTATAGAACTTTAACATTACACATCGAGAAAAATCATCTCATGAGAATTGATATTCATCGTTCTCAAACTCAAATACCGACACTTTCGTTTCAGACAAGCAATGATTATCAACTATTTAATTATTCAAAATCTAAATTTAGAGAAGAAACCACCATATATCGTGCAATTGGACAAATTACTTTTAGTTTTTATGATAAATTATCATTTGAAATTTGGATTTCAACAAGTGAAAATCATAAATCAAATATATACCACAAAATACATTAAAATACACATTTAAAGAATTAGTTTTTGAACAAAAAAAAAGAATAATTAAGTAAATTTCTAGCTTAAATAATAAAGTTTCTTTATGTTCGGATATTTGGAATGATCATTGGCAAAGTTGTTCATATATGAGTATTAATGCAATTGGATTTATAGTTCTTGGAACATTCAAAAAATGAAACGTCTACTAATTTTTTTTTTAAAAGCTACATTTCGAAATTAAACATTTACAAGCATACATACAATAACTACTGTAAATCACATATTTTTAAAGTAAGAGAAATTTGATACTGAAAATTACTGCAGTTAAAAATATTCTCAAAACTCCTATCGAATCGTCAACATAAAAAGAGACATAGTTTGAAAATATCCAATAATAACTCCTATCTCATAAACATGATGTGCGGAAGAAATAAGGTCCTCGGGTTAGCGTGCGCACATCCAGCCCTACCTACTCAGTCTTCGGCACCTCCAATCTCCTGATCAATATGCTCACCTTCATCATTCACACCTAGTGAGTCTACAGACTCAACAGACCTGTAATGTTATAACAAATACATATACATAACATGAAACATGCTACTATTAGCCAGCTTAAACTGGTATCTGGCTTGCCTAACATTGACTTTGCCAAAGATAGAATTTGCAAAGCTTGTCAACTAAGTAAACAAGTCCGCTCAACCTTCAAGAACAAAGGAAGAAACTCATCAGCAAGATGCCTGGAACTTCTTCACATGGATTTGTTTGGACCGATACCGGTGATGAGCTTAATGAGAAATACACTCTTGTGGTAATTGATGACTTCTCCAGATTTACATGGGTAACTTTCTTAATCTCCAAAGATCAAACCGCAGCTTAACTAATCAAGCTTCTCAAAAGACTTCAAAATGAGAAAACTGAAGCAGTAGACAGAATCAGGAGTGACAGAGGAACTGAATTTCTGAACCAATTCCTGTCATCTTATCTTGAAGATCATGGCATTAAACATGAACTGTTAGCTGAAAGATCACCTCAACAGAATGGAGTAGCTGAAAGAAAGAACCGCACATTAAAGGAAGCAGCTAGGACCATGCTGGCAGAATCCGGTATCTCACAACGGTTTTGGGTGGAGGCCATCAATACAGCCTGTTATACTCAAAACCGGTCTATGATCAATAAAAATCATGAAAATACTCTATATGAAATCTGGACCGACAAGAAACCAGAAGTTGGATATTTCCACATTTTCGGTTGTAAATGTTTCATTCATAATAATGGCAAGACACAACTAACCACATTCAACGTGAAAGCTGATAATGGTGTCTTCTTGGGATACTCAGCAGTGAGCAAAGCACATCGAGTTTATAATCAAAGAACTCTCACTGTTGAAAAATCCATACATATTGTATTTGATGAATCATCCATATGTCATGACAATAGTAGTAGCAGCATTCATGATTTGATTAATAAACTTGATGTTACTAACCTTGAAGCTAGTAGTGATGACGATATAGATTTGAGAAAAACTGGTGAATACATATTGGGGCAAGATCCAACCGCTCAAGAACAAACTCAACATACAAATGATCCAGAAATTATTCAAATGGAGGAAGAGACACTAGTACAAGAAGATGAAATCACTCAACCAACCGAGCCAAATCCATATGGATCATGTCTCCGGTGGAAAAAAGATCATCCACTCGAGCTGGTCATCGGTAACCCTATTGCCCCTCTTAGAACTAGAAATCAAATGATAAATAAATTTATGCATGCAGCCTTTATTTCTCAGATAGAACCTAAGAAAATCGATGATGCACTGCATGATACAAACTGGATAGAGGCTATGCAGGAAGAACTCAATTAGTTTGAGAGAAGCAAAGTCTGGCATCTAGATCCTCGTCCTGAAAGTGTACATCTTATTGGCACCAGATGGGTGTTTAGAAGCAAAATGGATGAAAACGGTTCGATAATAAGAAACAAGGCTAGATTAGTGGCTCAAGGCTATAGACAGGAGGAAGTAATAGACTTTGACGAATCATTTGCTCTTGTAGCTAGGCTAGAAGCAATAAGAATATTCTTGGCCTTTGCAGCATTTAAAGATTTCAAGGTATATCAAATGGATGTTAAATCTGCATTCTTAAATGATTTGCTAAACGAGGGAATATATGTAGAGCAACCACCTAGATTTATTAATCACATTCATCCTGATTATGTTTATAAATTAGATAAAGCATTGTATGGACTAAAACAAGCCCCAAGAGCATGGTACGACACGTTATCTAAATTCTTGCTTGAGCAGGGCTTCTCAATTGGAACGGTTGACAAAAATTTGTTTAAATTCTCAAAAGATGGTAAATCGTTTTTTGTATAAATATATGTGGACTACATAGTATTCGGATCAACTAATCCTAAATTGTGTGAGAGATTCTTTAAGATAATGCAGGAACAGTTTGAAATGAGCATGATAGGAGAACTAAACTTCTTTCTGGGGCTGCAAGTCAAGTAGTCAAAGAATGATATCTTCATTAACCAAGCCAAATATACAAAAGATATGCTGAAAAAGTTTGGAATGGAAAATTGCTCTCAAACTACTACACCAATGAGCTCATCAATCAAACTGGACAAAGATGAATGGGGAATCTCAGTGGACACAAAGATGTACAGATTATTAATTGATTCACTATTATATTTAACCTCAAGCCGACCAGATATTATGTTTTATGTCTGTTAATGCGCACGATTTCAAGCGAATCTCATGCAATCTCATTTTACTGCCGTTAAACGTATTCTTAAATATCTTCAGGGCACTATTAATGTGGGACTTTGGTACCCAAAAGATTCCAGTCTTCATCTTGTAGGATATTCAGATGCAGACTATGCCGGTTGCAAGATCGACAGGAAAAGTACAAGAGGTTCATGTCAGTTTTTGGGCGATAGACTGATATCGTGGTTTAGCAAGAAACAAACATCCATTGCTACATCAACCTCTTAAGCGAATTATCTCGTGGCTGGAAGTTGTTGTGCTCAAATGCTATGGATACAACAGAAATTGAAAGACTATGGCATTCAAGCTACTGAATCTCCTATGTTCTGCGACAACACCAGTGCAATAACAATCACATATAATCCTGTTAAGCACTCTCGGACAAAACACATTGACATCAGACACCATTTCATCCGAGAACATGTCATGAAGAAAGAGATTCGGCTTGAATATGTTCATACGGATCAACAAGCAGCTGATATATTCACGAAACCGTTACCAGAGGCTAAGTTCACATATTTCCGAAATACGCTTGGTTTAATCGATTTATCTTGATATGATTTATTTTTTTTGTTTGTAATGCAGGAATAAAAAGAGATAGACAACAGTAAAACATAAAAGTAGTTTCATTAATGAAGACGGGAGCGTACAACAGCTATTTCTTTCTTAACCGCCATCCTCCAGAAGGCCAACCATGTGGTCAGCCCTCTGATAGAGGTGCGCAAAAAGTCTTCTGTGACAGCAATCCGTCTCAGAGTCCTCTGATCTTTTAAGAGCATGAGGAGGTAGACACCTTCCTCAGAGAAGATGTCTGAAGTATCAGCGGTGCTAAGCATCAGCAACGCGAAGGCGCCGCTGACACTTCTTCAGAGTTGCCACCCCTTTGAGGGTAGCAACAAGTCCTCTCCCTAGGGAAGACTGGAGTTCCTGAACTTTCGTCCAGGTTGACAACGTCTTCTCCAAGATGTTGTCCTCCATAGCAGCTTTCCGGGCCTCAAATTTTGACTCCATGAACTTCTCAGCAAGATCCGGCTGGCTTGAACTGCTTCCTTTATCCATCTTGCTTTACCTGTGTTGTGTTTCAAGTGATTGTGTAACTAACCCTTCTACTTTTATTTATAGATAAGAACCATACGAAGAGTCGCCATCATTATGTCTGACAAAAGGATATGAAGAGTTATCTGTCAAACTACCGCCAGTTCATCTCCCAAGAAAAATTTTTATGCACATGTTTAGGGGGAATATTGGTTTAGTCGATAAATTAATGGGCTTTTCAACCGCTTTCTCTCTAATCATATCATCCGACCGGTGTGAGACCCCATGATCTGATTATGTAGATTATGAGTAGTAAATCAACAGATAATATAATTGTATTTGGAAATGGAGTTGATATAGTCTATGCAAATGGAAATAAATTTTACAAGTTGAAAATACTTCATAATTATTTGAACCATTATGTATTTAAATGGCAATTTTGTAAATAATTGGAAAAATACTTGATTTAAATTTGATAGCAATTTCGTAAATAATTGGAAAACTACTTGATTTAAATTTGATGGCAATTTCGTAAATAATTGAAAAACTACTTGATTTACATTTGATGGCAAAATGGCAATTTGTGATTGAACAATTTGAAATGTGGTATACGTGTCCACATAATTGCAAAAGGTAGTGTATTTGAGTTTACGTGAACATAGGGCAGTGGATTTGAGTTTACGTGGACATAGAGCAGGAATATCAGAATAATCAGAAGGCAAGAACATAAGTAAGAGAAAACGAGAAGAAAAAATTAGGGAAAAGAGGGAAATGCGAATTCTAAACCAAAAAACTATATTGAAATTTTGTCCAAACATGGAACAAAATATATATTCGGAATCCTCGTGTCGAGAGCTTCCTTTTGAGGTAAGTTTCTTCTAGTTTTAGCACCTTTAATTATTGAAGTGCTGCAATATCATGTATTTGAAGGCAAGATTCATATATGCGGTAGAATAAATGACAGGAAACTAAGTTTCGAAGTCGTAATTTGATTATGCTATGATTTGAATTTGATATGAAATTTCAAAGTTTCAAAAGATATTTGAAACTTATATTGTTGATTTTGAATGATGTTATTGATTGAAATGAATATGTTATTGATGTAGATAGATTATTATACTGATATCTTCAAGCTACATCAACTGAAAACGAAGAATTGAGGTATGTTGCGACCGGGTAACATACGACAGGTATCTGTATCATATGATATATGTTTGATTGATTTGACTGAGAATATGTGTCAATATGCCTTACGAGTTGAGTTGATGTGGCATACATGACATACATGTTGAGCTATGATCCTTGGATACTCTGATATGATTTGATTTGATTCTGGGGTTTGTGAACACGATGCTATGTTTGGTATTACATGACTCTTAAAGCATAATCATTTGTGGACCCGATGATTGATTGAGATTTGGGATTTGATGACGCTTTGTCGACGTTATCATATGAGAATCCTTGATTGAGGCCGGTGTGCCAGCTCGAGCATTGATTTGATAGCGATTCGCTTGATTCTGACATGTACTCAATGGATGGGCATTTGACCTGATACCTCCACCACATACAAGCATTGCATAACATATGTAATTGTTTAGATATCTGGGGTTTATATTGTGGTTGTTTCAGACTGAGCTTTGCTCACCCCAGATGGGGCTGTTGTTGTCTTTGTATGTGGACAATGACAGGTACTTCAGGATATCAGGAGACCGGAGAGGGTACTTCTGGAGGGATTCAGAGTCGAGCTGATGTTTTATGTCTTTGTTTCCCAGTATATATATGTATCTATATACTGGGACATGTCCCGGAAATATGATTTGTTGTTGTATGAGTTGTTTTGATTATGTGTGAGCAGATTTTATGACGTGAGATGAAATACTATTTTTCGTATTGAAATAACATATTTTGGGCTCATTGTAAAGAAATTTTAAACTCGTTTTCCGCTGTAATTAATTAACCCTAATCAAATTGCATTGTAATAACGATTAAGAGTTAAGGGCCCCACACGGAGTGGTATCAGAGGATAGCTGGGAATGCTCGATTGAGTCTTGTGTACCATTGAATAGGCACAAATGAATTGTGCGCTTGTGTTTGATTTATTTATATTACTTGTTCCTACTTGACTTAGTTTGAGTAAGTTGTTGATGAGATAAATGATATGAGATTATGATGATGTGAAATTGATATATTTATGCTATATTTTGTAGATGGATCCCACAAATGAAACTGCGGGTAGTAGTACTGAGAGGATGGTTGGACAATTCGAAGGATTGTCCATGGATCTGGTGATGGCTCGATTCCAGGACTTGAAACCACCGAGGTTCTTTGGCACTAAGAGTGCAGAAAGAGCTGAGGCTTGGTTGAAGGATATTGAGCATTTGTTTAATATTGTTGAATATTCTAAACGTCGGAGAATGAAACTTGCTCTTTATCAGTTGAAAGACCGAGCAAAATCTTGGTGGGAAGCCGCTAAGATTGGATTGAACGAGGCAGGGATTGAAGTCACATGGGATGTCTTCAAGGCCCAGTTTTTGGAGCAGTATTCCCCTCTTTCTTATTATACTGCCCAAGAGAATGAATTCAATAGTCTGCAGCAGGGAACGATGACTGTTGCAGAATATGCCTCGAAGTTTTCTACGTAGGTGAAGTATGCACCTCACGTAGCTGCGAATGCAAAAGCACAATATAACAGGTTTGTGAATGGATTGCATCCTGATATATATACTTTTGTCATTTCAGGTTTGCCTACGAGCTATGCAGAGGCAGTTGAACGAGCAAAGGCAGATGAAGCTGGACTAAAACGATCCTCAGTACACTCTTCCACCTCCAGTGACAGCTCAGCAGCCTACCTTGCGTCCGAGAGGTAGGAAGTTTAAGAAGACTGGTTCTGCTTCTTCATCTTCTTCGGGTTCCAGTGGATCCCAGAGAGGGAGTTCAGTGATTTCTCCTTATTGTAGTCATTGTAGAGGCAAACATACTATCAAACAGTGTCGAGGTATGTTTGGTACTTGTTATCAGTGTGGACAGGAAGACCATTTCTCTCGTGTATGTCCGAATAGGGGTATGTCTTCGTCCCAACCCCAGCCAGGATTTAGAGGTGGCCCCAGTATGATGAGACCTGCTGTTCCTGTTCCCGCTTTTCAGCAGTCGAATGTTCCACGATACCGAGGACCTGGTGGTCAGACTATCCACGGCCCTCCTCAAGTGAAAGTTTATGCCATGACTGAGGATTAGGCGAAAGAAGCTCCTGGTGGTGTGATTGCAGGTATCTGCATGCTTTGCGATTATCCTGCACTTGTTTTATTTGATACAGGAGCATCACACTCATTTATATCTCATGCATTTGTTGCATCACATGATATTTTGTGTACTCCGTTGTATGATACATTGTCAATAGCCACGCCAGCAGAAAATATTATTTTGTCTGAGCAGGTTGTGCATAATTGTGTATTGATATACGAGGATGATATGATATTTCTGAATTTGGTTGTCCTCCCAATGCACGACTTTGATTGTATTGTTGGCATGGATATCTTGATGACAAATCGAGCTACTGTCGATTGTTTTCATGGAGTGATTCGATTTCGACCTGTTGATGGACCCAAGTGGAATTTTTATGGCAAGGGTTCCCAAGCCAAAATTCCATTGGTATCCTCTTTGGAAATGTCTCGACTTTTGTATAGCGGGGATGAGGGTTATCTTATCTACGCTATTGATGTCTCTAAGAAGGAGCCTTCTTTATCTGATATTCCTGTTGCAAAAGGATTCCCGGATGTATTTCCCGATGAGATTCCTGATTTTCCACCTTATCGAGAAGTTGAATGTAGTATTGATCTGATGCCGGGAACTGCGCCTATATCAAAAGCTCCTTATCGCATGGCACCATTGGAATTGAAAGAATTGAAAGAACAATTAAAGGGTCTTCTCGATAAGGGATATATTCGACCGAGTGTATTACCTTGGGGAGATCCAGTTTTATTTGTTCGGAAGAAAGATGGTACTATGCGAATGTGTATCGATTATAGGCAACTGAATCGAGCTACTGTGAAAATTAAGTATCCACTTCCTCGTATTGATGATTTATTTGATCAGCTGCAAGGTACTTCTGTCTACTCTAAGATTGATCTTCGTTCTGGATATCATCAAGTACGAGTTCGAGAAGAAGATGTACCTAAAACTGCTTTTCATACCAGGTATGGCCACTATGAGTTCTTGGTTATGCCTTTCGGTCTCACGAATGCTCCTACTGTCTTTATGGATTTAATGAATCGTGTATTTCGAGATTATCTTGACCGATTAGTTATCGTATTTATTGATGATATTCTTGTGTATTCGAAATCGAAAAAGGAGCATGCTGAACATCTGAGACTGGTACTTCAAACTCTTCGCAATGGCCATTTTTATGCTAAATTGTCCAAATGCGAATTCTGGATGGATAGAGTAGTATTTTTGTGCCACGTCATTTCGAGACATGGCATATCAGTTGATCCTGCGAAGGTTGAAGCTGTATTGAATTGGCCGATACCTACGAATGTCTCTGATATCCGTAGCTTCATGGGTTTAGCTGATTATTATCGTCGTTTTATTGAAGGATTTTCGAAAATAGCTAAACCTATTACTCAACTGACACAGAAGAATCAGAGATTCATTTGGTCAGATGAATGTGAAGCTAGGTTTCTTGAATTGAATACGAGATTGACCACAGCACCTGTGCTAACTATTCCCTCAGGTACCGGAGGATTTGTAGTGTGTACAGATGCGTTTAGTAAAGGTTTGGGCCGTGTTCTGATGCAACATGGCAAAGTGATTGCTTATGCGTCTCGTCAATTGAAATCTCATGAAACTCGTTATCCTGTTCATGATCTTGAATTGGCTGCCATTGTGTTTGCTTTGAAGATTTGGCGCCATTATTTGTACGGAGAAAAGTTTGTTATTTATTCGGATCATAAGAGTCTGAAGTATCTCTTTTCTCAGTATGAATTGAATATGAGGCAACGCAGATGGATGGATCTCTTGAAGGACTTTGATTGTGAGATTCAATATCACCCGGGATCGGTGAATGTTACTGCGGATGCCCTTAGTCGGAAAGTTCATGATTCTGTTTTAGCTTCTGTCAGTGTCGCCAAGGTACATGAGGATTTATGTATTTCTGGTTGGACTTTTCACTCGAATTGGAATTCTGTCACTCTCTCAACATTGCAAATTGAGCCTAATTTGATATCGAAAATACGAAAGGCCCAACGAAGCGATGCTCAGATTCAAAAATTGAAAGAACTTGTATCTGCAGGACATCAGTCTGGATTTCAGATTTCTTCTGATGGTTCTTTACGACTTAATGATCGGCTGGTAGTTCCTGATGATTCTGATTTGAAATCTGCCCTTCTTCGTGAAGCACATTGTAGAAAATACAGTATTCATCTCGGAGGTCGAAAGATGTATTTGACATTGAGACATCAATTCTGGTGGAGACTTATGAAAAAGGACATTGCTGAATTTATTTCGAAATGCCTTGTCTGCCAGCAAGAAAAAGCCGAGAGAATGAAACCTGGAGGATTACTCCATAGTCTTGAAATCCCGAAATGGAATTGGGAACATACTGCTATGGATTTTCTGACTCATTTACCTCGTTCGCCCAAGGACTGTGATGCTGTTTGGGTTATTATTGATCGGCTTTCGAAATCTGCACATTTTATTCCGTATGAGAGGACTTATCCTTATCAGAGAATGTCCCATTTATACATCGAGAATATTGTGAGACTGTACGGTGTGCCAGTCTCAATTGTATCAGATCGTGATCCCAGGTTTGCTTCTAAATTCTGGGGTATTTTTCAAGAAGCGATGGGTACGCGTTTGGCTATGAGTACTGCTTATCATCCTTAAACTGATGGCCAGACTGAGCGTACAATTCAAACGTTAGAGGATATGTTACGTGCGATTGTGATGGATTTCAGAATGGGATGGCAAGATGCTTTACCATTAGTGAAATTTTCTTATAATAATAGCTTCCAAACGAGCATTGGCATGGCACCGTTTGAAGCCTTATACGGGAGACGATGTAGATCATCGTTATTCTGGGATCAAATTGACGAAAAGCAATTGACTGGACCTGAAATGATACATGAAATGAATGATAAGGTTCAGTTGATTCGACAGCGGATGAAAGCCGCTCAGGATTGTCAAACGAGTTATGCGAATAAACGAAGACGGCCCTTAGAATTCCAGAAAAGTGATAAAGTGTTTTTGAAAATATCTCCCTTTAGAGTTACCGTTCGATTTGGCATGCGAGGGAAGTTATCTCCTCGATATGTTGGTCCATACAAGATCCTTGATCGAGTTGGGGATCTTGCTTATCGGTTGGCATTGCCACCAGCTTTATCTGCCATTCATGATGTGTTTCATGTTTCTATGTTGAGAAAATATGAACCAGATCCATCAAATGTACTTGCACCTGATGAGGTTGAGCTTGATCCTTCTCTTTCCTATGTTGAACAACCTGTTTGCATTATGGATCGGAAGGAGAAGATATTGCGTAACAAATCGATTCCTTTAGTTCGAGTGGAATGGACACGACATGGTGTGGAGGAGTCAACGTGGGAATTGGAAAGCAAGATGCAAGAATCATATCCGCACTTGTTTGATTCTATTCCACCTGTTCCATTGTATTCAATGTATAGTGATTCATTTACTAATTTTAGTTTTGATATGTACTATAACTGGTGACATATTATATTTTTGTCAATGTTATGTATATAGAAATGTTTCAGATTTCGAGGACGAAATCTTTTAAGTTGGGGAGAAATGTGAGACCCCATTATCTGATTATGTAGATTATGAGTAGTAAATCAACACATAATATAATTGTATTTGGAAATGGAGTTGATATATCTATGTAAATGGAAATAAACTATACAAGTTGAAAATACTCCATAATTATTTGAACCATTATGTATTTGAATGGCAAATTTGTAAATAATTGAAAAAAATACTTGATTTAAATTTGATGGCAATTTTTTAAATAACTAAAAAATACTTGATTTAAATTTGATGACAATTTCGTAAATAATTGGAAAACTACTTGATTTACATTTGATGGCAAAATGGTAATTTGTGATTGAACAATTTGAAATGTGGTATACGTGTCCACATAATTGCAAAGGATAGTGTATTTGAGTTTACGTGGACATAGGGCAGTGGATTTGAGTTGACGTAAACATAGAGTAGGAATATCAGAATAATCAGAAGGCAAGAACATAAGTAAGAGAAAACGAGAAGAAGAAATTAGGGAAAAGAGGGGAATGCAAATTCTAAACCTGAAAACTATATTGAAATTTTGTTCCAACTTGGAACAAAATATATATTCGGAATCCTCGTGTCGAGAGCTTCCTTTTGAGGTAAGTTTCTTCTAGTTTTAGCACCTTTAATTATTTAAGTGCTGCAATATCATGTATTTGAAAGCAAGATTCATATATGCGGTATAATAAATGACAGGAAACTAAGTTTCGAAGTCGTAATTTGATTATGCTATGATTTGAATTTGATATGAAATTTCAAAGTTTCAAAAGATATTTGAAACTTATATTGTTGATTTTGAATGATGTTATTGATTGAAATGAATATGTTAATGATGTAGATAGATTATTATACTGATATCTTGATGCTACATCAACTGAAAACGAAGAATTGAGGTATGTTGCGACCGGGTAACATACGACAGGTATCTGTATCATATGATATATGTTTGATTGATTTGACTGAGAATATGTGTCAATATGCCTTACGAGTTGAGTTGATGTGGCATACATGACATACACGTTGAGCTATGATCCTTGGATACCCTGATATGATTTGATTTGATTCTGGGGGTTGTGAACACGATACTATGTTTGGTATTACATGACCCTTAAAGCATAGACATTTGTGGCCCCGATGATTGATTGAGATTTGGGATTTGATGACGCTTTGTCAACGTTATCATATGAGTAACCCTGATTGAGGTCGGTGTGCCAGCTCGAACATTGATTTGATAGCGATTCGATTGATTCTGACATGTGCTCAATGGATGGGAATTTGACCTGATACCTCCACGACGTACATGCATTGCATATCATATATCATTGTTTAGATAACTGTGGTATATATTGAGATTGTTTCAGACTGAGCTTTGCTCACCCCAGATGGGGCTGTTGTTGTCTTTGTATGTAGACAATGACATGTATTCCAGGATATCAGGAGACCGGAGAGGGTACTTCTGGAGGGAGTCACAGTTGAGCTGAGGTTTTATGTCTTTGTTTCCCAGTATATATATGTATCTATCTACCGGAGCATGTCCCGAAGATATGATTTGTTGTATGAGTTGTTTTGATTATGTGTGGGCATATTTTATGATGTGAGATGAAATACTATTTTTCGTATTCAAATAACATATTTTGTGCTCATTGTAAAGAAATTTTAAACTCGTTTTCCGCTGTAATTAATTAACCCTAATCAAATTGCATTGTAATAACGATTAAGAGTTAAGGGCCCTTCAACCGGTTCCGTTTCTTTTTTTTAGGGCACGATATTTCCACGTCATTTCATAAAAATTACTCAAACTCTTCGCTTGCCCTTTTTGACGTGACGCTTATCTCCTTGAAATTTGAAATTAATCATTTACCGTCGTCCAAAGCTTTTCAAAATTAAAAAAAATCCCTCCACTGATAATCCTCCACGTGGACTGTTTTGTGACTCTCTGAATCGAAAATCCATACTCAGATTTTGCATCGTCCTCATCCTTAACTTGCTACTAACATACAAAATTTTTTTTCTGAGAAATTGTGTATGAGCTCTTTTTATAGGTGTTTACTTCGATTTCTCTTCTTCAAAACACAATTATGGCCGCCTCAATTGCTCACAATACATTTGCTGTCAATTTCGCATCAATACTTGCCATGACAAACAAGCCGATGCAAGTCAGGTTTCGTATACTTGAATCTTATGGGCTTCGTTCCTTTCTGGGTTGCAGTGACAAATACTCCGAGACTATATTGAAGGAGTTCTTCGATTCTGCATACATGAAGAACGGAGAAATTGTAAGTGCTTCTTCAACTCACCCAGAAGATGTTTTGCTGATTTGTTCAACCTACCGCCTGCTGGAATTACTGATTTCTCCACACTCCCAGAGGACAATATTGAACTTTGGAGAAGCAATTTTTCCATCACCGAGTCTCCGATTTCTTCTCCAACATGTCAGAAACGTGATCTGAAGATCGAATTCAGACTGTTGGCTAATATTGTGGCAAAAGGAGTTCTTTCCAAGGCTGGTGCAGACGACAAAATAACTTTGGAAAAATTTCTTTTCAAGGCCACCATTTCATCAAATCTGTAGATCAACTGGCCTGATGTTCTATTCAAGACACTGGTGGCTATGACAAAGAGAGAAAACCAATCTCAAGGCTTTGCTGTTCAAATTTGCCATATGCTGATTGATGCATGGGTTCAACCGGTAGATATGGCTGAAGTTGGAAAGACCAAGTTGTTCAATTGGCCAACGGTTGAAAAATTTATCAAGAAGAATCGACCAACTGATGAGGAAATAGTCTCTGAAACGTCTGCCTTTCTTAATGTTTAAAAAGTACTAGAATTTTTTTTTATAAAAACCTTAACACTAGGCCGAACCCTCAACCCACATGAAAATATTTTAATAAAAAATTTTGCAACATTTTAAAAATAAATGTCAACCAACTAGAATTTGAAATACCAAAGGGAAACGTCAAAACATGAAATCGTCAATTGTTTTACCAACCTAAAAAGCAATAAACTTAAAAAGCATCATCCTCTCTAAAACCACTCAAAAACATAAATAACTAGTCTTAAAAATCTTTTAACTTAAATCGTAATCATAAATCATAAGTGCGAAAAAAGTAGAAGCGCTGGTTCTCGGGTTGTGTGCACCTTCAGTCCAGCCAAATCAAGTGTCAAGACCTCCCTCAACCTCACCTGCATCCATCACACCTAGTGAGTCTAAAGACTCAACACACCATAATCTTGATAGCAAGTATACGTATAAAAATCACATGCAACAGTGAAAATAATTTTACGTAAAAATAACATTTTCATGACATGCAAACCTAAACCTTAAATTTTTCCTTTCCTTGTCCTCAACATAACATGACATAAAATTTCTTTCATGATCATAAACATTATCATTTCCCTTATTGAATTCAGATCGTTAATTGTGACTTTCCTCGATCTTCAAGAGTCGATGGATCCATCTACATGTAACCACAGTACTGGGCGGCTGGGACATCAGCGACACAAGATCGTCAACTGAGCCTTGGCCTATCCTCAATCATATCATCATATCCTCATTAGTCACAATTACTTCACTTTCATCAATGTTTTCATATTTTCATCACTTTATAAAATTATGCATAAATATCATTTTTCTTTTGAAACCAAGTATGCAACATGTATTTTAAATGTCAACCTTAAATCATAAAAATCCATTGACATTTAAAAATCATAATTCAACATGTAAAATTTCATAAACCTTTAAAAATAATCATAATAGCATAAAAAGTTCGCATTTTTGTTGAAAAACCAACACCGATAAAATTTATGTCCCGGAGTATAAAATCACCTCGAAACCCCTTATTTTCAAAGATAATAAAAAGTATCAATCATATTTTAAATAATTAAAAACAATTATTTCATAAAAACATTTTACATTTTTTTTTTCATCCCTCGGTCTCCGTTCCTCGATCGCAACTCAAAAAATCCTTAAAAATACAGTTCTATGCATAATGACAATAAAATCATATTTAACATATGAGCATGTATGCCACATAATCAATTAATTACTCATTTTTTCATATTTCCTAGATTGGCATGCAGTTGGATTACGTTTTCTTAATTTTGGACCTTACAGTCTGTATCAAAAAAGAGACTGCGGTAGAATTTGTGAAACTAAAGAAACAAAAAAGACTGTTTCAACTCCCAAAGAAACCAAGAGAAAGCTGGTCCTAAAATCCAGCTCCGATGATGAATCCAGGGACGACATTCCTGATTCCCAAGTCTTCAAGAAGAAACGGTCTGACAAGCCCAAACCAACAAAGATCAAGATGATTAAGCATCTTTCTGCACAATTGGTTCCTCTTCCAATGCCTGAAATCCCCACCACAAAGCTCAAAGGTATTAAGATTGATGAATCGAACATTGAATCTTCCTTCTCTAGAGTTCCGATCCTCCATCCAACAGACAAGGGAAAGAATATTTTAATTGAAGAACCACCAAAGACCAATTCAATTCATACCGCCATTATTCTAACCAGCGAACGAGTCAATGAGATCGTTCAGAAGAAAATGGATATGTTTGATCAATGGGCACAATTTCGAACGACCACAACGTTTGACACGTTAATTCAAACTGGTAAGATCAAAGCTGCTGCCAAACTTGAACGGTCCATCTTAGAATCGACAGAAACAACTGAAATTCTAACCGCTCTAGGCTGTCGCGATTTTCTAGAAATCTAGATGAAAGAAAGTGTTCTCCAAGCACTGATCCAATCAAGATGAAACAACTTCGTTCCTACTTGCCCCACTACAATAGATGACTTAGCTGTCATATCCCAACTTGAAATGGATGCCCTCTCGCTATCGATGAGTGTTGCTCAAATGAGGCAGGATCTTAAACTTCAGGTAGATGAAGCTCAGAGTAAGCATGACTCCAAACTAAAATTGCACGAAGAGCTGAGCTCTGAAACGTTCAAAGCCCAACCCACAGATCAGACTCACCCATCTTCATCTTCTAGTGAGCTCACTAAATCTACCTCGTCAGATGTCCCGATTGAAACTGCTTTGATAAGGAATGAGCAAAACACCCTGCCGCCTTATGAAATGCTTATGTCAGAGGATATTCCCATTGCTGAACAACCTTGCCACCAAGATGCTCCAGACCTCATGCTTGTTTCGCACACAATCTCTAGCACTAATGCATCTGCTCAACCGCCTCCGATTGGCCCCTAAGAAACTCGAACTATTTCTGTTGACGAGGCAGTCAAATTCTTATCTAACTTTGATGAAGCTGCAACATATAAGGAAAAATCCGTTTCCCCAAAATCTCATTTCACTGATGATCCTCATCAAGCTGCTATCCAGGAATCGCAGATGTCCTCTCCCAAAGATCTACAGAAAGACGAGATGATCATTACATCCATGCCTCCACAATCTCCTCTATTTAATGCTCCATCAAAAGAACCGGATGCACAAGTAGCCACAGGAACTAACCTTTCTGCTTCGAATGATGATATTGACAAAATCATTGAAGCATAACAACTGAGCTCCATGCACCTGAGACGTCAAAAACTGCAGGTAAAGCATCTTCCTCTCAACTGGTCTTTTTTTAAGACCAGGTTACTCTCTGAACAAGCAGAACCTGAAGAAGAATAATTCATGGAAGAAAACTGCCAACAAGAGATTCTGACCCGACTTATCACAATGGATCGATCCATTCTTGCTCCTAACCGCAAGCATTTTGACTTAAGGAGGCTTTTCAATCAATGAAGTCTGATCTATGCAAGGATTCTTCTGCAATGAAAACTAGTGTTTCCCTACAGCAGGACAAGCATAATTTTGCACACATCAACATGTGCCTTAGGCTCTCGGAACAAATAACTCGTCTTCAAACAAATGTTGAACAACACATCGATGCCCAAGGTGCACTGCTTGCAGAAATTATGGGTTTCCTTGTTCATGGTGATGTCAAAAAGGGAGAAAGAGAACGACAAAGAGTTATTCAACAAGCAGAATTATCAGTGATGAAAGAGTTGGCCAAAGCAGAGCAAATCTCAGGTCAAAAGTAATATTAAATTGTTGTATCAATTCAAGTTGTTTCTTTTGATTTAAAGATTGTAAATTCCTTCACTTAATGAAATACAATGATCTTTCTTAACATATGCTTTTTCTTTAGACTACTTTTATTACATGTAAAATATTGTATAGCTTTGCAGCTCGGTTTTGTCATCACAAAAAAGGGGAAATCGTTAAGAAATTATTATTATCCAAGAATTTTGGTGAGTGACATAATCAAAACAGCACTTCACTGTTTCAGGAAACAGATGCACATTGTCTGTGTAACAGGTATCAGTCCAACCGCCTAGTTCAAACAACCAATCTACTTCTCAACCGGCTAAAGCATAGAGAGTCTAACCGCAAACGATTTGCAGTAAATGAGCGATCAACCGTTTGTTGTAAAAGAATATCCGGCTGATTCATAGATGTCTTTAAGATAGCTACTTATTGCTCACTTGATACAAGACATTCTCTGACCGGCTCAGCACATTTAATGGTTTGCACCGATTCAAAGTCAACTATTTTATGCATCAGTCCTGAGAATGATCTGCATTTATAACCACCCCATAAAAGGAAAGATCATTTATACCTTACAAGAATCTGTGGGTAGAAACAGATGCTACAAACTGTAACTCTGAAAAAACTCATCAAGAAACGGGATTCGAGGCCTCACTAGCAAAAAGAACATTAAATGCTCGTCTGAAGAATATTTAATGTGGCTGCAGCTGATAATGACACAGCTTACCTCTGTTTCAGGTTAACGCTACTCATACCGACCGTTGAGAAGAACGTCTATATTAACAGAGAAGGTAGTATGCAACACATAGGAACAACGCGAAAAACTATTCAACTCACTGAAGTGAAATTTTCATAAGCTTGCATACTCCACAGATTTAGAGCACTATCAAAGTGTATATACTTCATCGATCAATCAGCACGCTCAAAACAGAAAGATACTCGATCATTCAAGGATCATCTTCGTGCTACCTACATCAGATTGTTTACTTACATCAGTAACCTTTTGGTTATTTGATTAAGTCGAGGTGTCTGGTGAACTAAGTGTTCTTAAAATCCAGAAGTGTAAAGTGATCACTAAGAGTTCCAAAACAGGTAGTGTGATAAGTCCTGATTGGAGAGAGCTGTTGCAAAGAGTTTTGTAAAGCCAAAGTCTTTTAGTGGAATCCTTCCTAAAGAGGAAGAAGGGGTGAAGTAGGAGTTTTCAATCTTCGAACATCCATAAAAAACCTTGTGTTTTTTATTCCTCGCAAGCACTTACTTTTCTAGCTATATTTTTTTTGATAGGCCTGCCAACAGTTTTAAGCTATCATTGAAAATTGTGAAACGTTTTCCACACTTAACAGTGGTTCACAACTCTAACAGTTTGGAAAGAATTTTCAACCGCCTCAAAACGGTTGAAAACAGATTTTAAAAGGCAAAAAATTTGAAAGAGTTCATTCACCCCCTCTCCCCTCTAAACTCTTTCTCGATCCCAACAAGCATCTAGTATCATCGCCCCATGATTATCTAGGTATCACTGATAGTGCCTGCAAGAACCAGTCGATTATGATTAACTTACAGTACAATCCCTTCATCTAATATATCTCGATCGAATCTGCAACCATTGGTTCATCGAGAGTTTCATATTAAATTCGATAACTATGTGATACAATCATGAAATATTCATAGTGTCATCGCAAGCACAACTAGAGAACTATTTCCCTAATGTACATCTCACACTCTGGCCAGAGATTTTATGCACCACTATTTCATTAGATCACATAGAATATTCACACCTGTAGGTGAGCGGTGAATCCCCGACTACAATGCACTGGCTCCTACACATTTCGCAATTGCACCCAATCTCGCCACCTTGTGACCTCCGCGAAGTCAATAAACGAGTCAAAGCACAATCCTAGTATGTAGAGCTTTAGTGTTGTCTCGGGTAGTAAGGACTAATCATGTACAATCACAATCACTGACTTTTTCTCTCGATGAATGATAACCACTTGGAAAGTCCGAAATAGAGTTGTTCGATACAATCATCGTATGATTACCTATATGTATGATTGGACATCTTTATGTCCTTACCATGAAACATGGTACACAACATTACAGATGCTAAAGCAGCCTTTATCCTTATTTTAGGTGGCTTAATCGACAAGGAACAAATTTAAAATATACAGTGTTTACAAATGAGTTTCAAGATCGAATTACGATTCATTTTTATTAAACTATAATAAAAGACTTTATCTATGCTGATTGCATGAGTATACAAATAAAGTAAAATGAAACCATAAAAAGTTAAATTATATTAAAATAAGATTGTTTATTTCACTTGATTCAATAAATTCTCTAGCCAACCGTGGGCTTGCACGACATCTACTCTAACAATTGTCTCGTCGAATTAGACCTTCAACTCGTCCAACACTTGAACCTCCAACAAATACCTGATTAATAATCAATAACAGGGCGATATAGTCGATGAAAACAAATTAATTCCAATGAGACGATTTCTTGAATTTCGGCAGCCTGCATTATCGAACAAAAACTGGAAACAGAGCTATAATTTCCTAAATATTCAAGGCTAGAGCAAGCTGGTCCAAACAACGGTGGTGCAGCAGCTGTAGGACACCTGAGACATCTCAAGACACAGCTGAAACCGTGCGGAAACTTGTCGGAACATTTCTAGACGCAGCTGGAAAACAGGGCTGGGTCATAGATAAATGAGGGTAACTTAGGATTCATTACCCATTTTGTTTTAAGTTTGGTTCTAATACCCAATTTCCCAAAATACCCCTCAACCTTAATTTTAATTTCATTGATTTTTCTTTTTAAATTAAAGGCCCATCATGCTTCCGTAAGATAAATTAAATATTTTACCTCTTTGACCAGAATGCCACGGGGTTATATCCACCGTATTTTACGAACTGCTCCTCACAGTCCAACCACACGATCGCAACCGATGGTTACAGACGTAGATTCCTTCAACAGCACTTGGCACAACCCTAATTCGTTTCCTACCTTAGGGTGTACAATAAAAGATAAATTTTGAAAATAATACATGAGAGGGGCTAAGAGCAAAGATCTCTTTATTCAAACACAAACATTTATTTATTACATAGAAACCTCCTGTAGAGAAGGAGGAACTTGCTTAGCTACTTATAGTAGCCGAACTTGAACAACACATAAACTAGAAAGAGAAAATATTACAACTTATGATTGAAAGAAATGAGGAAAATGTTCGATGATCTTCACTTCCTTCTTTCTGCCTTATTTATAGAAGGCTTCTTCGGATTTGAAACTCGGACTTCAAATCTTGATAAGCCTTTACAGCTTGCCTTGGGACCATGTAGTGGTTGAATGGTCCTTACTTTTCTTGTCTTTTTCTAGATTATTAATCTAGCAATCAACTTCTCATCTTCTTTTAACTCTCCGAGATACCAATAGAGATGAGTCTGGAATAGATTTGCTGTTATCTCATCACCCTTTTCTTTATACATCTTAATTATTGATCTAAGAGCAGCAGCTTCACTTCTCTTGTAATTTATCCTTCTCTTCAAAACTTTAAGATATACTCGATACATCTTTGAGTTTTGATTTTTCTGGTGTGTTTTACTGGTTCCAAATTACCGGTATTTATATTGTAAATTTTTGGGTCCAGTTTCTTGTTTTGATTGGATTTCCTTTATCTTTAAAGATAAGGTATCCAATGTTCTTTGTCATTTTTCCACCGATTATTGGTGGTCCTGTCCTTCCTCTCACATGGTGGATTTTCTTTTGGTGAGTGGGATTGGTCACATGTCTCTTTTAATTTTGTCGAGGAATCTTAGGCTTTTTGTATCCTCGAGGAAAATGTGAATGTGGTCCTTCCCCACTTGTCCTTGCTTCGGTAGAATGTTTCCGATCAGATCTCGGTTTGAAACCTTTACCGAATTCCGGTTCTTTCTGATTCTGGCATTCAAGGCAGATGTTTTCTGACCATCTTCCTATGTGTGCCATATTACAGAACTTTCGGCGAGTCTCTTTACTTGCCGGCATCTTGCTGTTCCATAGAAGATTTCTTTTCTTTTCGAATAGATCTTCTGCAAAGCTTGTAGTTTTTCCTGTCATAGTGTTTAACAGGAATGATCCATTTAAAGAATTTTGGTAAAACTTAAATGGAAACTTGACTTTGTCCATCTCTGTGAGACAGACCCAGATACCCCATGCTCTCCTGGTAGACATATCATCTTCATTAAATGAAGAGACTAAGGGGGTTTCATTTGTAGGAGGATCCTTTATAAATTTTTGAGAATTCATGTCTGGCCTCCTTAGCTTGATAAAATGAAAGGCTTCGTGTGAGCCTTTTCCTGCTGGTTCTGGTGCTGCACTGAAAAAGTATAGCTCCAAAACATCTCCTCTGGACAAATGATCATTATTTGCCCAAGTCTCATGAACAGCTTCCTGAATCCATTTTGGTAATGCTGATATCTCCGGGAAGCTGGGCGAAGTAGTATAAACTGAGGCAAGAGCCCCAAATTCATACCAGGCTTTGACCTCCTTTGGATATGAATTTTGTTTCATCCATACCCTAGGATATTTTCCTGCAATATCAACTCGAACCATAGCTGGGTTGATGCCAATTCTTGTGTTTAATTTCTCCCAATTCTGTTGGTAAACCTGAAATGGAGAAATTACATTTTCATTAGTACCAACCTTAGTTTTGCCTTTGTCAGTACGAGGCCTAAGGTTGATCTCTCCCTCTTCAATCCCCGAGGTGAAGGGTTGACTTGAGGACTCGAGATAAGGATCTGGAGTCTCAATTTTTGTTTTAGCCGACTCATCTATAGATGATCCCGACTTAACACTTGTGCAAGGGGTATTTGAATCCCCCGCTACAGGTATAGAGTCCTGTACTCGAAAACTCTCCATTTGGGAAACCAATGGTTTCTCAATGCCTTGGAGGATAGGCCTTTGCATTACAGACCATAACTGAGTATATGCCTGTAAACATCCTGTAATTCGATCAGAGACAATTCTCTTATCGGCTTGTTGTAGCCTTCCCGCAACTTCTGCGTTTACGGCCAACTTGTTGAACTCGGTTTGAAGCATTTCAAGGTGTTCCCTCAAATGCCTCTGCATCTTGATAATAGCATCAATGTCAATGCTGTCCATCTCTTGTTAAAAAATCTGCAAGAATGTTTTCATGAGATTTAATTATCATAATATCAAAAATATAATTTTGACATAATGCCTGCCATCTTAATAATCTGGCCTTCTCAGGTTTAGATTCAATTCTATTCCTTAAGAAAGCTTTCACCTGTGTGTTATCAACTTTCAAAGTGAATTTCTTTGCAAGTAAAAATAATGGTCATTTTTCAAAAGCCCTTTTTACTGCATAAAATTCCTTCTCGTTGATATGCCATCTTATGGCTTCTGCATCTGAGAATAAACCGCTACAATATCTGCATGGTTGTTCTCCCTCTGGTGTGAGCTTAGTAAGAACTGCTGCCCACCAATGATCACTGGCATCGGTATATAATACCAGATTATCCTCATCTTGAGGAATAGCCATTTTAGGAAGATTCTTACAAATTTCCTTTAATTGGCATAGTCCTTTTGTGTGTTCATCCATCCATATAAATCTAGCATCTTTTTTCAATAATGGACTAAACACTTTCCTGTGTTTTGCTAGGTTTTTAATAAACATCCCAGCAAAATTAACAACTCCTAAAAAACTTTGAAGTTGCTTCTTGTCTTTGAGACTTTCTGGAAAATTCTGCACTTTTTCCACTATATGTTCTTGCAGAATAATTCCTGACTCATCGATTTCAATTCCGAGGGATTCAATCTTTCTTGTCGCAATGACTGCTTTCTTTTCAGATAAAACCAGTCCTTCTTTTTTACAAACATTAGAGAAAATCTCCAAATGCTTAACATGTTCATTTATATATTTAGACGCTATTAAAACATCATCAATATAAACAAACATAAATTTAAAATAATCTTTAAAAAGATTATCCATCTTTCTTTGAAATATCTGGGGTGAATTAGCCAATCCCATTGGTAATACTTCCCAAATATAATGTCCCTGAGGTGTAGAGAAAGCTGTGAATTTCTTGCTTTCTTCTTGCATCCGAATCTGATAAAATCTGGACTTACAATCGAATTTAGAGAATATCTTAGCATTGCGTATGCAACTTATTAGANTTGCAACAGACAAATTCATACTCTTTGCCTTCCTTAATTTTAAGGCAAGCTTTGAGTTGATTTCTGTCCCACCATGCCAAAGGATCTTCATTGTAATTTTCTTTGATCCTCTTCTTGACATCTTCTAAGGATACCTTAGATTCAAACTCTACTTCATTCTGATGTAAAGTTATCTTCAGGTATTCCATATCTTCTGGTTGGAGAGTTTTATCTGCTCTCAACTGGAGCATTGTTTCTCCAAACCTTACAGAATCTTTCATTTTTGGGTTCAGAAGTTGTCCTGAATCACCACGCTTGCTGCGAAACTGGATCGGCAATTTTCTGTAAAATGCCTCTCTTAGTCTCTGGACTATAATTTTGTGGTTACAAGGAGTTGTAAACACCAATCTTCTAGTCTCATTTTCTTGAGTATAGGATTTGAAAATTTGTAGGAAATTGTTTCCTAGTAAAATCTCAGCTCCTGTATCATGAAAATAAATTTGTGGTGTCTTCACCTTGTACCAAGGTGTTTACCCAGCACCGTCAATCATTATTTCAGTCATCTTAATCCCTTTACATAAGATTAAGATTCTTCTGGAAAAATCTCTTCCAGCAATCTTTGGTAATTCTTCTTCCAAATTATTTGGGAAAACTCCTCGTTTTGCTGTACAAATGCTAGCACCTGAATCAATATAAGCAGCAAAATATTCTGCCTTATATTGTTCATATAACATTCCGACTGGAATGTATATGGAGAATGGACTTGTGGTCATTGGATTTTCCACATCTTATCTTCTGCCATAAACTCTATTCCATACTCTAGACGTTTCCAAGGTTTATGTTCCTCAAGAAACTCTAGTCCAAGAACCAATTGATCTGGTTCTTTTCCTGGAATCCCTATGATATTAACTTCCAATTCTCCTACTTGGATCATTCCTTGGTAAGTTCCTATCATAGGTTGTTCTAAATAGTAAATGGTATTACAGGAAAATTGATTCCTTTGTTTCGTAATATCAAATACTATTTCGACTTCCTTCCACCCTTCTGGGCATCTAAGCTTTCCTATTGTTGAAAAACTTTTTAGCTCATGTTGGGTTTCTTGGATAGGGGTTTTTCCCCATCTGTAGCTTGTAATTCTGTCTCCTTGAAAAGATAGTCTTCTTGATTCCAATCTAAGACTCTGATTCCTTTGTAGAATCGGTTTGTCTTGTATTTTGATATCTGTTTCTTGTATTACAGGAAATTCAATTCGTTCTGGATAAATGGCCTGAGCGACTTTTCCGAATATTTCTGGTATCTCAATAAACTCATTTCTAATAAACAACTCTGAATGATGTGTATTAGATAAAGTATATGAGATTTGATAGGTAATAGAATATGGTCTATTACCTTCTTTCATCAGTCTTTTCTCCTTGAAATTTTGATGTAATGTCAAGGCTCGACTGAAATCTCGATCTGCCAGGTTGTACGCTATCCTTGGATAGATTACTCCTACAATCTTGCCTGCACAGAGATTTCCTGAGATAGTTCCCAGCACTGAATCTTGATGGTTTTCCATTCTTTTATCACATATAGCAATATCAATGGGTGAATCTATACCTTATTTGAAAGTAGCTTTTATCATAATTTGGATCGCTCCAATATGAATCCAAGACATGGTCTTCGCTACTTCTATCTTGAGTTTTTGTAATTCCTCATTAATTTCTTCATAAGGAATTAGTTGCATCTCCATTCTATTTCCAGTAAGTTCCATTGGGATTGCCATTTCCCTTCTAGAAACTTTATAGATCAGATGATGCTTTCTGTTTCTTAGGCCAAGATTTTCTAAGAACTTTTCTACCTGTCCTGCAGAGAATCCTTGATATCTCTGTAGACTAGGATTTTCTTTCATAATCCTTTGGACCATGTTATGAGATATTGTTGTCTGGCTAAAGAACCCAGACAAATCCTCATGTGTTTCGTGTCGAAACACCTCGTTTTCAGTCAGATTCCAATTCAGTTCCATCGGATTCTTTCTGACTTAAAACTTCTTCTTCTTCATATATACTCTCATCTGAGGCAATGTCCTCAAATCGTTATACCTGAATAAGATCTTGGTAATAAACTGCTTCTTCAATATCCGGAGTTGGATCGAAGCGTTTGATACCTCTTTTTTCATTTTCTGGACAGTTAGTCGAGATATGACCTCTTGCTCCACATGTCCAGCAATTACAATCCTTAAAACTTTCATTAGCTCGTGTATGAGCTCTTCTGAAAGTTTTCTTTGTAGGTGTTCTTTCAGTGCTTCGAGATGTACTTGATGCCTGAGAAGATATCCTGCTTCTTGATGGTCCACTTCTTTGTCCAGATTTGTAAAATCTGGCTTTTTGTCTAGACCATACCGTCCTTGGTTTCCAAGAACTTCTTCCACTTCTGGCATAAGGATGAGTCCTAAAACTTTTCCTTTTACGCTTTTGTGGTTTACTTCCAATAATTGTTTGAAGATCATTTTCCTTACAACACAAAGGAGTACGTATGTTAATACCCCTTAATCATTTGTAATTCTTTTGTAATGCTGCCAAATGGCACCATTCCGCCACTTTTCCTTTAAGGAAAGAAGCTCTGCGTGCCAATGTATCTGGATTTCCAGGTACATATTTCCTTATGAGCATTTCTCTCCAGGGCCTTGGCATTTTTGCGAAGAAAAGCTGCATAGGTGTATCTTCTTCGACTCCTGCATTCCATCTATATTTAGTGAAAAACATAATGTATTCATCTACTAAACAGATGTCATGTAATTCAAGACTATACAGAGCTTGAGTATATTTCTTCCTCTTCTCTGTGTCTTGACTATTAAAATAGTCTCCCCCTTTAAATTGTGCTTTAAATAGGGTAGCCATTCTTCTGGCTATCTCGCTTAGAGATTCTCCGGCTAGGACCGACTCTTTAGTATCCACCAAAGTCATGTCCCAAGCAATTTTCACTGATCCCATAAGACTCATTTCTAGGAGTTTAATGAATCCTTCTCTGTTGAGATCAAGTGTTCCTGCTGCAATTCTCATAGCAGATGTCCAATCGTCTATGAGTTCTTCTCTGTTTTTGAAATCCAATACATCAAGGTTAAGCATAACCCCGTAATGATGTATAGGATCTAAAACAGTTTTCCCATAGGGTGTTTGGTGCAAGGGAATTTGATTTCTCCTTGTCCTTGTTCCCGGAGGGTGTGAACCTCCACCGGTATGGAAATCAGTTTGAGATTCTCTCATGTGTATATTTTGAGATCTCACACTTTCCCTTGGTGGTTCCTGTGAAGATGACCAAGTTATAGCAGGTGTTTCACCTCCTGCTGTGTTCATCTTTAGATCTACAACTTTGAGATTTGCGAAAGATTCTGCAAGCTCTTGTAGATCCTCTAGACCAAGCCTTTCTAACGTTGTCATCAGATTAATTTCTTTTTTGAGACAGACTTTATTAGATTGATCATCTTTTCTTCTTCAGTCAAAGGTTTTGACACCACTCTCGCTTTCCCTTGTTGATGTAACAAAGGTTCAGTACCAAATGATGGTGGTAACCATCCTCCTGAAGTTCTTTTACTAGAACCTGGTTGTTGTTCTAGTTTCTGAATTCTTGTTTGAATATCCTTTAATATTCCAAGAATTTCTTCCTGGTTTTCAAGGATTTTTTCAACTCGTTGCGGTACAAAATATAGCATATTGCCATAGTTTTGTACTGTTTTCTAAATTTCTCTAAGATCTAAAGAGAGCTTAGAAGAATCTGGTATAATTTCCATAAACTTATTAGATTGAATCATAAGTTTACCTGAGGGTGCTGAGGTTTCCCTTTCTGCTCTGGATATCTAACAATAGTTAGATGTTCTTGTTTATATTCCAAAATATTGGAATAATCCTTGTAAATTAATTTTCTCGAACCTAAGTTCGGATTCATAATTTTCAAAATTCTCCTACTCAAACATTTCGTTTCTTTGTAACAATAAATTTTGTGTTTTAAATAAATTAACCTAAAGCTCTGATACCATTTTGGAAAGCGCGAGGATCAATTTAATTACAATAGAGGATAAGCGTATAAATGGCATTTTTCAAGATATTTTCTCTCTCCATGTATTGGGTTCTAAATTCAAACCTAATAGGTACTGAATTGAATATTACCCGATAAATGATAAGGTTCAATTACAATGCTATACATGATCTGAGTATTGAAGAAAGCTCACCCAAAAAGCAGATGGAATTGGAGCAAAAAACACCCAAAATTCCGATGAAAAAGAGATTTGATACGGCTGAATGTTTGCTCTAAAATTATGATTTATGACTTGAATCAAAATTTAGGGTGTGAGGAACAAAACCACTCAAAAATTTCAAAATTCCGGCTGCTAAGGGCGGCAAACACGATGTTTCACAGTGGAGTGCTTTGGGGCAACGAGAATGGGTTTGGGAATTTCTTTCTTACTTTTTTCCTTTTCTTTCCATTACATGTATTCATTCTAATGGTAACTTATTCTAATTAACCGTTTTCCATATTTTTAATTCTTGTGTTTTATTTTAACTGTATATGTATTTTATATCTTTTGAATATCCAATATCCTAAAATACATATTTTTTTAACACATTTTCTAAATTTATTTGGCATAAATAATTAGTAAAATTTAAACTCTTAATAATTATTCTAATTATGACGAATTAGTAGATAATTAATTCTAGGGCCTTATATATCTCCACCCCTTAAAACAAATTTTGTCTATTTACAAACATATGTCTTACACACGATACACATACAACAATCTCATTCTAGGAATCAAACAAATATGAATAATGTGCTCTCATCTTTTCATCTCTCTCATGTTGATTCTTTTACCCCATGCCTCGACCATTGAATTCGAACAAGTGCTATAACTTTATTTCTGAGAACCTTTTCCTTGCGATCAAGGATACAAATAGAATACGTGGTATAAGACAAAGCTGAATCAAGTTCAACCTCACCAGGTTGAATCATATGAGATGAATCAAGTGTTAGAGTAGATGCCGGTCGAGCCAAGTTTTGGCCGAGTGTTCACAATGAAACTCTATGTATGAGCAATCTTTATTTTAATAATATTTGAAATTATTGTTTTGGCACATCTTTATCTGTATACCCATGCTAGTTGCATAGATAAAGCCCTTGAATATACAAATAGTAGAAAGAATATGAGATGCTCATATGATGAGTATCATGAAACTCATATTTGGAATACTGTATATTCTAAACGGTTCCTAGTCGATTCAGCCGCCGCTAAGAAGGATATAGGCCGCTCGAGCTTGAGACTAGTATCTGCGATGTGAGTACCATGTTTCATTGGTAGGGGACATTGTGATGTCCGAGCATGCAGATAGGTGCTCCTGGTAGAGTGCACTGAACAACCCTCCATTAAAGGACTTTCCAAGTGGTTCTCACTTATCGAGTGGAAAAGTCCTAGTTTATGGTTGTACACCATTAGTCCTTATGACCCGGGACAACATTGAGACTCTATGTGCTAGAATTACACTTTGACTTGTTTACCGACTCTCATGGGGTCATCAGGTGGCAAGGTTGGGTGTTCTGTCGAAACATATAGGAGTCGATGCATTGTAGTCGGGGATTCACCGCTTACCTACGGGTATGGATATCCTATGTGTTTTTCATGTATATGTAGTTTGAAATCTCTGATCAGAGTATGGTGGTAATTATGAAAGGGGTTTCATAGATTACACCATCGATGCAACTACGACATGACACATAGTATCGATTCATTGACAACTCTCGATAAACCAATGGTTGTCGAATCGGTCGGGATATATGAGTTGAAGGGACCGTACTGTACGCTAACCATAATTGAATGGTTCTTGCAGGCACTATCATTTGATACCTAGGGAATCATGTAAGCGATGCTGCTAGGCGTTTAACATGATTGGTTGGGTACTATCAGACTTGAGTTCTGACGTTCTTATTATCAAGGAGTTGATAAATAAGAATGGAGCAATTGGGGTATGCTCATATAAGGACATGTTTAGTCCGAATCACATGGAGATGTGAACCCACGGCTAGTTGTATCAATGAACCATTGAGGGCCACACAAGTACTAGCTTTCTAGATCCCGTTGAGAAGTAAAATAGTTCAATATGTTGAACGGCTTATAAAGGAGTTTATAAGCGTAAGGAAAATTAGAAGTATGACTTCTATAAAGGAGAAAATAGTTCAATGTGTTGAACGGCTTATAAATGAGTTTATAGGCGTAAGGAAAAATAGAAGTATGACTTCTATGAGAGAAATGTAATTTTAATTTATGAATGTGTTCTTAAATTAAAATTTGGCCAAATAAATAATGTATTTGAAAATTGTGATTTTCATAAACATTATTATGGACTAAATTAAATTAATTCAAGTGTTGAATTAATTAAACACTAGTGGACCTAGTAGAGTCCAAATAATTAAATTAATTCAAGTGTTGAATTGATTAAATCATATTGAGTCTTGTAGAGCTCAATTTAAATAAATTATTTAACTAGTGGACTTGAGTAAATTCAAGTAATGTTTAATTAGTCTCAAAAATGTTTGAGATAATTAAATTAAGTCCATGGGTTTTTAATTTGTTAAAAACCATATAATATTTGCATGTATGGGAGGTGAAAGGTTGGGAGACAACTTTTTGTATAACCAAGGCTTGGCATGCAACTTTTTTACTTTAACTTTTCCCACAACCAAAAAAATGTCTCTCCTTCTCTCCTAGCATGAATAGTGGCCGAAAATACTATTCATTCTCTCCATTTTTTTTGTTCTTCAATGGTTGGAGAAAACACTCACTTCTCAAAGAAAAATCCTCATATTTTTCTAGTGCAAAATATGAGGGGATCTACCTAGTTGGTAGTGGGCTTAATAGTTGAGCAAGGAGTGCTCAAAGGAAGCTTGAAGATAGTTTCTACCATTGAAGAGCTAAGGTGTTTACACCTTAGTTGGAGCCATACATCAATCCTTTGAGATTGATAGGTACATTTCTTAACACACTATGAATGTCATTATGTGTTTTTATTGTATTTGCTACACAATAATGTTGGTGGCCGAAAATTTCTCATGAAAAATAAAATTTTTAACTTCCGTTGCGCTTCCGGTCACCGTAACCGATCCCCTTTCATCAAGCTCATACTTAAACAACATAGACACAAGAAACACATCGTGGATTCCAGACAAAGAATGTGGCAACTCTAACCAATAAGCACAAGTTCCAATACGTTCAACAATATCATAGATGCCTTATATATTGAGGTGATGACCTACATCTCATACCAAAACGAACAAAACCTCTAAACAATGATATTTTCAGAAACACAAAATCTCAAACTTGAAATTCCAAAGGTCGTCGACGTTTATTATCATAACTAGTGTGACGATCCTGGGCCGCTTTCATTCTCTGACGAATCAACATGACTTTGTAATGCATTTCTTGAAAAATCTCGGGCCCCATCAATTGCTTTTCGCCAAACTCATCCCAACAGAGAGGTTATCAATATCTTTTTCCATACAAAACCTTAAAAAGATCCATAACAATAGTCACATGTAAACTGTTATTATATGAAAATTTTACTAATGGTAAAGCTTCTTGCCAACTTTCTTTGAAATCCATAACTACCGCTCAAAGTAAATCCTCAAGAGTCTGGATGATACACTCTGTCTGACCATCTGTTTGAGAATGATAAGAAGTACTCATCGAAGTCGTATACCCATTTATTTTTGAAAGCTAGTCCAAAATTTTGAAGTGAATTTAGGGTGACAATATGAGAATATTGCAACCGGAACAACATGAAGGCTCACTACATTCTCTATATTCAAACGAGCCATTTTCTGGTACGAAAAGGTTTTTTCATATGGAAATAAGTGAGTTGATTTACACAATTCACCGGCCATTACCCACATGGTATCGAAATGACGAGAAATACATGGAAGATGAGTGACAAAAACCATAGCCATGTGCTCCCAATTCCAATGAGAAACTTTAAGACTGAGCACTAATCCTCCTGGTCTCATTCGTTCTGCCTTGACTTGCTGACATACCATACAACAAGATACAAACTCAACCACATCTTTTTTCATATTCTTACAACAAAACTAGGGTTGTAAAATATGATATATTTTCCTGCCTCCAGGGTAGATGTTGTAACGAGATCAATGAGCTTGTTTAAGGATGATTGTACACACTCAGTAATATCAGGAACGACCAATCTTCCATTCGAACAAAGAGAATCATCTAAATGAATTGTGAACCCAAATTGATGCCCTTGAGTGACAAAATCATAAGACTTCTAAATTTGATCATCATTCTTCTGAGCAGTTTTGACAATCTGAATAAACTCTTGTTTAAAAGAAATCTGATATACACAAATAACATTTCGTTGAATCTGAAAGTCTAAACCAAAAATGCATATATCCTCACACAACTTAGAGATATGGATATAGGATAACTTAGCATCAACAACTTTACGACTCAAAGAATATGAAATAACGTTCATTTTTCCTGGCTGATATTGGATCTCACAATCATAATCCTTCAAAAGATCCATCCAACGTCTCTCTCTCATATTTAGATATGAATGGGAAAATATATATTTCAAACTTTTACGATCTGAATGAATTATAAATTGTTATCCAAAAAAGAAATATCCCCAGATCTTGAGATATAAAATGATAGTCGCCAATTTCAAGTCATGAACAAAATATCTAGACTTGTGCGGTTTCAACTAACGAGAACCATATGCTCCCACTCGTCCATGTTGCATCAATACACAACCTAGAACCGAGATGAAGAATATGTACAAACCACAAATCCTACATAACCACTTGGAATGGTGAGAACCGGTGCAGAAGAAAATATATTCTTTAACTTCAAAGAACTTGACTTGCATTCGTCAGACCAGATGAATCTCTAATTTTTTTGAGTCAATTGAGTAAAAGGCTTAACAATCTTCGAAAATCCTTCAATAAATCTACGATAATATCCAACTAAACCCCTGAAAATTCGGATCTCTGGCACATTGGTCGGTCTTGTTCAGTTCAAAATTGCCTCCATTTTACTTGGATCAATAGAAATACTGTGTAGAGAGATAACAAGGCCTAGAAAGACCACTTTGTCTAACTAGAATTCATATTTGAACTGAAACGACCTCGAAATTTTTTTTAGATCATAAACTCAAAAATAATAATTTAAAATACTTAACATCCTCATAAATCATGATAATTTATGTTGGCAACTGAATTTCGGAAGTTTGACAAACAGAGCATTTAATAAATTTAACTAACTGATCAAGAAGACTGATAGTAACTGATCTAAAATAGGCAAACTATCGGTTGCCCATAACAGAAGATTAATGCGAAGATAATCGAAGGCAACTGAACCAGCTGACTGAACTACGCAGACAACTGACTGATCAGTCCGAAACTGATAAGTTGCTACAAACAGTTGTGAGCTTATCAGTTATAGCCTATCAGCTGATCTTTCAGCTGTACACGTCATCAGTTAAGGAAAAGGACATTCAACCGACAACTGTACAAAAACAGACTGCAACTAGTAGTGGGATCGCTGCATTTCAGAAAAACCATAGTGTATGATTGTCAGAAGAATATTGACGTGGAAAACAACGGATAGAAAGATTCAAATCGCATTCAATATTACCGTTGGAGGAAAAGCCTATAAATAGCAGAGAAAGAGCAGCTGAGAAATAGTCTCAACGCGACTCTTGAAAAACTCTAGACTCTCAAACAACTATCAACTAAGCTGTCACTCTGCTGAAATCTTTGCTCACACTCATTGTATACATTCATAGCATTTAAGGTTGTACTTCGAGCTTACAAGCACAAACTGATATTGTTGTAATCAGTTGTGCTAAGTTATTTCAATCCAGTTGAGTACTGTAACTCGTTTTGTAACTAAGAGTTTCAGTTTGGCATTGTTAAGTCCAAAGCTGAAGTGGGTCTGTACAACTTTTTGTATCGATCAAAGTCTTTTAGTTAATATCCTATCTTCGTGATAGAAGGGGTGACGTATGAGTGTTTGAAATATCCGAACATTCGTAAAATCTTGTGTGTTCTTATTTCAGTTTTATTCTATTTATAGTTCAGCTCCACATGGTCCAAGGAGGTGGGCACTAGGTTCCACCGTGAAAATACGATCGTCGGGCTCCCTCTGGGGTCTTCTCCCATAGACGGGCTCCTTCTGGGGCTTTTTTCTCATAAACGGGCTCCTTCTGGGCCTTATCATGTAAATGGGCTCCCTTTGGGGTCTTTTCCATCACGACATCCCAAAAAAATTGAAAGGTCACCGTTATTTCTTAAAACGGATCCCCCACAGCATATATCCTTTGTCGCAGTCAATTCACATCCTTCAAAATATTTTTCATTTTCTTTTCAAAGCATAACATATCATAACTTTCCAAAAATATCATTTTTGACAATAAAAATTGCACAGCTTTATCATAAATCATAAAATATCATATTTTCACCAAAATCATAAAATATCATTTAACATGCGTTATGACCCCTTCGGGATGCTTCCAAGCTTTTACGTTTTACCCAAGTGTAAAATGACCGTTTTGTCTTTAGACATAAAAATTCTTGATATTAATTTTTTTTAATGACATGTGCTTATCCCAATTAATTATTTATGCTTAAATATAATTTTTCGTAATGTTATTTAGCTTAAATCAAGGCTTTTCAATTAATTCTTTAATTAACAAATCGTGAGGCATTTAAATCCCAAATAATTTCAGAACTTTATATTTTCTTTGTAAACTTTAAACTTATTTTTTTAATCCCTAATCTATCCTTGTGAGCCATGAACCACACCCGTGGACCCATGGTTCCAATTTTTATTCTTTCAATTCGACATATGACCCTTATAAGAACACACCGAGCCATCTCATAATTTAGTCGAGCCACCTCGAGCCAAACCCAAGCCAACCCACCTAGGCACCCTCTTGACCAGCCTTGACCCTTAGAGATTGTCCCTAGCTCGCGCACGAGCCCTGCAACCAGGACCCCAGAAATCTGCGCGTGAGATTCCCTCGGCCAAGACTCCTAGTTATCTTAAGACTCTTCTAGCCACTTAACCAATGATCACCTCGGACCCTCACCGACCCTGGACCACGCCTAGACCCAACCAAGCCCAGCCCAAACCCCTAAATCCATGCATCGAGCCGCCTGAATCAAAACAGCAGTCGCACATGCACAAGGTTCTTTCTCACGTTTTCACTAGCCATCACCAAACCAAGCCACACCAGCCCCTGCCCCAACCCTTGAACATCTTTTTTAGACCCTAAAGGACCAACCATGAACCTCCCTGCCCTAGCCATGAGCCCCCTTGGCTGCTGCCATCCCCCAAGCTCACGTGAGGAGTCCTTGCTCCACGAGACTCCTCCAAAGCTGCGACCTAAGAGTCCTAGCCATGCTAGGACTCTTCTTAGCCCTGACCCACGTCTAGCACATGCCCCAACCCAAGCCCTGGCCAAGCCGTGAGTCCCCATGCAAACCATCGAGCCCCTTGAATGCTATGCACGAAAATTGCACCTAGAAACCCTTGGTCCCTCTTCCCTTGCCATGCGATGATTCCAGCCTTGTTTTAATTTTAATTTTGTCATGTTTTAACCATATTTCATCATGTATTGGAAGCGTACTCGTTGGAAATCATAACGTTTTTCATATAAGCGTAAAAAATCGTATTTTTAAAATAAACGTTCTACTGTAAAAGTTATCAAACACCTATATTTTCATGAATAAACAATTAAATCATGCATATTATTATTGGTATGATTTTTAAAAGGGTTTAGAAAACACGTCTTTGCATTTATAAAGCTCAAATAAACGATTGTTGGCGAGGGTGCGAAGAAGAACGACCAGATGACGAAGAATCCTAGATTTCCTTCCTTCCTATTTTTTCAAAAATTGTGGTGTGTGTTGCTGTGTGTTTTCGACTGGTTTGGAGGTGAATTGTGGTGTTATGAAAGCCTAGGAGTCCTTTTTATAATTTTAATTAACATGATAATGGGCTTTGGTTTTGGGCCTTTATGTTTAGATGCAATTGAGCCTACTTAAAATAATTAAATTGGGCCCAATAACTCTTATTTAATTAAAACATAAAAGTTTATAAAATCATTTTTCATAAATAATGCATTTGATATTTTAAAATTCTCTTATTTGCCCAAAACCGGCTTCCCGGGAAAAATCGAGCTCGACTCGTAAAATAATTCAAACTCTAACATTTTTAGTAAAATTTAATCATTTTTATTCACATTAGGAAGCCTTGCAAATATTTAATAAAAAATAAATATTTTTATCTTGGTCGTCCCCAGTCTTCTTTCCCCTACCTATTATCGAATATTCAGGTAAAATCCTTCAATTTCATGAAATCATGTCATATAATCATTTAGTCATTTAATAAATATCATGCAAGCATTTAAAATCAATTAAATAAAATAATTAAGTAATTAAAATAATTTGCATTCATGTGGTTTACGTAGGTTGTGTTTTTTGGACGTTACATGAACAACTTTTCATACAACTGTTTCTTTCGAAGAATTCGAAGAACTAATCTCAAGTGTTTTGCATGTTCTTCCTCGGACTTAGAATAAACAAGGATATCATCAATGAATACAATCACAATTCTATATATCATTTTCTAAACACACAATTCATCAAGTACATGAACACAACAGGAGCATTGGTCAAATCAAAATAGATAACAAATTCATTCATAAATAACCAAAACAAAAAAATAACAACTAAAAAGAACATACACTCAGAATATTATTGTTTTTTAAAGAACATTTTAGTATAATGATACGCACACAAAATTATAAGTGTTCATATCCTATGCGAAAAGATGTTTTCGGAACATCTTCTTGTCAAAATCGTACTTGGTGGTATTCGGAACAAAGATCAATCTTAGAAACACCGAAGTACCTTGAAATTGATTACACAAGTCATTAGTCCTAGAAAGTAGATATTTATTTTTGACAGTAGACTTATTCAATTGTTTGTAGTTAATGCACATCCTCATCGTGCCATATTTCTTTTTGACAAAAAGAACAAGAGCACCCTAAGGTGATGAACTATGACGAATGTAACCTTTACCCAACAAATATTTTAATCGTTCTTTCAATTCCTTTAGCTTGATAGGAGCTAAATGTTATGGTGCTCGAGATATGTGTTCAGTTCCTGACATCAATTCAATACTGAACTCAAGTTCTCGTCCTGGAGGAAAATTAGGAATTTCTTCCGATAACACATATAGAAACTCACAAGCAACTGGAATATATGATATATATTTCGCTAATCTTGTAATAGACCAACAACATAAGCTAGAAAATATTTATGACCCGAGTCCAACAGAGGAGTCATTTCGATAGAAGAGACCAAATGAATTCTGGCTTGAGACACTCGACCATAAAAATTCCATTTAGGTGAAAATTAGGTCTAAAATGAACTATTCCTCGGTAACAGTCAACAATAGCTCTATTAGAGGTCAGAATGTCCATATCCACAATAATCAAAGTCATGCATAGGTAGAATTATGAGATTTAGGTACAACACATTATCATCATAAAACAACATCGCATTTCACACAACAGTATAAGTGATACTCATTTTGCCCATCGGAGTAGCTCAGATGGATTGCAATTCATTGTAGAGCCCAAAATCAGGACATGTAAAACACATACATTCGTTTAAATTGTTAAATCATTTATTTAATTTTAAAATGATTTCAGCGATGCATGATTTATAAAATTGCATTATTTTAATTATTTATGTTTATGTGATTCACGTTAAAATGTTTTCTTGAGTTTCATGTTTCAGGTGGATATTCGATGCGAGATCGAGGAAAAGAGACCGGCAACGATTTAGGCGATTTTAAAATGTGGTATTTTATTCCAAGTTTTAAAGGTGTCATTTTAAACTATTTATTTAGTTTTAGCATTTTAAAGCCTAATTTAATTTATTATGTGATTTTAAGATTTTAAATTTTTAAAGATTTGCCACTTGTGTATTTTATTTAAATTAAGGGATTTTAGTAAAGTTAATGTTGGATTAGAATTTTATTAACTTGTTAATTGGTTTAACATTTTAATTAGCATTATTAATTAATTAATCAAGCAATTTTCCCCTAATTAACACACACACACACACACACATTACTATTTACTCACACACTCAGCACACACAACACACACACACATACACATTCATTTTCTTTGAGGGAGAGTAGGGTTCTTGAGTCTTTCATCAGCCATCACCATTCCTTGCATTTTCCTGGAGATTTTCACTCATTTTCCAGCAAGAAAACGTGCAGTAATCGTCTCCCGGCCTTCCCTCGTGATCCACTACGTCGGTATTCGTTATCTTCGAGCGTTTAGACGCAAAGACATGTATATTCTTTCGTTTTTGCATCGATCTTGTCATAGTATATGTTTTGATGTTTATTGTGTGTAAAAATTCATGTATGTTGTGCAAATATTTGAGCAAAAATGTTTTGAAACGATTTTGGATCAAAATTTTAGATCCCAAAAATGAGTCTCCTGTCATTTCGAGTACTTTGAATTTTTGGTCTACTTTTTGGAAAAACGTTCAACATATAAAACGTATACTTTTTGATATCTCGATTCGACATTATATTCGTAATTTTTGGACAAGAAATGAGGGAGTTATGATCATTCTCGTATGACTGCTCAATTTCAAAAAAATTCGCACATGGTGGCGCTCGGGCGCGAGACCTTACCGCTCGAGCGTCAAACCTTCTAGATGGGGCGCGCTCGAGCGGTAAGATTTTACCGCCAGAGTGCCAAACATTCTGGGAATTTTTTTTTTAAATTTTGTCTTGGGCAGGCATGCATAATGTATTAGAATGTTCGATGTGCAAAGAAAATATTTTATGTTTTTGAGGTATACTAATTGTCTTGTGACCAATTATGAACGGGTTTGGAAGCCGGTGAACGTGGTCGGTGACTTCTCCACCCTGGTAAAGAATGACCGGATTTAGATCATGATTGGAAAGCGGTAAAGCATGACCAGGGACCAATCCACCAGGTAGATCATGACCGGGGATCTCATGCATGCGGCAGTGGACATCCCTGCCAGCCCAATACTATGGTTTAGTCTGATCAGGCGCATTTATGTATGGGTCACTTGCTTTGAAACATATCTCTACGCAAAATGATGATGTTATGTATGTTCAAGTATGTATGATACAAGCATGTTAATGAAAAGTTTTACGATATGATTGCACGTCTATGTTTACGTAAGTACGTTTAAGTTTAAGTATGTATGTCCTACTTTAAAATGCATGTGGTTTATTATGTATTATTTGTTATTCTCAGTTTATACATGTTGAGTCTTTAGACTTACTAGACTTGATCGATGCAGGTGAGGACGAGTATGAGGAGGTGAGGGGTGGGGACCAATGAGCTGGCTCGGATTGCGCAACAGGCTAAACCCGAGGACCGCCTACGTTTTTAAGAATTTATGCATGTTGATTCAAATAATCTGATTTTCACAAGATTTGCTTTACGTTGTTTGAACCAGTCATTTTGCAAGCTAAATTTGTAATCTTTTTTTTATTGAAAATATTTTGGACGAGCAGTTGATCTTTATCGCAATTTGAAGGATTTCTATTTATATAATTTTTTTTATTTTTCCGCAAATTTTAAAATAGTTTAAAAGTACGGTATGTTACATTCATACTACTGGTGCAAATATCATGTAAAGCGACAAATGCATGGGAAATAAACGAATGTAATGCTCCAGTATCAAATAGTACTGCTGTAAAGCCACATAAACTACAATTACTAGTAATAACATTACCTGGAGCTACTTGGGCTTCATCCTCAATAAAAGTAAAGACACGAACATGCGGCTGATTCTGCTACTGTGTACCTTGTCTCCTGAACTGCTGGGGTGGCCTACTGAACTGCTGAGAGTAGTGAGATGGTATAGGAAATTTTCCAGTTGATGCTCCACTACTAGCTTGAACAACTTTCCCTATCTAGTTAGGACAACCTCGAGCATAATGGTCATGCTGACCACATGATTTATAGTATCATGTAACCCATGGCATTGATCATTAGAATTTTTTCCTCCAATATGGGAATGTGTAGCATTGTCCACTATATTTCCAAGATCCTTAGAAATAGAAAAAATAGATCCCGACTTCTTAAACTGTTTTCCTTCAGGATGTAGAGATACGATACTAGACTGGCTGAAACATTCCTTCTTATACTATTGTTGTTGAGTAGGAGCTCGATTACTATTTCTTCTGAGAATCGCCCCAGTCCTCTTACCCAACTCCACCGCTTCACGATAGTTTGTTGGCTTTCCAGTAGAGAAAAAAAGAGGTAGACGATTATTTAGTCTTTCAATAAAACTTTCAACAACAGCTCCCTGACTAATAGTGGCATGAGGGGCATACATCAGCACAACACAAAAAGTATCAGCATAATCTTCAACTAACTTGTCCCCATACTTCAAATTATGAAATTATGAGGCCTTAGAACTGTAGAACGCTAGACGACAATAAATTTTTCTGAACTTCAACTTAAAAATATCCGATGATGGAGCAATTCTATGAGCCTCTAGAGTCATCAACATAGTAGACCATCACATTTTAGCACGATTCCTCAACTTGCGAAGTGCTAATTTTAGACAACTTTCGGTGGATATTCAATCAAATCAAAGAGATCCTCAATGTCATAAATTCATAACTCAACATTTTCGGCTCCTTCAATGCCACTATTACGAGGTGAATGCATAATATGAAAACGAGAAACTAATTCATCAATTCTAAGCCTATCTAAATATCCTTCAGCTTGATCAACATCAATATTATCAACAAGAGTACGAGTTCTACCAAATCCACGACCTCGACCGTGACCTTTGCCAGCGGTGGTTTCACCTTCACCTTCCAATCTATATAATAATAAAAACAATAAATAGAATGAAAGTAAACAATACACATAAACACATAAACATTCTGGAAAATTAACATCAACAAGCGCATCAACAAATTTTTATTGCCTAGACTCAAGTGTCCTAGATTCTAGTTCGAGCGTAAACCACTCTGATACCATGACGTAAGGCTCAATTACTCTAATAACAATTAATTATCATGCAATGAAGCAATAAATTAATAAATATAAGAAAATAATTTAAAAATATTCTTTGGGCCGAAAAAATTTCGACATAACCTTCCCGTAAGTAGGACATTTCGAAAAACACATATAACAATTTAATATAAAATAAACTCAAACTAGAAACATTTAACACAAAAAAATCAATCAAAATCCTATAGTAGCACTGGCCAGGACTGAGCTCACATGTTCAAACACACCAGAAACAAAACCATACAATCAAGATACCATGAAATATTAATACAGATAGACAGGGCATCTTCCTGGGAAATAAATATAACTTAGATATAGAAAAATTCGACTCCAATGATACATATAATATAACTGGGAGACTTACGATATGACCCAACCTCAACCATGTGCACCACTGGTGGCTCTCAACCTGGTGCTGCGAAACCACTTTGGTGACCTACCATGGTTCCCAATAGTAGCCACAAAACCTTTCAGTAAAATAAAGAGGTTCTTATTCTGGTATGAAACAATAAAATAACAACGATAACAAATATAAATCGTACATAAACATAAATATGAATGATTATGCAATGGATATGACTGGGCTCGATACAACTGTACAATGGGAGACAATAAACAATACTTTACAGCTGGAACAATTCTTGAGTAATAAAATACATAGGGAAGCTACATCATAATTGCAGCTAAACCACCGTGGTCTAAGTATGTGAGGAATATATACCATGATGTACTACCAAACTCTCACCATTTCTCATCTCTATACTGCTATGATGCAACATGAAGGCACAACACCGTAATATGCTATCACAATTCCAAGTGAACTCACCACACGTGCAACATTATCGTGGATATGTGAATCATATATGGGAAATCAGAGGTTTCAATATACGTCTACCCGGTCGCCCTGATTTCTGGGTAAATAACATGTCCCAAGAGTACATTACAATTGAAATGCGGTCAACAACAACGACATGGCTCAATATGCAATGCCATGCTATCATGCAACATGCCCTATTTCTAAATGCAAAATAATATGTCAAATTGTTTAACATATAAACAAAAAGGTATTTAAATCACATAAACGACACATATATTCATTAAACAAGATTTATGTGTTATCGTTTTATCGTCTTATGTTACCGATCTGTAACATACATATACTTATTATTTGATCTGGCTGAATATTTGCTTTAAAATTATGATTTATGGCTAGAATCGAAACTTAGGATGTGTGGAACAAAACTCCACAAGAATTTCAAAATTCTGGCGGCGGACGGCGGGGAAGGCAAATCGCCAACGATGGAGTGTTTTGGGGTGACGAGAATGGGCTTGGGAATTTCTTTTCTTTCTTCCTTACCTTAATATGGCAATGGGGATAAAAATGTATGTACATGTATTTATGTGTGCTACTAGATACAGTAACTTATGCCTAATTAACTCGGTTTTGTATATTTTTAATAATTATGTGTTATTTTAACTCTATATATATTTTATATCATTTGAATATTTGATATTCTAAAATAGATATTTTTAAGCACTTTTTAAATTTATTTGACATAAATAATTATTTTCATTGAAACTCTTATTAATTATTCTAATTATGCTAAATTAATGAATAATTAATTCTTGGGTACATTTAAAATTCGCATGTTCAAGATGAACTAAAAAAATTAGAATCATATTGAAACATCCCTTCCTTTTAAACTTTAAAATACTACTAATTTTTTTTTTAAAACATGCAACTCGAACCCTCATAAAAATATAAACCCAACATTTAAAAATCTTAAATGCATAAAGATCTATAAATCGTCAACCACAAAATCGTACGTCAATTTTAAAATAATCCAAAAAATAAACTTCAAAGTAAAGTATAAAATATTTAATAAAATAATCCTCAAAATCTATACTTCAAAACTTTAAATCCTAAGCTAATGCGGAAAATAAAAGTCCCTCATGAGTGTATTGTCAGGCGTGATCTACTCAAGCGTCAGTGCCTCCCTCAAAATCATCATCGCCTGCAACCATCCAAGCCTAGTGAATCTAATGACTCAGAACGTTTTAACCTTACGTAACAAATAATACATATACATGCACATGTATTAAAATCATACTTTTATTTAAAATAAGCTGTCATAAAACTTGTAAGCGTAATTAAATCATAAATCATTGAATCATAAAGCCTTTCATCATCTTATATCATTTTTGGGTGAAGTTTGATCATTGAAAGTGACTATCATATAACATATCATCATGTGGTCGACTGATTAGTCTAGCTGCAACAAGTACTTGGAGGCTGGGCGTCAGCAACTCTCGTCATTGGACCGTAGCCAAATATGGAAATACGATTGTCGGGCTCCCTCTAGGATCTTCTCCCGTAAACGGGCTCCTTATGTGGCCTTTTCCCTCACGATATCTCCAATCATATCCTTTATATCACAGTCAATTCACATTCTTTAAAATATTTTTTCTTTCATTTTATTTATAAAATATCGTATCCTTAAAAAAATTGTAAAATAGCATTTTTCGGGAAAATCGTACAGCCTTTGCGTATATCATAAAAAATATCATATTTTCATCATAAACATTTTAAAATATCATTTAGCATGTATTATGATTTTTCGGGACATTGCCAGACCTTTTGAACTACCTGGGACGTAAAATGATCATTTTACCCGTGGACCTCGAACTTCTCAATTTCGAATTTTTCGTACTTTTATTGACTCGAGCTTATCCCATAGCATCATATTAGCTAAAATTTGACTTCTAATATTTTTTTTAGACGTAAACCCGAGCCTTTAGATTTAACGACTTAATAACTAAACCGTGAAACGTTTTAAACCCGAATAAATTCAAAACTTAATATTTTCATCCCAAGTTTTAAACATAAGTTTTTCATCCCTAAACTACCCCCGTGAGTCACCAACTTTCGAGCCCCATCTCTTTCCCTATCCATTTTTGAACCTATTTCTCCCAAACCAAGCCGCGCACATAAAACTCTCGAGCCACCCTCAAGCAACCTTGGACCAGAACACGTCCAGACCACCAGCCACCCTCCTGGACCCTACTGGACCAGCACCTGACCAGCCAAAGCAGCCTCTTCGGACCCTACAACCTAGCCGATGGAAACATCCCAAAACATGCAAGAAAATTCCTAACTTTCAAGCCCCCACCATACACGTCATTTGCTACGGTCCAGCCTTGGTTTACCACTTAAACGACACTTTTTACAATCCATAAATGTCTCGTATTGGCAACGATCCACTTAGAATTCATAACACGTATCATATATGCATATAAACGTCAAAACTTTGAAAATAATAGCCAAAACGTTAAATAATTTGATCAATATAATTTTCATGCTTCAAAAAATAAAACACACATATTATGATTTGAATGGTGCAAAAAGAAAATTTAGAAACGAGCCTTTGCGTTTAAAACACTCGAAATACGAATATCATTGTGGAGAAGTCGGTGGGCGATCAGAGCGACGTTTCAATTGTTTTTCTGGTGTAAAAATTGCGTGAAACAATAGTGCTTTAAGGGGTGGAGGATAGGTGATGGGTAGAGCCAAGAAAAAGTGCAAAAATTGAAACTCCAAAGCTCAAGAAAACCCACGGCTGGAAGTGTGTTCTTGGTGCACTGGGTGTTTGTGTGAGTGAGTTGCTATACGTGTGTGCGTTGCATTTTCTCGTGATTTAGTTTAGGTTAAACAAAACATTAATAAATAATTTAAACATTAGTTAGGTAATTAAATTGACTCACAGCTCTTATTTAAAATTTAAATATTATGATCAAGATAAACTCCAATCTAAAAGGTTAATATTTCTATTTTCAAAAATTTCCATAAAAAAATCTTAAATTCCACTTAAATACTAATTAAATAACTTAATTGAGGAATAAAATTTATTATAAAATTTTTCACAACAATTTCAAGGATTAAATCCTTAATTTTCATAAATTTACATTTTAAACGCTTAAAATATTTTAAATCGTCTAATAAATAAAATTCGACTTTAAAAGGCTAAAGTTCATAAATCATTTAAAATAAATAATTTCTTGGCTTAAAATAGATATATAACTTTTAATCTTAGCACCTTAGTCGACTCCGATCCCCTTTTCCCGGTTCGGCATCGAATATTCGTTTGAGAAGCTAAAACTCGCGAAAACATTTTAAATTGCATAAAATAAAAATATAAACCTTTAAAATAATTTAATTGTGTAGCATGTACTTTTAAATAATTAATTAATTAATTTAAAATTTAATAATTATGCATGAGGTTTATGTGTACTGGTTTTTGGACATTACACAAATATTAAACCAATTAGGACCACGATTCATTATCAATGAGCACATCCCCAAGTCATGATACATTGGAGCAAATTTTACAAAATGAATGGTATGAGGCCTAAACAATTTTAAAGGGATGTTCCAACAAATTTGAATTCAACAAAGTTATTATATTCTTTTGGATATAAATATTTATTATGTTTATTTTTTGTCAACATGTTCAAGCTCGTGATATTTATTTGTTAACAAATCAATGGAACATATGCAATATTATTTGTGGAATTTTAAAGTGCTTAATGATGCTAGTGAACAATTATCCGATATTTATTATCTTACTTCTCATTTAGTTTTAACACATTGTTGTAAACATTGCATTATTTTTATTGAATATATTAAATCTAGTGATGATACTTTAGTTAAATGTATTTATGCCATGAAAGCAAAATGAGAAAAATATTTTTTATAAATTTATGAAATATTTTTATGTGCTTTTGTTTTAGATTTTAGACTTAAATTATATGATTCACAAGAAATGCTAACATTATATTATGATTATTTAGACCCTAATACGGAAATGATTCCATTTACCTCACTAATTTTTTTTTAAATATTAGAACTCATTTATATGTTATTTATAATGAATATAACATCAAATATGGTGGATAACATATTCCATAAGAACCACAATCAACTTGTAATATCACTTCTAAACTTACCGAAGCACAATTTTTATTAAGAGAATGAACGAAACATCCACGACAATTCTCAAGTTCTGGTTAGGAACTTGAGAATTATTTTACCACTATTTTTTATTTTAATGATGGAGATAAAGACAATTTCGACATATTGCGATAGTGATCTCAAAAAACACAATTATATCCAGTTTTCCTATAATGGAAAAAATAATTTTAGATTTCTCGTTTCTATGGTTGCAGTGGAGCAAACTTTTAGTATCAGAAAAAATACATTAGATGAGAGACATTCTAATGTTGAAAAATTTAGAAGCCCATTGTTTGCACAATGATTGGTCAAAGGCCGCTACTCGAACAGAAGATGTTAGAAGTGATGAACAAGACCAAGATAAAACTTATGGAACATCCAAAAAAATGAAGGGAGGAAATGTGAGTGGTTGAGTAACAACACTCCAAAATGTAATTATGTAAGGGTAAGTGAACTACATGGACTTTGCTTCCTCTATATAAAATGAGGATACAAACATCTGAATTCGAAAATTCAAAATTTAGAAAAGATTAAAAAAATATTTTAGCAGTCTTAAGAATTTTGATAAGTGGATATGATAGTGATAAAAGAATACACAAATTTACGAAAATATATTTTTATAATATCTAATTTTATAATTTTAAAGGGATATTATTGGCATTTTAAAAAATTATAATAACACCAAAGTTTAGCAACTCTAGGTGTCTCAAATTTATCTTAAAGTAATATTTTTGATATTTTAAAAAATTCATAATGACACCAAAGTTTTGCAAGATTATAAATAAATACCTAAACCTTAGTTTCATTTAGGTTTTACTCGCCCTTACTAAAAAGTTAGTTTAAGCTTCCTACTTTTTTTAAAATATTGCAAAATAATCCTTGAGCTTTTAAATCTCGGTTTGTGGAGTTGTTATTCCTATCAAACTTCTTTTTAAAGGCATATAACCTAAGGGCATCCAACTGCACAAGGTTTTCAGCCTATATACTTTGATTAAATTTTTATTTTTAATGGCTCATCATACTTCCTTAATATAAATTGAACAATTTATCTATTCGACCGGAGTGTCGTCGGGTTGTATCCACTGAGTTTTACAGAATGTTTCTCACAGCCTAACCATGCAATCGGACAAATGCATTACAAGAAATTTCATAATTAACAGCATACATACGACAATGGTTTTATACAAAACCGTCGTTAAAAGACGGTTTTAGTGAAAACCGTTGTCTTATGTCGTTTTTTTAAGCGTTGTCTTTTGAGGGTCAAAGATAACGGTTTTCAGGGTCAATGACAACGGTTATGAATCGTTGTGTATTAGCATGTTTTTTTGGACAATCGACAACAGTTTTAGAAAATTGTTGTCGATTAGCGTGTTTTTTGGACAAACAACAATGGTTTGTCATATTTAGCGACGGTTTTAGAAAAAATGTTGCTAAATTCAAAATTGCGACGGTTTTGCTTTAAACCGTCGCTAAATTTAAAGTAAAACCGTCGCATTTTTTAAATTTTGCGACGGTTTTGCTTTAAACTGTCGCGCAATTTAAAGTAAACCGTCGCATTTTTTAAATTTTGCGACGGTTTTACTGAAACCGTCGCAAAAGTTAAACATGCGACAGTTTCGAAAATACCGTCGCTATTAGCGGCGGTTTTATCTATAACCGTCGCTATTAGCGACGGTTTTACAAATAACCGTCGCAAACTGTCTATAAATACCCACATTTTCGATCCATTTTCTTCCACCCACTTCACAACACTTAAAATTTTTTTCTCTTATACGATTTTATCACCTCACAACACTTAAAATTTTTCTTTCGATTTAGGGTAAATTTTTTCGCTTTAATTTTTGGTAAATTTTTAAGTGTTACTTAAAATCATGAATATTGTTAGCATAGTCAAATTGTAAGTTTTTTTAGATTTATTAAATTAATAAAAGAAATTATTTTTTATTTTAATGAAAATATTAGCGACGGAATTCATGAAAAAACTGTCGCTAAAATTAGCGACGAACTTTAAGGTAAACTGTCGCTAATTTTAGCGACGTTTTTATATTGCAGCGACAGTTTTATATAAATTCGCAACAACGGTGAAAAACCGTTGTCTTTGAGCGACCCCTTTAACAACAGGGGCTTTAACAATGGTTTTAAAAGGGCTATGACAACGGTTTTTAACCGTTGTCGTAGGGTGTTTTTTTTTGTAGTGATGGTTCCTGACGTAGATCCCTTCAACAACACCTAGCACAACTCTGTCGTTGCCTACATCAGAGTGTATAGTGAAGTAGTTTAATTTAAAAATAATACATGAGAGGGGCAGTATGCCTTGGCCTTTTTACCTATAGTAGCCTAAATCACAACACATATAATAAAGAAAATTATTACAAATTTATTTTGAGAGAAAAATGAAGAGGTTTAATGATGCCTTCATCTTCCTTCCGTGTTGGTATTTATAGAAGCTTTAGTGGATTTGAAATCCGGACTTCAAGTCTTGTGAATTATTCTTCCAGTTGTGGCCGACAACATTTTGTGAGTGGTTGTCCTTTCAACTGCTAGTTTATGGCTTGTCTTTATGGGTGGTTGAGTGGTCCATCTTCTACAAGTTAATGGAAATGTCTTTTAGTGGTGGTCCATCCTCCACTAATGGAGTGGTTGGATCACATGTCAATTTTATCCTTTTCGGAGAATCTTCTACTTTTGTATGGTCTCCGAGAAAATTGCTTTTTGTGTGGTCCCTCACCACTTAGTCTGGTCTCCGCCAGATGCTTTCAATCTGTTCTGGGTCGCAAGACTTTACCAAATTCTGGCTCTTTTTGGTTTAGGCATTTTGGGCAGATGATTTCTGACCATCTTCCCACATGAGCCATGTTACAGAATTTCTGTCGAGTTTCTTTTCTCCCCGGCAGCTTGCTATTCCACAAAAGATTTTTTTCTATTCAAATAGGTCTTACGCAAAACTTGTTTTTAATGTCATAGTGTTTAACACAAAATATCCATTTACAGATTTCTGATTAAACCTAAATGAAAACTTGACTTTGCCAATCTTGATTGGATAGACACATAACCCCCATACTCTTCTGGTGGAAATGTCGTCTTCAGTATTTGAAGGGACAAGGGGTGTTTCATTCTCTGGTGGATCTTTTAAGAACTTCTAGTTCTTCATATATGGTCTCCTAAGCTTGAAGAAATGAAAGGCTTTGTGAAATATCTGCTACTCGTTTTCTTAAAACGTGTTACAAAATTTTTTTTTCCTCCTTAATATCCATAATTCGAAATATACATATATATAAATACTTTGAAAATACCTTGTACCCTTTTAAAAATAAACAATTCACTAACATTTAAAAATCGAAGGAAAATAGTTTAAATCAGAAAATCATTAAACATTGTACCAAACTTAAAAGCACTATTTGAAAAGTATAGCACATACTATGTAGAACCCGTAACTTAGACTACGTATAAGCCATGCATAATTCTAGTATTTTAAATGATTTTATTTCATGAGTATTTAAATGATTTTTCCTTAAGTTAATTATTTCATGCAGCAGTTTGATTTTTTATCATTTCAGTTATTTCAGTGAGGCCGGACTGGAGTTGGAGTTTAGAGATAAAATTTAAGATTCAAGAAACATTTCCAGAATTTATTTTAGCTAGCAAATAAGTTCATTTAAGTTAAAAAGGGAGTTTAAGGAATTATTTAAGTTACTTGAGGTGAGAAGAAAATAAATTCATTTAAGTTCTTAATTAAGGGGTTAGTTCACTAAATTATTTAAAGGATAGGTAAGGCTTTTAAGGGTTATAAATTTAGTAAATAATCAACATTTCCCCTCCATATATTAGTGAATTTTCGGCCCCTTAGTATCTAGACTAGTCATTGCCAACTCATCACCCTTTTGACCCATTCTTTGTTGAGTTAGCATACTAATCTTTTTAATTCTTTATCCACCTTAATTAATTAATTAGTGAGCATTATCCTAGTCTAGAAAACATGAGGATTTCGGCCACCCCATTCTAGAATCACCCAACAAATATTTGATATCAACCAACAATTCAAATTTCAAATAGAGGTAGACTTAGTCTTGATTTTGGTTCCCTATATCTTGCAACTATCTCCCTCACTCCCCTAATCATCATTCTCCACCCCTCATCACCGAAAACCAGAGCCATTCCAGTGTAAAAAAAAGTGAGCACCATAGCTAGAGGCAAGAGAGAAATCGAGCTAGCAAGGTAGAATAGAAAGCGCTCCACCTCCTCCGCGCCGGATCGTCTCGTTCTTTTCGTTTTTCTTTCAAACGAAACCAGGCATGCATATATTCTTCCTTGACTCTTCAATCAAGTCCTATTATCATTTATTTTTCATTACATGATCATCATTTCCATGTTAAAACCGAAATACATCAAGAGATTTCAGAAAATGCAACATGCAGAATTTTTCGGTTTTTCTCTTGTGCTTCACGGGTTGCTTTGTTGTGTGGGTTTCAGGTATTGGTTCGATTCCAGGCTCCCAAGGCGACATCTAGACATGTAATAGGATGTATTAGTATCACTTTGGTCCATTCATTCGAGCCCCACACCCACTGGAAACAAGAAATGACAGCAGCTTCCCATTCTTGCCATATTGAGTTTCGATTTTCTCAAGTTGCTGTCAAAGGGAAATGAATCTGATCTTGGCTGCCCTAAGGGCTTATAGCCATGGTTGGATCACTTCCCTAGCATGTCTAAGACGTGACTAAGTCGCCCTTTTGGTGGCTTGGTCCATGGTGCATCGGTTTTTAATTAAAAGTGCAAGATCAGCCCCAGCCCCCTTCGGCTTCTCATTTTGACAGCATGTGTATTTCGAATTTGGTGGGATGGTGTGGATCTTGGTTGGCCTAGGGCCCTTAGCCACGGTTCATACCATGCCCCTAGATGTCTAGATCGTGTCATGGTCAATCCAATGGCCATTGGAACGATTCGTGACAGCAAAACAAAAGCAATGCATCCTACGTGCAGAATTTGTTCTCGGTTGTAACGTTTGGGTCGTTGCTGGAATATTTCGAATTGTGGCTGGTCTAAAGCCCTTAGCCATGGTTCAAATCATTCCTTGGGATGTTGGTAAGAGATTTTGGTCGGTGGTTCAAGCCCCAATGGCCATTAGTCTCGCAAACGACACAAGAAACCAAAGCACAGCTGCTGTATTTCTGGACAGCAACTTGCTGTGACGGTTCAGTGGCTCGTTCGAGTTCTCGGTTGGCTTTTAGCCCATGGCCTTGGACTGGACAGTACCTCACCGAGTTAGGAAGGTCATGTTTTTGGCCGTTCGTGATTCGGATCATTTTTGAGGTCGTACGAGAATTTACGGTGCGATGTGCCAAATTGACTCTCGAAAGAGCGTTTCATGTTTTGGCCTCCATTCACCTAGATTTCGGCCCTCACCATTTTAGGAGCATTATTTGATCATTTTAGACGTATTTTAATCATGACTACATGATGGTTCAGTGTTGGTTCGGGTTGGCTCGGAGTCATGATTTAATACGAAGTCGGTAGGCGTATTTGTCACATTTTTGAAGGTTATTGTATAGTTTGGTCCCATAAATCTATTGCATATTTTTCATGGCATATTTAGGTTGCAGCGAGCCTGGGAGCGATCCAATCCAAGCAGTAAAATGGGTACAGGATATTTAATTCAGTTATTTAATTATATTACGTGCAAAAATACAAATTTTGAGATTTATGCGATATTGCTTGTGGTCACTTTACTATCATGCTTAAGTCCGGTCCCCAGTATCGGCCCGGTCACCAGTTACCGGTCAGTTCAGTTGTTTCACCCAGTACTGTGGCAGTAGTCTGATCAGACGTAAATCCGATCCCCAGTATCGGTCCGGTCACCAGTATCGGTCAGCTCAGTTCAGTTCAGTTCAGGGACCACTTGCGTAGACCATAATCTCACAGAAAATTATTATATGCTATTTCAGTACAGGGCTCCAAGGAGCAAACAGTTTCACTATGATTTTCAGTTCAGCTATGCACGTATTATAATTAATCATGACACGACATTTTACGATATGCCTCATGACATGAAATTTTACTCCCATGCAATTTTACTATATTTACTCGTTATTTACGATATATGCATGTTGAGTCTTTAGACTCACTAGACTTGATTGTTGTAGGTACTGATGATGTCGGGATCGAGGGCGGGGACCAGTGAGCTAGCTCGAGTCGGCAGTAGTGGCACCCGAGGACCTCAGTTTCAGCACTTGCCATTTTGATGCTCAAATATTTTATTAGTTATTGAATACTTTAACTTGTTATTTTGGCAAGTAATAATTTCTTCCGCTGCTGTTTTGAACGTTAAATATTTTATCAGTTTTTGGTATGAATGAGGCACTCCATTTATTTTAAAAGAAAAATTTTAAATTTTCCGCAAATTTTCAAGTAAGGATTTTTAGGCCTCTACATCTGGTATCAGAGCAATGGTTCTGTAAAGGGTTGCACTACTACTGACCGCGAGAAGCTCATGAAGTCACGTCGTCGGTCTGTAAGTTTTACAGTTACGCATTTTATTTAAAGCATGAATTATTTAACAGCATGTTTACATGAAATGTTTTACTTCCAGATTTATGTTATTGTTCAGTACTTAAATTTAAATAAATTATGGAATTATGCATGTTAGTTACGTATGGGTTATGTATGGAACAGTATGCCCCCTAGACGCATTCTCGAGCGCACTATAAATGAGGAGCCTCGCCAGGAGGACAGGGAGGAGCAGAGGCAGGAGAGAGACTTACCACCTCCACCACCACCGGACATGAATGCCCAGATGCTAGCTGGGATGACTCGGTTCTTCGCGCAGTTTGCGGAGAACAATGCTGTGGCGACCAGGCCGACAGAGCCTGAGGCAGTATACGAGAGATTCATGAAGATGCGTCCAAAGGAGTTTTCTGGGACGACGGACCCCATGGTTGCCGAGGGCTGGATCAAGTCCCTCGAGGTTATTTTCGAGTTCATGGAGCTTGGAGATGCAGATCGAGTTCGTTGTGCCTCTTATCTGTTCGGAGGAGATGCCCGCTTATGGTGGGAAGGAGCTTCAGTAGCCCTTAACTTGGCTACCCTGTCATGGACACGTTTCACGGAGGTATTCTACTCCAAGTATTTTACGGATGAGGTGCGCACCCGATTGACCACGGAGTTTATGAGCCTTAGACAGGGGGATCTGACGGTTACGGAGTTCATCCGTAAGTTCGAGAGGGGTTGTCACTTTGTGCCCTTGATCGCGAACGATGCTAAAGCCAAGTTGATGCATTTCTTGGTGGGTTTACGGCCGATCTTGCGCCGTGATGTTAGGGTGTCTGACCCTACTACTTACGAGGTCGCCGTCTCCAGAGCTCTGGCCGCAGAGCAGGACCAGCGAGATATAGAGAGGGATCGCTTGGGAAAGCGACCAGTTCAGATACCACACCGCCGTCCTCCTCCTCAGCAGCACCAGCATCAGCATAAGAGGCCGTATCACGGCCCGCCCAGGAACAGAGGAGGACCTCAGCAGGAGCAGCAGCAGCAGCAGCAGCAGGGACGTGTCGTCCCGAGGACCTTTGAGCACCCAGTCTGTCCCAAGTGCTCACGCCGTCATCCGGGAGCATGCATGTTTGGCTCAGGGAAATGTTTTAAGTGTGGCAGCACGGACCACATGCTACGGCAGTGCCCCCGGAAGAATCTGCCTACCCAAGGCAGAGTTTTTGCTCTCCATGCTGCGGAGACGAACCCTGACACCATGCTGATGACAGGTACCTTACAGCTTTAAGTTACATTTGCATTCCAATGTTTTGGGAATCGGGATTAAGATTTTGAACTTAGAATTGCGATAGGATTGCATGCTCTACTCAGTATTATTTTCGGGATTTAGTTAGAAGAACTGTGACCTTTGCATGTCTATAAGCTTAGCTCTTGTGATTATTTGGGTTCAGCTTAGTGTTCCGAACTTTCAGGGAGAATTTTCATAGCTGGCTCAGCTACCAAAGCCCTGATAGATTCAGGGGCTACCCACTCATTTATTTCAGAGGTCTTTGCAAACTTTCTCAAAGTTAAGACCATCGGGCTAGATGTAGCCTATTCGGTGTCATTGCCTTCGGGAGAGGAGATAACCGCCACCAGCGTGATCCGAGACATAGACCTTGAGCTGCATGGAAATCTTGTTTATGCGGATCTCATCTTATTGCCGATGCCAGAGTTTGACATCATTCTGGGGATGGACTGGCTATCGCGGAACAGAGTTTTGATCGACTTTCAGCGGAGATCCATTTTAGTCCGACCGCCTGGGATGACACAATTCTTATTTGAGCCGCACAGGTACTTTCCTTTACCGCGCATTATTCCTTATATCCAGGCTAGGAAGCTCATGCATAGAGGGTGTCGGGCATTTTTAGCAACTTTTATATCTGTCCCCGAGGCACCCAGTCAGTCAGCCTCAGATGTTCCGATTGTTAGAGACTTCGTAGACGTTTTCCCTGAGGACGTCTCTGGTGTTCCACCTGAGAGAGAGATGGAGTTTTCCATCGATCTTATGCCAGGTACGGCTCCGATCTCAAAAGCGCCGTACCGACTAGCACCGACAGAGATGGCAGAGCATAAGAAGCAGATTCAGGAACTTCTTGACAAGGAGTTCATTCGCCCTAGTTTCTCACCTTGGGGCGCGCCAGTCTTGTTTGTTAAGAAGAAGGATGGCTCGATGAGACTTTGTATTGACTATCGGTAGTTGAACAGGGTTACAGTGAAGAATAAATACCCACTTCCGAGGATTGAGGATCTGTTTGACCAGTTGCAGGGAGCTTCGATTTTCTCTAAGATAGATCGGCGTTCCGGTTATCACCAGTTGAGAGTGAGAGATGCTGATGTTTCGAAGACAGCTTTCAGGACTCGTTATGGCCACTACGAGTTCCTTGTGATGCCGTTCGGTTTGACGAATGCGCCAGCGATCTTCATGGATCTCATGAATCGCGTATTTCAGCCGTACCTCGATCAGTTCGTGCTAGTATTCATAGACGACATCCTCGTCTACTCCAAGAATCGAGAGGATCACAGCAGACATCTGACTACAGTGTTGCAAACATTGCAGAAGCACAAACTATTCGCAAAGTTCAGTAAATGCGAATTCTGGTTGGAGAAGGTGGCGTTCTTAGGCCACATTGTTTCTAGCAGTGGCATTGAGGTGGACCCAGCGAAAGTTGCAGCAGTCAGAGATTGGGTAGTGCCTCAGAATGCATCCGAGATCCGCAGTTTTCTTGGCCTAGCAGGATATTACCGGAAGTTCATCAAGGGATTCTCCTCGATTGCAGTTCCACTCACAGCACTGACAAAGAAGAATGTGAAATTTGTTTGGAGCGAGGAGTGTCAGAAGAGCTTCGACACTTTGAAGCAAGCTCTTATCTCAGCACCAGTTTTGGCCATGCCGTCAGGGCCCGGTGAGTTTGTTCTGTATACCGATGCTTCGAAGCTCGGTCTTGGCGCCGTATTGATGCAGCATGGGAAGGTGATAGCTTATGCTTCTAGACAGCTGAAAACTCATGAGAAGAACTACCCTACCCATGATTTAGAGTTGGCCGCCGTAGTTTTTGCCTTGAAGATTTGGAGGCACTATCTGTATGGAGAGAAGTGCCAGATCTTTACCGACCACAAGAGCCTCAAGTATTTCTTTACGCAGAAGGAGCTGAACATGCGTCAGAGGCGTTGGTTGGAGCTTGTGAAAGACTACGATTGTGACATTAGCTACCACCCGGGTAAGGCTAATGTAGTTGCAGATGCACTGAGCAGAAAAGTTGCAGTGATGGCTCATTTGGCAGTTTCGAGACCTCTTCAGTTTGAGATGCAGAGGTTTGATCTTGAGACTTATCCTCGAGGTAGAGTTCCCCGTCTATCTACCTTGACCATTCAGTCTTCCCTTCTTGACCGTATTCGCAGTGGTCAGGCAGCAGATGAGCAGTTGGCCAAGTGGAAGCAGAGAGATGAGGCCAAGGGCAGTGTTTTGTATTCAGTCAGCGACGGCATACTGAGATACCGAGACAGGATATGGGTTCCTAGCAGTGATTCTATCCGAGCAGACATCTTATCAGAGGCCCATATGTCGCCGTACTCTATTCATCCAGGGAGTACGAAGATGTACAAAGATCTACAGCTATTGTATTGGTGGCCTGGGATGAAGAAAGACATCAGACGATTTGTATCCGAGTGTCTGACTTGCCAGTTAGTGAAGGCCGAGCATCAGAGACCAGCAGGTTTGCTCAAGCCTCTTCCTATTCCCGAGTGGAAGTGGGAGAACGTTACCATGGATTTTGTGACAGGATTGCCGAAGTCAGCCAGAGGATCGAATGCTATCTGGGTGATTGTAGATCGTCTTACCAAATCAGCGCACTTCTTGCCTATTAAGACGACTTTCACTATGGTTCAGTATGCGGAGTTGTATATCCGAGAGATAGTCCGACTTCACGGCATTCCAGTTTCTATCGTGTCTGACAGAGATCCCCGATTTACTTCCTCGTTTTGGAAGAGTTTGCATTCGACCATGGGTACGAAGTTGCTGTTTAGCACAGCTTTCCATCCGCAGACAGATGGGCAGTCAGAGCGAGTTATTCAGATCTTGGAGGATCTTCTCCGTGCTTGCGTCATTGACTTCTCAGGGAGTTGGGAGTCGAACTTGCCATTGGTAGAGTTCACCTATAACAACAGCTTTCAGTCGTCTATAGGAATGGCTCCGTATGAAGCACTATATGGTCGCAAGTGCAGATCTCCTGTTCATTGGGATGAAGTAGGAGAGAGAGCAGAGTTGGGTCCAGAGATTATACAGCAGACTGTTGATGTAGTAGCCCGGATCCGTGATAGAATGAGGACTGCTCAGAGTCGACAGAAGAGCTATGCAGATCAGAGAAGGAGAGAGTTAGAGTTTGCTGTGGGCGATCATGTTTTCGTGAAGGTGGCACCCATGAAGGGTGTCATGAGATTCGGAAAGAAAGGGAAGCTCAGTCCGAGATTCATTGGACCATTTGAGATCCTCGACAGAGTTGGGACGCTAGCCTATCGTGTGGCTCTTCCGCCGAATCTGGCCGGAGTACACAATGTCTTTCACGTCTCTATGCTGAGGAAGTACATGGCGAATCCTTCGCATGTCTTAAACTTCGAGCCGTTGCAGCTTACTCCGAACCTATCTTATGAGGAGAGGCCAGTGCAGATCCTAGACAGGCAGGAGAAGAAGCTTCGGAACAAGCTGGTTAGGCGAGTCAAAGTCAAGTGGCTCAACCATTCAGAGGAGGAAGCTACGTGGGAGTCTGAGCCCGAGATGAGGAGTCGGTACCCTGAGTTATTCGGTGAGTTTTAATTTCGAGGACGAAATTCTCTTTAAGGGGGGGAGGATTGTAGAACCCGTAACTTAGACTACGTATAAGTCATGCATAATTCTAGTATTTAAATTAAAATGATTTTTATTGCATGAGTTTCTAAATTTGATTATTTTACGTAGTAGTTTAAATTTTTATCATTTCAGTTATTTCAGTGAGGCCGGACTGGAGTTGGAGTTTAGAGATAAAATTTTAGATTCAAGAAACTTTTCCAGAATTTAATTTAGCTAGCAAGTAAGTTAATTTAAGTTATTAAGGAGGTTTGAGGATTTATTTAAGCAACTTGAGGTGAGTAGAAAATAAATTGGTTTAAGTTCCATAATTAAGGAATTAGTTCACTAAATTATGTAAAGAATAAGTAAGGCTTTTAAGGGTTATAAATTTAGTAAATAATCAACAATTTCCCTTCATTTTTACACCAAATTTCGGCCACCCTTATGTCTAGACAACATCTCTTTGCCACCTCACCTTTGACCCTTTCTTTGTATTTAATTAGTAGGATAATTCTTTTATTTTTGGGAGCACCATTTAATTAATGATCAACCTTATCCTCACCTAGTCTAGATGGTATTATGATCGGCCACCTCACCCCAACAAGCACCAACAAATCATTTGATATCAAACAAGAATTCAAATTTCAAAAAAGAGTAGACTTGGTCTTGATATTTTCTCCCTATATTTTGCACCCATTCTCCTCACCCTCTTAACCACCATTCCCCCTCCATAAGTCTCGAAATTCAGAGTGTTTGTGGAGAGAAAAATCGTGGCTAGAACTTGAGAAAACTAGAGAGAAAATTTAGTAGAAGAAAAGGAAAGAAGATCACTCCACCTCCTCCGCGCCGGATCGTCTCGTTCTTTTCGTTTTTCTTTCAAACGAAACCAGGCATGCATATATTCTTCCTTGACTCTTCAATCAAGTCCTATTATCATTATTTTACATTACATGATCATCATTTCCATGCAAAAACCGAAATCTATCAAGAATTTTCAGAAAATAAAAGATGCAGATTTTCGGGCTTCATGATGCTCTTCACGGTTTCATTTGTTTTGATGGTTTCAGGTATTGGTTCGATTCCAGGCTCCCAAGGCGACTTATAGACATGTAATAGGATGTATTAGGATCACTTTGGTTCATTCATTCGAGCCCCACACCCGCTGGAAACGAGAAATGACAGCAGCTTCCCATTCTTGCCATATTGAGTTTCGATTTTCTCATGTTGCTGTCAAAGGGAAATGAATCTGATCTTGGCTGCCCTAAGGGCTTATAGCCATGGTTGGATCACTTCCCTAGCATGTCTAAGACGTGACTAAGTTGCCCTTTTGGTGGCTTGGTCCCTGGTTAATCGGTTTTTACAAAATACTCAAGAACAGCCCCTGCACCCTTCGGCTTATCATTTTTGACAGCATGTGTGTTTCGACTTTTGTGGAATGGTGTGGATCTTGGTTGGCCTATGGCCCTTAGCCACGGTTCATACCATGCCCCTAGATGTCTAGATCGTGTCTTGGTCAATTAAATGGCCACTCGAACGATCGGTGACAGCTAAACAAGAACAATGCCCCGACGCGCAGAATTGGTTCTCGGTTGGAACGTTTCGGTTGTTGCTGGTGTGATGCGAATTGTGGCTGGCCTAGGGCCCTTAGCCATGGTTCAAATCATTCCTTGGGATGTTGTTGAGAGGCTCTGGTCGGTGGTTCAAGCCCCAATGGCCAAAAGTCTTGCAAACGACGCAAGGAATCAAGACGCTGCTGCTGTATTTTTTTGACAGCAAGCGACGTCGCGGTTCAGAGGCGTGTTCCGGGTTCTTGGTTGGCTTTTAGCCCATGGCCTTGGACTGGACAGTGCCTCATCGAGTTAGGAAGGTCATGTTTTTGACCGTTCGTGATTCGGATCATTTTTGAGGTCGTACGAGAATTTACGGTGCGATGTGCCAAATTGACTCTCGAAAGAGCGTTTCATGTTTTGGCCTCCATTCACCTAGATTTCGGCCCTCACCATTTTAGGAGCATTATTTGATCATTTTAGACGTATTTTAATCATGACTACATGATGGTTCAGTGTTGGTTCGGGTTGGCTCGGAGTCATGATTTAATACGAAGTCGGTAGGCGTAATTGTCACATTTTTTAAGGTTATTGTATAGTTTGGTCCCATAAATCTATTGCATATTTTTCATGGCATATTTAGGTTGCAGCGAGCCTGGGAGCGATCCAATCCAAGCAGTAAAATGGGTACAGGATATTTAATTCAGTTATTTAATTATATTACGTGCAAAAATACAAATTTTGAGATTTATGCGATATTGCTTGTGGTCACTTTACTATCATGCTTAAGTCCGGTCCCCAGTATCGGCCCGGTCACCAGTTACCGGTCAGTTCAGTTGTTTCACCCAGTACTGTGGCAGTAGTCTGATCAGACGTAAATCCGATCCCCAGTATCGGTCCGGTCACCAGTATCGGTCAGCTCAGTTCAGTTCAGTTCAGGGACCACTTGCGTAGACCATAATCTCACAGAAAATTATTATATGCTATTTCAGTACAGGGCTCCAAGGAGCAAACAGTTTCACTATGATTTTCAGTTCAGCAATGCACGTATTATACTTAATCATGACACGACATTTTACGATATGCCTCATGACATGAAATTTTACTCCCATGAAATTTTACTATATTTACTCGTTATTTAAGATATATGCATGTTGAGTCTTTAGACTCACTAGACTTGATTGTTGTAGGTACTGATGATGTCGGGATCGAGGGCGGGGACCAGTGAGCTAGCTCGAGTCGGCAGTAGTGGCACCCGAGGACCTCAGTTTCAGCACTTGCCATTTTGATACTCAAATATTTTATTAGTTATTGAATACTTTCACTTGTTATTTTGGCAAGTAATAATTTCTTCCGCTGCTGTTTTGAACGTTAAATATTTTATCAGTTTTTGGTATGAAATGAGGCACTCCATTTATTTTAAAAGAAAAAAATTAAATTTTCCTCAAATTTTCAAGTAAGGATTTTTAGGCCTCTACATACTATAACTTCTCAAAAATCTCTCATAACATAATTAAAAATAATAGAATATCTTTAACATAACTAAAAATCATAAATCATAAGCTAGTGCGGAAAACTAGCATCGGTCTTCAGGCGATGTGCACCTTCAGTTCAGTTAGATCAACTATCAAGGCCTCCATAAGCAATATCACCTGCATCAATCACACCTAGTGAGTCTAAAGATTCAACACACGAAAATCTTGATAACAAGTAATACATATACAAATCACATGCAACAGTGAGAAATACTTGTACTTAAAATATCGTTTTCATGAAGATGCAAAAACTTTAAACATGAACATTTTCGTAAACATTTTCATGATGCATAAACTTTAAATATAAACATGTTCGTAAACATTTTCATAAAAATTTCATATCCACATATACATATTCATATTCATATTCATCATAAACATATTCGTATTCGTATTCATATCAACATATTCATATTCATATTCGTTTTCGTTGAATTCAGATCGTGATTGTGACTCGTATTCTTAATCGTATTGGGCGATGGATCCATCTATAAAAACCACACTACTGGGCGACGGGGACACCAGCACACTCTCACCGGTCAACTGGGTCTTGGCCAACTTATTAACATATTCGTATTCGTATTCGTATCAATGGAAACACGATCGTCGGGCTCCCACTGGGACCATAACCCGCACAATATCTCCAACATATTTAGTCACAATTACTTCACTTCCTTCCACGTTTCGTATTCTCATCACTTAATAAAATTTAAACATGCATATAATGTTTTTCTTTTAAATCAAGCATGTAACATATCTTTTAAATGTCAATATTAAATAATAAAAATCCAAAAACATTTAAAATAAACGTTTTAACATATGAAAATCATAAAAAGCCATAAACGTTTTAAAATCAACATTTTAACATATTAAATCATAAAAATTTAAAATAAACATTTAAATCATAAACATTTAAGATAAACGTTTTGACATATTAAATCATAAATATTTAAAATAAACGTTTTGGCATGTCAAATCATAAAAACATCCATAAACATTTAGAACCAACTTTTTAACATATTAATAATCCATAAACAATAAAAATAAACATATTAACATCCTAAAAATTCATAAACATTTAAAATTGACATATTAACATATAAAAATCCAAAAAAATTTTAAAATAAACATGCTGGCATATAAAATCATAAAAACATACGTAAACGTTTAAAATAAATATTTTAACATATAAAACAACATTCAGAGCACTGCCATGACGTTTACTATCTTTCAGTTGCAAAATGACCGTTATACCCCTAGAAGCATAATTTTTTCGTATTTATCCTTAGACCTCGAAACGACATCCTAGATCATTCCAAACTTAACATATAACCTTAAAACACTCCCATAAATATTCTTTAGACGTAAACTTATACCCCTCGACTAATTTCCCAAATTGTTTTTAAACATAGACGTACCTCTCAGTTTTGACTCGTATGGACTTGAAACTTAACCAAATTTTACCAAACTTGAACCAAAGCTTAACAACACCTAATTAAACCATATTCTACCCAAATCAAGCCCATTAAGTCTCTTGAACACGCCTAGGAAGCTACTGAATTTTCTGCACCAAGAGTCCTAGTCCTAATATGATTCGAACCTAGGCTAATTTCGACTCCAGCCCTTAACCACCATATCCAGCCTCTACCCAACCATCCTAGGACCTAGAAAAAACCCATGACATGCTGCTGGACCGAACCTACCAGCCCCAAACACGCCCAGCCCTTCAACCGTACCGTACCTTAGGACTCTAAAACATACAATTTTCGTTCATAATGGTGTCCTATATTTTCCACCCTTTAAACATACACCTAGGGACCCTTAAACATGTGGAAAAACATTCCTTCAAGTACCCCTACCATGGCAGCCCATTTGTGCATCATTATGAAGAGTTTTAAAAAAAGAAAACTCTAGTTTTATGCATAATAAGCCATAAAAACGAAAATACAAGGTAGTGTTTCTTATTTTTCATGCAAACATGCATCAAACATATAATATGGTGTGATAGATGAGAAAAAAGAAGATTAAGGCGTGTCTTTGCGTTTAAAACGCTCGAAATACGAATACCGTAGCGGTGAAAGTCGGCGACGAACGGAGGAAAATTTCTATTTTTTTTCTACCCTTTTATCTTGTCAAAACTCCACCAAAATCCACCTTGGGATGCACGGGAGTCGGGTGATCGTTGTTGGAAGAAAGAACGAGGAAGAAAGTCGAAGACCGAAGGAGAAAAAAAATCAAGAACTCCCTTGCCCAAGACTCCTATGGCCGCTGCACTCTTTCCTTTCTTTTCAATTTGGTTTACGTGATTGTGTGTGTGTTTCGTGTGGTGTGTGTATGGGGGTTTGGGTTTAAATAAATAAAAAACAAAAAAAGCTTTTTTTAGCTTTTTAATTAATGGGCTAAATCAACACTAAATTTTTTTTAATTAATAAATTAGGCCCATTAAATTTAATAAAATCAATAGGCTTAAATTAAAATATTTAAAATATATATTTCCAAAAATCCCCTTATAAATTACATAAAATTCCTTGGTCCCGCCAATTAATTTAAATTTGACCTAAAAAATTCCATAATTCTTAAATTATTTAAATAATTATTTTCTTAACTGAAAATAAAATTTTATCTTTTAATTTTATAACACCTTAATCGTCTTCGGCCCTCCGTCGATATTCGTCTGAAAATTTTTAAGTCATGAAATCAAACAAAATTACACAATTAATCATTTAGTCACTCAAAATAAGTCATTCAAGCATCAACCTTATTTTAAATAATTAAAAACAATTTTTTAATAAAAACATTTTGTATTTTTCAGCTCTCGGTCCCCGTTCCTCGATCGCAACTCGAATGACCTTTAAAAATACATTTTAACGCAATCATGTAGAAAAGTATATTTTAAACATGTCAATATGCACAACATAATTAATTCATGCAATTAAAACAATTAATTGAAATACACAAAGAATTTAATAGCTTGCATGCATGTGGTTCGTATGGATCTTTAAATTTTCGAGGCGTTACAGAATATCTTGCCCAGAAGGGTTCTTGAAACGGTATGTTCTATATTGAAGTAAACATTTCAATTAACTCTACTTCTTGGGTATTAGTTACCGGCGGTGACTCGCATCTCTGTAAAGATTTACAGGTGATGGGAAGAAGTAGGAGACTAAGGGAATGTGAGACCTTTTTGAGGATGTGCAATGGAGTAAGAGTTGATGCCAAGGCTATTGGAGATGTTTACTTATTGTTGAACAATGATTTTAAGTCAATTTTAAGGGATGTTTTGTTTGTACCTGATTTGGTGAAAAACATTGTTTCCATTTCTATGCTTGATAAAGATGGATATTCTTGTTTATTTAGCAAAGGTGTTTGCAACATTTACAAGAACGAATGTTTGATTGGTACGAAAGAACTTGAAAACGATCTCTATAACTTAAAATTGAAAGATATTCCACTAAACAATGTTCAAACAGTAACAACAACAAACAAGAGAAAACAAGATACTCTAAATTCGGCACAATTATGGCATGCTCGATTAGGACATATTTTTCTAAGAAGGATGAACAAGCTAGTGGGAGTAGGCATGTTTGTATGTCTGATATTAATTCTCTCACGACTTGTGAATCCTGTCTAAAAGAAAAGATGAAAAAAATCCCTTTAAGGGCCACGTGGAGCGAGCCAAAGGATTATTGGATTCGATCCATATCGATGTGTGCGGTCCGCTTAGCATCACCACTAAGCATGGACATGCCTAATTCATCACATTTACTGATGATTTTTCAAGGTATGGGTATATGTATTTTATGAAATACAAATCAGAAGCCTTTGAAAGGTTCAAAGAATTTAAAAGTGAAGTAGAGAAAAAGTTGGGACGATGCATCAAGTCACTTCGATCGGATCGAGGTGGTAAATACTTGAGTGCCAAGTTCCAAGAGTATCTTAGGGAGAATAGGATTTTCTTGCAGTGGACTCCGCCTGCTACACCGTAGTTGAAAAGTGTTTCAGAGCGTCGTAACCGGACTTTGATGGACATAGTTTGGTCTATGATGGGGTTCACGGAGTTGCCGCCATCTTTTTGTGGATATGCACTTGAGACAGCGGCACTGTTGTCGAACAATGTCCATTCAAAGACAGTTGATAAGACACCATATGAGATATAGATTAGTAAGCCTCTCAAATATTCTTATCTTAGAATATGGGGATGCTCTGCTTATGTGAAGCAGGTAGTAGGAGATAAATTGGATAGTCAATCCATTTTATGTTACTTTGTGGGATATCCAAGAAATTCAATTGGATATTATTTCTATCATCCTCAAGAAACAAATTTGTTTGTTTCTAGGAATGCAAATTTTTTTGAAAATAAATTTCTATTTGATAGAAAATGGGAGATGATAGAACTCGAAGAGGTTCGAGAGGCACTGACAATTATAGAACCCACACCCGAAGAGCCAAGAGAGGAGATACAAGCTCCTAGAAGATCTGAGAGGGTCTCGAGACCACCTATGAGTTATGGTATGCTTCTTGAAGAGGGCCATGATGAGCCTAACCATGGATGTGATCCAATGAACCAAGTGTGGAATATTGTGGATCCACCTGAGAGAACTATTCCCATAGGGTGTAAATGGATTTACAAGAAGAAACGTGAGGCGGATGGTAAGGTATTGGCCTTCAAAGCGCGATTGGTAGCAAAAGGCTATATTCAAAGACAAGGAGTTGGCTTTGAGGAAACCTTTTCTCCAGTTGCAATGTTCTATAAGGATATTGCTAGCCATAGCTGCATGATATGACTATGAGATATGATAGATGGATGTAAAGACAGCCTTTCTTAATGGGGATATTGAGGAAGAGATTTACATGTCTCAACCTGAAGGGTTTATGATACGAATCCTCGTACGGATAAATAGCAAACACGATTAAAATCGAATCGCGCCCTCTATTCAATAACGAGCAAGGATCGATGTGTTGTCCCGATTTTTTGAATCAAGTTTGTGTGTGATTTTCTCCTCTAAACTATGAAAAGTTTAGCAACAAATAATCACGGAAAATAAACAACCGAAATTATAACGAACCTTCAAAGAACAAGCCCTTGACAATCCGCTCAAGAACGATCGACAAATGCCACAAAGTTAAAAACTTTGATAAGTTTGATTTTGATTACAAAGCAAAGCTTTGAAAAAAAGTTTGAGAGAAAAACTCAAAACTATTGCATGAACTCAATAATATCTCAATTGTGTGTTAATTTTTTCGTTCAAACATGTTTTAATAAACAAAAGATATATCATATCTAGTCTCCAAAAAAATTAAAACTCTAGAAAGGAAACAAATCCGCGCAGAAAACACAGGACACGGACCCCGTGTTGACCTCCGTGTACGGGTCCGTGTTAGCTCGGGAAAATCAACTTTAGCTGGAAACAAGGAGCACGGACCCCGTGCCCACCTCCGTGTACGGGTCCATTTACGCACTGTATTAGGACACGGACCTCGTGTACTGATCCGTGCTCGGGTCCGTGTCGGCACGCAAATTCTTCATCCTCGGCTGTAAAGGGCACGGACCCCGTGTGCAGGTCCGTGTAGACATCCGTGTAGTCTCGGCCGTATTCAAAAATGCTTGAATAATATTCCTTTGGTCTCCAAACGTGCCCCCATGCATCACGACCCCTTCATGCTTGCTCATGAGTCCCTGTAGTGCCTCCTTGAACTTCTTTAGTCGTCTCCTCGGTACTGGTCCCTCCGACAACTGCAAAGGATCCCATGCTTTCCTTGGATCTTGACCACCTGTGTTCGCATCATCCTCCCCTTCTTGAAAAGGATTTGTCATCAAATCTTACTCATCACCTACATCAAACAACGACAAATCACTAACATTGAAAGTGGAATTCACATTGTACTCACCTGGTAGGTCGAGTTTGTAGGCGTTGTCATTGATCATCTCAAGAACTTGGAATGGTCCATCTCCCCTGGGTAATAGCTTCGAACGTCGCTTCTCAGGAAACCTTTCTTTCCTCAAGTGTAGTCACACCCAATCTCCTTCCTCAAATATTACCTTCTTCTTCCCTTTGTTGGCTTGCTTGGCATATTGCTCATTTCTCTTCTCAATGTTGGCCTTGGCCTTTTCATGCAAACCCCTAACAAATTCAGCCTTCTTTTTGTCATCCATGTTTAACCTTTCACTCACAGGCAAAGACATCAAATCCAACGGAGTCAAAGGATTAAAACCATACACAATTTCAAAGGGCGAATAATTTGTAGTAGAATGCACGCTACGATTATAAGCAAACTCAACAAATGGCAAACAATTTTCCCAATTCTTCAAGTTTTTTTTAAGAATAGCACGCAAAAGTGTTCCTAATGTCCTATTGACAACTTCAGTTTGTCCATCCGTTTGAGGATGACAAGTAGTAGAAAACAACAATTTAGTGCCAAGTTTAGCCCACAATGTTTTCCAAAAGTAACTCAAGAATTTAACATCACGATCAGACACAATAGTCCTAGGCATGCCATGCAACCTAACGACTTCTCTAAAGAACAAATCCGCAATGTTTGAAGCATCATCAGTTTTATGACAAGCTATAAAATGTGCCATTTTAGAGAATCTATCAACAACAACAAATATTGAATCCCTCCCCTTCTTANTTAAAATCCTCATCTAGTACATATAATTCTTTCACATGCTCAAATCCCAAAATTTTTGATTCCAAGGTAGAGATTAGTACGTACCTCCGTGATAGTGCGTCGGCCACTACATTTTCCTTACCTTGTTTGTACTTGATGATGTAGGGGAATGTCTCTATAAATGCCACCCACTTTGCATGCCGCTTGTTCAGCTTTTGTTGCCCCTTGAGGTGCTTTAGAGACTCATGATCCGTATGAATCACAAAATCCTTAGGCCTCAAGTAGTGCTGCCACGTCTCTAGAGTCCTCACAAGTGCGTAGAACTCCTTATCATACGTGGGATAGTTCAGCGTTGCTCCATTGAGCTTCTCACTAAAGTACGCCACCGGCCGTCCTCCCTGCATCAACACTCCACCAATACCTACACCTGAAGCATCACATTCAATCTCAAAAGTATTAGCAAAATCAGGTAAAACAAGTAAAGGAGCATTAATTAACTTTTGCTTAATAAGATTAAAAGACTTCTCTTGCTCCTCGCCCCAATGGAATGGAACTTTTTTCTTGATCACCGCCATCATTGGTGCTGCTAGTGTGCTAAAATCTTTTACAAATCTCCTATAGAAGCTTGCAAGACCATGAAAACTTCGAACTTGACCAACAGTAGTAGGCGTTGGCCAATCTCGAATGGCACTTACCTTGTCTTTATCAACTTGTATACCCTGTGAACTTACCACAAAACCAAGAAAGACAAGTTTACTTGTACAAAAATCACATTTCTTTAAGTTAGCATACAAATTTTCAGCCGTTAGTGTGATTAGCACAAGCCTCAAGTGATTTGTCACACCCCGAGATCGAAGCGTCGGTGACATCCGGCATTGTTTAACAATTATATTGAAAACAATAAAGCCTCGTATCAAATAAAACTAGTCTTTTTCATAAATAGCGTATTGTCTTACAATGACAAAGAAATAAACTTTTACATCAGAGTTTTTCAGAAGCGAAACAAAAGAAAAGGGTACAAATTCTCGATTTCTTGATCTCGAAATCCAATCACCATCCCCAAAATGCTTGTTGTTCCTCCTCGTTCACTTGCTCTTCAGTTTTATCTGAAATCTGTAAGGGGTGAGTGTTTTGGGAAACACTCAGCAAGTGGGGGTCGATCGATTCCAAAGATACATATAGAACTTAATTCTTTAAAAATTTCCTTTAACATGCTTTCAAAACTCAATACTCTTAACTTGACACGACAGAAACAAAACGAATAAAAGACAGAACTTATCAAATGATTCGGAACAAAAAAGAAACAATTCAGATCATTTCGGAACGGACAAAACACTGTTATTAATCTCATTTCCATGGTCAAATTGTCCCCAATATGTTAGTCCTCTAAGGGATGAGGCCAGAACTCAGTTTTATACCCACCGGTGGGGGCCAGACAGAAATGGTTTTATACCCACCATTGGGGGCCAAACAGAAATGGTTTTATACCCACCATTAGGGGCCAGACAGAATCACAATTCTCGTCCCATTTCAAATCCGAATCGTAACAGTGAAAACAGAATTCAGAGGTAACAGACAAAACTTTTCAGATTTCAGAGTTTTCATACGGACACAGCGGAACCAACGAATTTCGAAGCATAGAAGAGAACACATAATCGATCGAATTTTTAAAACAGTACATACTTATATTTTCGAAAAAAAAGGACACACCAACATGCATGTCACGTTTTTTATATCAATGTTTCAAAATACAAACGAAGTGCATAACAAAAGTCCACTTACTTATCTTGAAGGTAGAACCGAATTTATTTGCAAACTTTGGCACCTTGCCTCTCGAAATTTCCGCAGCACCTCGACGTATCTTTCACAAATACTGTCTTTACTCCGACAGCACCTCGGCACAGGATGGCAACTCTGGACGGCACAAAATCTTCCCTTCCTTTTCTTCCTTTACTTCAGCCGAATGGTTTAGGGAGAGGGGGAGATAGGACCGAAATTTTAGAGGTCTTCGTGGTGTGTCATCTCTCAACCAAATGAGAAGTATTTATAGGCACAAAAAGACTCTCCACCTTGCCACCCCCTTGGCCGAATTCTTGGCCATCAAGAAAGGCTTGAATGTGATTAATTGTAGACCAAAATTCCATGTGCTCTTCCAAATTCCAAGACTAGTTATAATGATGGGTTCAAAGTTTCATGCATTCCTCAAGTTCTAGAATGATCATCCAAACTCCCATGCATAATAAGTTTGTCTTAACTCCTAGCTCCTTCATTGATTATTTCTTGCATAATTAATTTGTCCAAACCTTTAGCTCCTCCCTTAGCTCCCTTTTTGGTCTTGTTAGGACAAGCTTGGTTGAGCTTCTTTGAGCTGACAGATCGAGTCGTTGAGCTGGGGTTTTTCTACTCCCGCGACAATACTTCAATGGATGCTGTTATTTGCAGCTCGGCTTAATGTTGAGTTAATCTCCGAAGTTTGAAGTCATTTCCTCGAGTTAAGTTATCTGAAATCTAAGTTCATATTTAATTTCTATAGTTAGAATGAAAATTGTTGAACTTCGTTTAAGCTAAATTTTAATTTTGTATTCCTTACGTGATTTGCTTCGGTTCGAATTTTCCGGGTTCTCACATCCCTCCCTCCTTATTGAAAGTTTCGTCCTCGAAACTTGGATCAGCTCGAGCTTTTGAATAAATGATGGTATTGTGAACGCATTTTCTCTTCGAGTTCCCAAGTTGCTTCTCTTTCAGTATGATTTGACCATTGTACCTTGACATAAGGTATTGTCCGATTTCTCAACACTTGGTCTTTTGAGTCCACTATTCGGGTAGGGACTTCTTCGTATTTGAGTTCTTCGTTGAGGTTTCCTTCAATCATCAGTGGTGCAACTTTGAGTACATGACTCGGATCTGGGACATACTTCCTCAGCTGTGAGACGTGGAAAACGTTATGTATTCTGGCCATGTCTGGTGGTAACGCTAATCGGTAGGCTAAGGTTCCTACCTTCTCTAGTATTTCGAACGGTCCCACATATCTCGGATTCAACTTTCCGGATTTACTGAACCGAACTATTCCTTTCATAGGAGAGACCTTGACATAAGCTTTTTCACCAATTTCCAATTCTAACGGCCTCCTCTTCAAATCTGCCCAGCTCTTTTGTCTATCTTGGGCTGCCTTGAGTCTTTCTTTGATTACAACTACTTTGTCAACGGTTATTTGTACAAGTTCTGGTCCGGTAACCGCTTTTTCCCCGACTTCATCCTAATGTAGAGGCGACCTACACCTTCTGCCATACAAAGCTTCATACGGAGCCATATCGATGCTACTATGATAGCTGTTGGTATAGGCGAATTCTATCAGGGGTAACTGTTCACTCCAATTTCCATGAAAATCCAGAGCACACGCTCTCAACATATCCTCGAGGGTTAGAATTGTCCTCTCGGTTTGGCCATCAGTCTGAGGATGATAGGCTGTGCTGAGAGTGACTTTGGTTCCCATCGCCTTTTGAAAACTTTTCCAGAATCTTGGATCTCTATCAGACAGTATACTTGTCGGGAGTCCATGTAGTCTCACTATATTGTCCATATACAAGGTAGCGAGTTTATCCAAGTTGTAAGTCATCCGTACCGGTAAGAAATGTGCAGACTTCGTCAATCTGTCAACGATTACCCATATTCCATCATGACCTTATCTTGATTTTGGTAGTCTGACTACAAAATCCATGGAGATGTTATCCCTTTTCCATGTTGGTATTTCCAATGGCTGTAAAAGTCCTCCAGGCCTTTGATGTTCTGCCTTGACTTATTGACTGGTTAGGCATTTGGAAACAAAGACGGCTACGTCTTTCTTCATTCCATTCCACCAGTAGTTGTTCTTCAGGTCTCTGTACATTTTGGTGCTTACTGGATGTACTGAAAATCTCGATTTATGTGCCTCAGTCATTACTTCTTCTCGAATTCCATCGACATCGGGCACATACAACTGTCCTTCCATCCAAAGGATACCATTCTCATCAATTTGAAATTCTGGAAGTTTTCCTTCTTGGATCTGTTCCTTAATTTTAAAGATGGAGGTGTCTTGGCTCTGCTTCAATTTGATGGTTTCCCGGAGTCCTGATTGTGCTGATAGTGAAGATAAGCTTACTTTTCCAAAGTCTCTTCGGCTTAAAGCACCTGCCACCTTATTCGCCTTACCCGGATGATAATTGATTACCAAATCATAATCTTTTAGAAGTTCCATCCACCTTCTTTGCCTCATATTTAATTCTTTTTGGGTGAAAATGTACTTGAGGCTCTGGTGGTCAGTAAAAACTTCACATTTTACTCCATAAAGGTAGTGACTCCAGATTTTAAGCGCAAATACCACTGCGGCTAATTCTAAGTCATGAGTGGTATAATTTTGCTCATAAGGTTTTAGTTGCCGGGAGGCATAAGAAATTACCTGACCTTCTTGCATAAGTACACACCCTAATCTTCTTTTTGACGCATCACTATATATAGTGAAATTCTTACCATCCTTGGGAAGAATTATTACTGGTGTGGATGCAAGTTTTGTCTTCAGGGTTTCAAAACTTCTTTCACATGCCTCATTCCAAATGAATTTCGAATTCTTTTGAGTAAGTTTGGTGAGTGGGATGGCTATCGAAGAAAATCCTTCCACAAATTTTCTATAGTAGCCAGCTAAACCAAGAAAACTTCATACTTCGGTTACTGTTTTAGGTTGTGGCCAATTCTTGATGGCCTCTACCTTCTTAGGGTCTACTGACACCCCAAATTCAGAAATTATATGTCCTAAAAACACCACACTTTTCAGCCAGAATTCACACTTCTTGAATTTGGCATATAGTTCCTTTTCTCTCAGTGTTTCCAACGTTAGACGCACATGTTCTCGGTGTTCTTCCACACTTGGTGAGTATACCAAGATATCATCAATAAAAACAACCACAAACTTGTCGAGGTATGGTTTGAACACTCGATTCATAAGGTCCATGAATGCTGCGGGAGCATTTGTTAGGCGAAAAGGCATTACTGTGAATTCGTAATGTCCATATCTTGTTCTAAACGCAGTTTTAGGGATATCCTCAGTTTTGACTTTCAGTTGATGATAATCAGATCTTAGATCGAGTTCTGAGAAAACTTTGGCTCTCTTTAGCTGATAAAAAAGATCGTCTATTCTTGGGAGTGGGTATTTATTCTTTATGGTGATCTTGTTTAACTCCCGGTAGTCAATACATAGCCTCATACTTCCGTCCTTTTTCTTTACGAACAGCACGGGGGCTCCCCACGGAAATGCACTAGGGCGAATCTGTTTCTTGTCCAGTAATTCTTGAAGTTGCTCCTTTAACTCTTTTAATTCAGCTGGAGCCATTCGGTATGGTGCCCTTGAGATTGGTGCAGCACCAGGGACCAAATTGATTTCAAATTCTACTTCCCTATCGGGTATCTCCCCCGGTAATTCCTCGGGGAAAACATCTGAAAATTCTTGAACAATTGGAATATCTTCCAACTTTGGGGTTTCTTCTTCTTTAATCTAATTGATCATTGACAGATAAATTTCCTCTCCTCCTCTAATGGCCTTCCAGGCTTGTGAGGCAGATAGCAGAGATTTTCTTTCTTTGGATTTTTTGTGATATACGAATTCCTCTTTGGTCGGAGTCTGAAGTCTAATTTCTTTCTTTTGACAGTCTACTATGGCATGGTTTTTAGCTAACCAGTCCATTCCAAGGATGATGTCAAACTCAACCATATTGAGTTGAATCAATTCTACTTCAAAAGTTTGTTCGCTGATACAAATTTTACAGTTTTGGTATACTTTGTGTGTCTCTATTATTTTGCTTGCTGGTGCTGCCACTCTTAATGGTTCATTAAGAGTATCATGTTCAAGTTTAAGCTTCTTAGCAAACCTTCTAGACACAAATGAATGTGTGGCACCGCAATCAAACAAAGTATATGCAGGCATTTCATTGAGTAAGATGGTACCTGCTACCACTTCATTGGTGTTATCAACCTCCTCCTGAGTTATCGCGTACACCCGAGCATTAGTCTTGTTTTCGTGTTGCTTGTTGGGTCCCATCCCCTTGTTCTTGTTATCTGGACAATCTTTGATTCTATGACCCACATGTCCACACTTGAAACATGCACCTGTCTTCCGATAGCATTCTCCGGTATGATACTGTTTACAGGTGTCGCACCACTTCCCTTCCTTATTGCCATTATTGCCAGAACTTCCTTCGTAAGGCCCTCTTGAATAATTTGGCTTCTTAAACTTGGGACCATTCTGAGTGGATTGATTGACCATCGGTCGTTTGTTCTTATTTTCTTCCTCGCGGCGTTTGATATCCGTTTCTGCGCTCATTGCAGCGCCCATCAAATCCGCAAAACTGTTTGGCTTGAATACTGCCAAAGCTGACTGAATACGGCTGTTGAGTCCCTTTTTAAAACGATGCATTTTTAGCGTTTCATCAGACATGATCGTTGGGACATAGGTTCCCAGATCATTGAACTGTGAAGTGTATTCCATCATTGTCATGCCCGGAGCCTATTTGAAGTTTTCGAACTCGCTCAACTTCTGCAGACAAAATTCGGCTGGGTAGTATTGTTTCAAAAAATCTCTCTTGAAAATATGCCATGTGATCTCTTCCACTTCAGCTAGAGATGGTGACACAGTCTCCCACCATTTCCTTGCTCGGTCTTCCAAAAATGGTGTCACAACCTCCACTCTTAATTCTTCAGGCACTTCCAGTAAGTGTAGTTGTGATTCGACATTCTTAAGCCAGTTATGGCTGACTTCTGGATCTGGGTTCCCATCGAAAGTCGGGACTCGATCCCTCCTGAGAGATTCGTAATGGTATTTAATTCCACGGGGTTGTGGTTCAGGTGGTGGCTGTATGGCGTTGGAAAGGGGATTCACGATTCCTTGCAATGTAGCGGCTTCAATGGTAGCTATTGCCATCATATCTTCTTGACTGAGATTCACTCTCGGTGGCGGTGGTGGATTTTCATTTTTGTTGGCGCCACGAGGGTTACGGTTGTTTCGGGGTGGTCTGCCTGCTATTTCCTATGATAAAGATCGAGGTAAAGCATCAGAATCGTATAAAGGATAGAAAGGCACAAATAATAGAAACAAAGTTGTCGTGGAAAATTTTTCGGTACTAAGGATTTGCGAAACGATTTGAAGGGATAGATTTTTGAAGTGTTCGAAAATTTGGGAACAATTGGAAGTTGGACTCAGATTGAGATACACTAGGTTTTTGCCAAAATTTGACTTCGCCAAATTTTGTCTATCAAAATCCCAGCGGGATTATGAACCTGGCGGCTCTGATACCACTTAAATGTCACACCCCGAGATCGAAGCGTCGATGACATCCGACATTGTTTAACAATTATATTGAAAACAATAAAGCCTCGTATCAAATAAAACCAGTCTTTTTCATAAATAGCGTATTGTCTTACAATGACAAAGAAATGAACTTTTACATCAGAGTTTTTCAGAAGCGAAACAAAAGAAAAGGGTACAAATTCTTGATTTCTTGATCTCGAAATCCAATCACCATCCCCAAAATGCTTGTTGTTCCTCCTCGTTCACTTGCTCTTCAGTTTTATCTGAAATTTGTAAGGGGTGAGTGTTTTGGGAAACACTCAGCAAGTGGGGGTCGATCGATTCCAAAGATACATATAGAACTTAATTCTTTAAAAATTTCCTTTAACATGCTTTCAAAACTCAATACTCTTAACTTGACACGACAGAAACAAAACGAATAAAAGACAGAACTTATCAAATGATTCGGAACAAAACATAAACAATTCAGATCATTTCGGAACGGACAAAACACTGTTATTAATCTCATTTCCATAGTCAAATTGTCCCCAATATGTTAGTCCTCTAAGGGATGAGGCCAGAACTCAGTTTTATACCCACCGGTGGGGGCCAGACAGAAATGGTTTTATACCCACCATTGGGGGCCAAACAGAAATGGTTTTATACCCACCATTAGGGTCCAGACAGAATCACAATTCTCGGCCCATTTCAAATCCGAATCGTAATAGTGAAAACAGAATTCAGAGGTAACAGACAAAACTTTTCAGATTTCAGAGTTTTCATACGGACACAGCGGAACCAACGAATTTCGAAGCATAGAAGAGAACACATAATCGATCGAATTTTTAAAACAGAACATACTTATATTTTCGAAAAAAAGGACACACCAACATGCATGTCACGTTTTTTATATCAATGTTTCAAAATACAAACGAAGTACATAACAAAAGTCCACTTACTTATCTTGAAGGTAGAACCGAATTTATTTGCAAACTTTGGCACCTTGCCTCTCGAAATTTCCGCAGCACCTCGACGTATCTTTCACAAATACTGTCTTTACTCCGACAGCACCTCGGCACAGGATGGCAACTCTGGACGGCACAAAATCTTCCCTTCCTTTTCTTCCTTTACTTCAGCCGAATGGTTTAGGGAGAGGGGGAGAGAGGACCGAAATTTTAGAGGTCTTCGTGGTGTGTCATCTCTCAACCAAATAAGAAGTATTTATAGGCACAAAAAGACTCTCCACCTTGCCACCCCCTTGGCCGAATTCTTGGCCATCAAGAAAGGCTTGAATGTGATTAATTGTAAACCAAAATTCCATGTGCTCTTCCAAATTCCAAGACTAGTTATAATGATGGGTTCAAAGTTTCATGCATTCCTCAAGTTCTAGAATGATCATCCAAACTCCCATGCATATTAAGTTTGTCTTAACTCCTAGTTCCTTCATTGATTATTTCTTGCATAATTAATTTGTCCAAACCTTTAGCTCCTCCCTTAGATCCCTTTTTGGTCTTGTTAGGACAAGCTTGGTTGAGCTTCTTTGAGCTGACAGATCGAGTCGTGGAGCGGGGGTTTTTCTACTACCGCGACAATACTTCAATGGATGCTGTTATTTGCAGCTCGACTTAATGTTGAGTTAATCTCCGAAGTTTGAAGTCATTTCCTCGAGTTAAGTTAGCTGAAATCTAAGTTCATATTTAATTTCTATAGTTAGAATGAAAACTGTTGAACTTCGTTTAAGCTAAATTTTAAGTTTGTATTCCTTACGTGATTTGCTTCGGTTCGAATTTTCCGGGTTCTCACATGATTAACATGCTCATCCAAGTTTTTGCTATACACTAGGATATCATCAAAATAAACAACAACAAACTTTCCTATGTGTGCATGCAAAACATGATTCATTAACCTCATAAAGGTGCTAGAAGCGTTAGTTAAGCCAAATGGCATTACCATCCACTCATATAACCCGTATTTGGTTTTAAAAGCAGTTTTCCACTCATCAGCTTCCCTCATCCTAATTTGGTGATAACCACTCTTCAAGTCAATTTTATAAAGACACATGCACTATGCAATTCATCTAACATATCATCTAGTCTAGGTATGGGATGCCTATACTTAATGGTTATGTTATTGATTGCCCTACAATTCACACACATACGCCATGAACCATCTTTCTTAGGAACTAATAAATAGGGACATCACAAGGAGACATGGACTCACGCACAAAACCCTTATCTAACAACTCACTTACCTGCCTTTGAAGCTCCTTAGTCTCCTCCAGATTTCTCCTATAGGCGGGACGATTTGGCAATGCACTCCCAGGCACGAAATCGATTTGGTGCTCGATTCCCCTCAATGGTGGTAAACCTTGAGGTAACTCCTCCGGAAATACCTCTTCAAATTCCTGCAAAAGTGAAACAACAATGCTCGGAAGGGACCCGGATATATCACTTGTGTTAAGGAGGATCTCCTTATAAACAATCAACACAAGTGGTTCATGTGTGTGCATCAATTGTTTCAACTCACCTTTTTGGGCCATATATGATTTCTTTTTGGCCTCTTTTCTCTCATTTTCTTTCCTCTCATTTTTCTCTTGTATGGCCGTCTCACTCTTTTGATCACTCTTTTTTTCAGCCATTTCATTTTTATTCTCAAAGGCCATCTCACTTTTTTGTTCACTCTTTTTTTCGGCCT
>NC_133310.1:15322191-15354463 GCF_012295235.1 Primulina huaijiensis | reverse complement strand
TTCCCAATAGAAAAAGGCACTAGCACTTGCTTGTTAACTTTCACTTCCGCACAATCATTCAACCATTGAAGCCTATATGGTTGAGGGTGCTTTAGTGTAGCCAAACCCAATTTCTCCACCATTTTAACACTAGCCACATTAGTACAACTCCCCCCATCTATGATTAAATTGCAAACCTTTTGATTCACAAAACACCTAGTATGGAACAAGTTCTCTCTTTGGTTAGTCTCCTCTTCCTTGACTTGGGCACTCATAATTCGCCTAGTGACTAGTGCTTCACCTACAACTGCCTCATAACCCTCGTCAGGATCCTCTAATGCAGGCATCTCATCATCATCACCCTCACTTTGAGACTCATATTCACCATAGTCATTTAAAATCATTACCCTTTTATTAGGACATTCACTAGAAATATGACCTAACCCTTGACACCTAAAACATTTAACATCTCTAAAGCGATTAGAAGGAGTTTCAGATTTACCTTGCACTCCTTGTTTAGGCGCCTCTTGTTTGGTCTTAAATTTGGGCTTGGTCACTACCTTGTTCTCCTCACGTTTCACCATATTTGACCGCCATGAAGATGATGAACCCCCAGTTGGATTGGTGCGGCCAACTCCACGCCTTTTGAGTTGTTGCTCCACTTTTATGGCCATTTGCACCATCTCGTCTAGATCCAAGTAGTGCCGAAGCTCAACTTTATCTTGGATTTCCCTGTTCAAACCACAAAGAAAACGTGCCATGGTCGCCTCATTATCTTCCTCAATATTGGCCCTAATCATGACTACTACCATCTCCTTATAGTAGACCTCAACACTCTTCACCCCTTACCTCAAAGTTTGTAGCCTCTTAAACATCTCCCTATAGTAGTGGTTGGGCACAAACCTTTTCCTTATGACCCTCTTCATCTCATCCCAAGTTTCAATGGGATTCTCATTATACCTCCTCCTAGTGGTCACTAGTTGATCCCACCAAATGAGAGCATAGTCTAGAAATTCCACCACCGCCAACCACCGCCAACCTAACCTTCTTTTGCTCGGAGTAGTGGTGACATTCAAGCACAAACTCTACCCTCTTTTCCCACTCTAAGTATGCCTCCGGGTCAGATTTCCCATGGAACGATAGAATTTTCATCTTAATACTACCCATGTTTCCATCCTCCCTATTCCCATCATATCTACCCCTTACGGCCTCTCTTTTCCCTCTACCAAATCCTCTACCTCTTCCATGCCTACCCCAATTTTCGTTTTGGCTCTCCTCATCTCCTCCCAAATCATACTCTTCCTCTTCTTCTCCCCTACCCATATTTTTAGGCTTAGATTTATCTCCACTAGTGCTAACTTCAAGCCTATCCAACCGCTCATGTAATGGCTCTAACTCGGTTCTCATCATCCTACTAAAATGCCCAAATAACGCCTCCATTTGTACTTTAGATAACCCCAGGTTCGAACTATCTCCTACCTCCCTCTCCATTTAATTTAAGTTTGTACCTGCAAGAAAACGTTAGTAGAAAACAATATGTTCCTCACCCAAATGCTCACGGTCACTCCAAAGAAAGTCGCTCGTCACTCCTCTCTAATTTTTTTTTTGCTCACAACAAATACTCACCGTTCACTCCAAAGAAAAATCACTCGCACTCAAGTATTTTCACTCAAATTCGAGGGTTCCCTCAAGGTGCTCAAGCTTTGTATTTGCGTATATCAAACAATCAAGTTCAACTTGTGAACAAATGTGATCGACTCACTTGGACTGCGTAGACAAGAAATTTGAAGGTATAATTTTTTTTATTTTTTTTTGTTTGACTATGAGAGAAAATTGAATATGACTCTATAAAGAAAATAGAACAAAATACCAATAAGAAATAGTGGTGAATTTTCGGATTTTTTTTTTTTTGCTCTAAGAATTCCGAAAATTCAAAGAAAAATAAATAAGACACAAAATTTCGTGTATCACAGATTCACGAATGACGAAGAATGATAGAACCAAACAGATTTGAAAGCGGAACTAAAGGATAATTTGATCTGATAATAGAACGAAGGATAAACTTACTTGAATTCAATTAACCAAAAGCTCTGATACCAAATGATACGAATCCTCGTACGGATAAATAGCAAACATGATTAAAATCGAATCGCGCCCTCTATTCAATAACGAGCAAGGATCGATGTGTTGTCCCGATCTTTTGAATCAAGTTTGTGTGTGATTTTCACCTCTAAACTATGAAAAGTTTAGCAACAAATAATCACGGAAAATAAACAATCGAAATTATAACGAACCTTCAAAGAACAAGCCCTTGACAATCCGCACAAGAACGATTGACAAATGCCACAAAGTTAAAAACTTTGATAAGTTTGATTTTGATTACAAAGCAAAGCTTTGAAAAAAATTTTGAGAGAAAAACTCAAAACTAATGCATAAACTCAATAATATCTCAATTGTGTCTTAATTTTTTCGTTCAAACATGTTTTGATAAACAAAAGATATCTCAAATCTAGTCTCCAAAAAAAATTAAAACTCTATAAAGGAAACAAATCCGCGCAGAAAACACAGGACATGGACCCCGTGTTGACCTCCGTGTACGGGTCCGTGTTAGCTCGGGAAAATCAACTTCAGCTGGAAACAAGGAGCACGGACCCCGTACCCACCTCCGTGTAAGGGTCCGTTTACGCACTGTATTAGGACACAGACCCCGTGTACTGATCCGTGCTCGGGTCCGTGTCGGCACGCAAATTCTTCATCCTCGGCTGTAAAGGGCACGAACCCCGTGTGCAGGTCCGTGTAGACATCCGTGTAGTCTCGGCCGTATTTAACAATGCTTGAATAATATTCCTTTGGTCTCCAAACATGCTCCCATGCATCACGACCCCTTCATGCTTTCTCATGACTCTCTGTAGTGCCTCCTTGAACTTCTTTAGTCGTCCCCTCGTTACTGGTCCCTCCGACAACTGCAAAGGATCCCATGCTTTCCTTGGATCTTGACCACCCGTGTTCGCATCAGTTTACATCTATCGGAAGTGAGCATATGGTATGCAAACTTCATAGATCTATTTATGGTCGAAAGTAGGCATCTAGGAGTTGGAACCTCATATTCGATGGTACAATCAAAGAGTTTTGTTTTACTAAGAATCCTGAGGAACCCTGTGTGTATAAGAAGGTCAGTGGGAGTGCTGTGACATTCCTGATGCTTTATGTTGATGACATTCTACTCATTGGGAATGATGTAGGGATGTTGCAATCGACTAAAATATGGTTAGCAGGAAAGTTCTTGATGCAGGACTTGGGTGAAGCATTTTTTGTATTGGGAATACAGATATATAGAGATAGATCAAGAAGATTGCTTGGTCTCACCCAGTTCACATACATTGATACTATCGTTAAGCGGTTCTCGATGGATGTGTCCAACAGAGGACATCTACCAATGTGCCATGGCGTGTCCCTATCCAAGTCTATGTCTGCCAAGACTGATGCAGAGAAAGCGGCGATGACAAGCATTCCTTATGCATCTACAATTGGTAGTATCATGTATGTGATGATATCTACACGTCCTGACGTGGCTTTTGCACTAAGAAGTGAGTAGATATCAATCGAACCCCGGTCTTCCACACTGTAAAGCTGTGAAAGACATCCTCAAGTATTTGAGAAGGACCAATAAGTTGTTTTTGGTCTATGCGGGTGGAGAACTGAAATTGGAAGGCTATACCGACCCTAGGTTCCAAAGCGATATCGATGACTCAAAGTCAACCTCTGGGTTTGTATTCATGCTCAATGGTGCTGCTGTCTCTTGGAAGAGTTCCAAGCAAGATAGTATTGCGGATTCCACCACTGAGGCCGAATACATTGCTGCATCAGCTGCATCAAAAGAAACTGTTGGGTTAAGGAATTTGTCTAAGATTTGGACGTCATTCCTAATGGAGTTGCTCCTATCCCCGTGTTTTGTGACAACACGGGAGCCATTGCTCAGGCGAAGGAGCCAAGGTCTCATCAGAAAACCAAAAATGTACTGAGAAAGTACCACATCCTCCGAGAGATTGTGGAAAGAGGAGAAGTGTCGATTGACAAAGTCGGCTCCGCAGATAATGTTGCTGATCTACTAACTAAACCTTTACCTGGACCATTATTCGAGAAACATCGCGAATCGATGGGTTTGAAGCATATGGGTAGTTGGCTATAGTGCAAGTGGGAGATTGTTAGAGTAAGTGCCCGTCGATCTAAGTGTTGGCTGAGGGTTCTTGTTGAAACTCTATGTATAAATAATCTTTATTTTAATTATATTTTAAATTATTGTTTTGGCACATCTTTATATGTATACCCATGCTATTTGCATGATAAAGTCCTTGAATATACAAATAGTAGAAAGAATATGAGATACTCATATGATGATATCATGAAACTCATATATGGAATACTGTATATTCTAAACAGTTCATAGTCGATTCAGCCGCCGCTAAGATGGATAAAGGCCACTCGAGTTTGAAACTAGTATCTGCGATGTGAGCACCATGTTTCATTGGTAGGGGACATTGTGATGTCCGAGCATGCAGATAGGTGCTCTTTGTAGAGTGCACTGAACAACCCTCCATAAAGGACTTTCCAAGTGGTTCTCACTTTTCGAGTGGAAACGTCCTAGTTTATGGTTGTACACCATTAGTCCTTATAACCTGGGACAACAATGAGATTCTATATGTTAGCATTGCACTTTGACTTGTTTACCGACTCTTATGGGGTCATCAGGTGGCAAGGTTGGGTGTTTTGTCGAAACATATCGGAGTCGATGCATTGTAGCCGGGGATTCATTGCTTACCTTCGGGTATGGATATCCTATGTGACATCATGTGTATGAAGTTTGAAATCTCTGATCAGAGTCTTGGTGGTAATTAAGAAAGGGGTTTCTTAGATTACACCATCGATGCAACTATGACATGACACATAGTATCGATTCTTTGACAACTCTCGATATACCAATAGTTGTCGAATCGGTCGGGATATATGAGATGAAGGGACCGTACTGTACACTAACCATAATGGATTGGTTCTTGTAGGCACTATCATTTGATACCTAGGGAATCATGTAAGCGATGCTGCTTGACGTTTAACATAATTGGTATAGTACTATCAAACTTGAGTTCTAACATTCTTCTTATCAAGGAGTTGATAAGTAAGAATGGATCAAATGGGGTATGCTCATATAAGGATATGTTTAGTCCCGAATCACATTGAGATGTGAACCCACGGCTAGTTGTATCATTGAACCATTGATGGTCACACAAGTGTTAATTTTCTAGATCCTGTTGAGAATGAAAATAGTTCAATGTGTTGAACGGCTTACGAATGAGTTTATAAGCGAAAAAAAAAAAAATAGAAGTATGACTTCTATAAGAGGATTATGGGGAATGTAACTTTTAATTTGTGAAAGTGTTCCTAAATTAAAAGATGGCTCAAATAAATAATGTATTTGACAATTGTGATTTTCATAAGCATTATTATGGATTAAATTAAATTAATTAAACACTAGTGGATCTAGTAGAGTCCAAATAATTAAATTAATTCAAGTATTGATGTAGAGCCAAAATCAGTACACGTAAAACTCATGCAATTATTTAAATTGATAATTTATTTATTTAAGTTTAAAATGATTTTTAACGAATCATGACTTACGATTTGCATTATTTTAAATTATTTATGTTTATCGATGGACGTTAAAATGTTTTCTTGAGTTTCATGTTTCAGGCGATTATTCGATATGGGATCGAGAAAAGAGACTGACGACGATTTAGACAATTTACGAAAAATGTGATATTTTATTTCAAGTCAATAAAATTAGTATTTTAAATGATTTATGAAGTTGTAAGTATTTTAAAGCCAAATTTAATTATTAGGTGATTTTTAAGATTTTAAAGTTTCAAAGTTATCACTTGAGTATTTTATTCTAAATTATGAGATTTTTAGTAAAGTTAATAGTGGGTTAGTATTCTTAATTAGCAAGTTAATTATCAATTAAACCCTTAATAACCCACTAACCCACTAACCCACCACCCCATTAACGCACGCACGTTACACTCACACACACATGCACATATTTACACACACACTTGGCCTTTGCACACACACATACATCTCTTGCACCCTTTCATTTCTTTTTGGAGAGAATTTGGAGGGTTCTTAGACTCTTTCTTCAGCAGCTCCATCTCCACCTTTCTCCTTCAAAATTTCAGCAACCACACGTAGATTTTAGTAGAAAAATCGTGCCTCAAGTCTCCCAGATCGCTTCCCGCACCGCGTCGCTTCGTATTCACCGTATCGTGAGTTTTAAATATCAAAGGCATGTATATTCTTTTTTTTTTGCATCGATCTTGTCATAGTAATTATTTTTTATGTATATTGTATGAAAAACATGTGTATGTTATGCAAAAATTTGAGAAAAAATGTTTGAAACGATTTTGAATCAAAATTTTGGATCTCGAAAATCGAGTCTGTTGTCTTTTCGAATACTGGGAAATTTTGTTCAATTTTTTGGAAACCGTTCAACAAAAAAAACGTAGAACTTTTTGATACCTTCGATTTGACAGTAAATTCGTAATTTTTGGACAAGAAACGAGTGAGTTATGATTATTTTGGTGGGACTGCTCAAGCTGTGAAATTTCTGTGTCACAAAATCCGTCACCTTCTGTTATTTTAACTTCTGCGACTTATAGGTTGGTTTTCTGGAAATGTTTTCAACATATGATTTGTAGTACTCTGTGTTATTTTTGATTTGACAGTAAATTCGTAATTGCCTGATAAGAAATGAGAGAGATATGATTTTTATCATAAACCCGCTCAAGCTGTAAAAATTTGTGCGTGTTCTTCATGTTTTCTCAAGTTTTGGTTGCAAGCTTCAATGGGATCACCTGAATCTTTGCTGCTTTGTTTAGGGCAGCATGTCCAGAGCATTCCAACGAATCCCTCAACGTTTTTAAGTATGTTCGACGTGCAAAAAAAATATTTTTATGTTTTTGAGGTATGCTAAATGTCTTGTGACCAATTATGAACGGGTTTGGAAGTTGGTGAACGTGGCCGAGGACCTCTCTACCTCGGTAAAGTATGACCTGGTTTGATCAGGATTGGAAAGCGGTAAAGTATGACCAGAGACCAATCCACCGGTAAATTATGACCGGGGATCTTATGTATGTGGTAGTGGACATCCCTGCCAGCCCAGTACTGTGGTTTAGTCTGATCAGGAGCATTTATGTGTGGGTCACTTTCTTTTAAACATATCTCTACGGAAAATGGTTATGTTTATGTATGTCCAAGTATGTACGATGCAAGTATGTTTATGTAAAGTTTTACGATATGATGGCACGTATACGATTTTTTTAGTACTTTCGTGTTCAACTATGTACGTCCTACTTTAAAATGCATGTGATTTTATTATGTATTACTTGTTTTTTTAAGTTTATATATGTTGAGTCTTTAGACTTACTAGACTTGATCGATACAGCTGAGGACGAGTACGAGGAGACGAGAGGTGGGGATCAGTGAGTTGGCTCGGACTGCGCGGAGGCTAAACCCGAGGACAGCTTACGTTTTAAGAAATTTTTATGCACGTATCAAATACTCTGATTTTCACGGGACTACTTTACGATGCTTAAACAAGTGCTTTTGCAAAATTTGATTGTAGTTGTTTTATTTCAATTATTTTAGACGAGCAAATTATTTTATCGCAATTTGAAAGTTTATTATTTATTAAGAAAATTTTTAGTTATCTGCAAATTTTAAAGTAGTTTAAAAAAACGGTACGTTACACTTGAATTAATTAAATTACATTGGGTCTTGTAGAGCTCAATTGAAATAATTATTCAACTAGTGGGCTTGAGTAAAATCAATTGGTCTCAAATATGTTTGAGATATTTAAATTTAAGTCCATAAGCTTTGTAAATGTTACATGCCCAAATAAAATTACATGCTTGGGAGGTGAAGGATTGGAGGAAACTTTTTCAATAAATTAAGCGTGGCATGCACATGCAACTTTTACTTTTTTCAATCACCAAGAATTTTCTTCTCTCCTCCAAGCACCCCCCCTTGGCCGAAACTTTCAAAAAAAAAAAAAACAAAAATCCTCTCATTTTTGCTTCTTCAATAGTTGATGAAAGCATAATCTTTTCAAAGAAAATCCTATAGTTTTTCTAGTGCAAAATTAGAAGGGATCTTCCTCGTTAGTGGTGGACCTAATTTGAAAGAATTTGAGCAAAGAGTGCTCTTGGATAGCTTGTAGATAGTCTACCATCAAGAGCTAAGTGGTTTACACTTAGTTGGAGCCAAAACATCAATCCTTGTGATTGATAGATAAGAAATTCTAAACACACTATGTATGACATATTTTTGTGTTTTTGTTATTTGCTACACATCACAATATCTTCAGTGCTCGGATTTTTCTTGTGAAAACATTATTTTTCGAACTTCCTTTGAGCTTCCGGGCACCGTAACTGATCCTCTTTTATATGTATACGATGATATGTAAGGCCAAGGCTCAGTGGACATGTAATGTTGTCGCTTATGTCCCCGCCGCCGGGTACTACGGTTACACGTAGATGGATCCATCGAATAGAGCTGATACGAAAGTCACAACTAACGAACTGAATTCAATCAAGAAAATGTATATGTATATGATGATATTGATGAGACATGTTTTGACACGTTATGCTTTTATACGATATGTTTACGTTTACGCTTTTAAGATCATGAAGTGTATGTTGATTACAGTACTTTTCAATATTGTGTGTTATGTATATGTACTCGTTATAACGTTACAGATGTGTTAAGTCTTTAGACTCAATAGGTATGAATGATGCAGGTAAGCATATTGATCAGGAGATTGGAGGGCACTGAGTAAGCAGGGCTGGATGTGCGCACGCTAACCCGAGGACCTTATTTCTTCCTAACATCATGTTTATGAGATATGAGTGTTTTGGACATTTTCATACTATGTATTTTTTTATGTTGATGATTCGACAGGAGTTTCGATAATATTTTAACTGTAGTGATTTTCAGTATCGGATTAATCTTATTTTAAAATGTTTCAGCAGTTATTTCATGCATGTTTGTAAACCATTATTTTCGAAATGTAGCTTTAAAAAAAAATAGTAGACGTTTCAGGTGGTATCAGAGCAAGGGTCCTATATAGGATTGTGCCGCCGCCAGCTTCTGCAGCTCAGTCTTCAAGCCTCAAATCTGTAAGTTTAAATGTTTTTAATACTATCACCTGCATGTTTACATGATATATGTTTTACAGTACATGTTGAGCTGGTTATATGTTTTGGAGATTAAATGTTTTTTAAAAAAACTAGATTGGATTGCATGTTGGTTACACTTGGAATTGAACATGTCTAAGAATTCGAATATTGGGCGTTAAGAGATGTTGAAAATAATTTGACTAAATGAATGCTTTTGGGGCATGTAGGTTTTCTAAAAAAATATTAATGGTTCGTGGTTACTAGTTGGGTTAATTTTTGAGGATTTTATATAATCAATAATGTTTCGAATACTTCGACAATCTTAAGAAGCATAAAAATGTTAACTTGAGATTTTAAGTATTGATGGAATTTAAGATTTGGTTACGGGAATTGAGTTTGTGATTAATAAGCTTAAAATTATTGAACTTTATGTTATGAGGAACCCATAGAATGGAATTGGGAACGCCAAGTATCAGTGGATAATTTTCGAGAAAATTTGGAATTAATTTTGCAATTGTTAAGAAATTTAGGGATTTGTTTAGCAATAAGTGAGAACTGAATAGTTTAAATGATAGGAATTTTCGATGATTTAGTCTTAAATGGATAATTAGAACCTTGAAATGTAACGTACCGTATTTTGAACAACTTTTAAAATTGGTGGAAAAATAAAAATTTTCTTAAATAAGAAATAAACCTTCAAATTGCGATAATAATAAACTGTTCATCCAAAATATTTGCAATAAAAAGATCACAATAAAGTTTGCTAAAAATACTTGTTTAAACATCGTAAACGATAACGAGAAATCAGTGTATTTGCATCAACAAGCATAAAATTCTTAAAACATAGCCGGTCCTCGAGTTTAGCCTCCTGCGCAGTCCAAGCTGGCTCATTGGTCCTCACCTCTCGTCTCCTCAAAGTCATCCTCACCTACATCGATCAAGTCTAGTGAGTCTAAAGACTCAGCACGTATAAATTTGATATAACAAGTAATACGTAATAAAACCACATGCAACTTAAAAGTAGAGCATACATACTTAAACATGAACGTAACAACATGAACATAGACGTGCCATCATCATAAAACTTTTCATAAACATACTTGCATCATACATACTTGAACATGCATATACTTCATCATTTTCGTAGAGATATGTTTTAAAGCAAGTGACCCATACATAAATGAGCCTGATAAGACTAAACCACAGTACTGGGCTGGTAGGAATGTCCACTACCTCATACATGAGATCCCCGGTCATACTTTATCGGGTGCATTGGTCCCTGTTCATACTTTACCACTTTCCAATCCTGATCTAAACACGGTCATACTTTACCGGGGTGAAAAGGTACTCGGCCACGTTCACCGACTTCCAAACCCGTTCATAATTGGTCACAAGACATTTAGCATACCTCAAAAACAAAAAATATTTTCCATTGCACGTCGAACATACTTACATGGCGTTGAGGGATTCATTGAATCTCGTTTGGGGCCACTACTGCACATACTAACATGATTATCAAGCACTTACCTTCCATAACTTAGACGTAAAAGTCATGCTCACCACCCAGGACAATTTACTTATGACGTTCTAAATCGCTCAAGACTTGAGCTCGTTTAAACATCGTACTAAACAATGACATCGAATCCCAAAACAAGCTCTATATGGAGTGTGATCATTTCCCGAGCAATGGAAGACACGGCAAACTCAACCTACAGAATTCACAAAGGCACGGACCCCATGTCAGGGTCTGGCTTCGGATCCGTGTAGACTCTGAAATTTCACACCTCGAAAGAAACAAGGGCATGGACCCCATGTCAGGGTCCGTGTAGACTATGAAAATGGTAAACCAACGGAAATCATTACACTTGTGGCTTAATCCTCCTAACTCGATCATACGGACCATGAAACAACACATCGAGACTCATCCTAAGACGCTATGGCACTGACTCAATTCCATAAAAACGTCCCAAACGTCCCCACATAAACGACGCACCATACGCCACACAATAAAACCCATAAACTCAAATTTTTGACACTAAATGCTTCTTACGACTTCTAATGCAACCAAGGACTATCGACATGAAACGAAGCATCAAAACTCATCCCAACATCATACTCCATATACCTAAACGCAGCAGCGAGACTGTTCCCAACGAAGCCTGCAACAAATAAACTTCAAGAACACGCCAAGAACACATTTTCATAAAAACGTATTTTGAGCAGTCCCACAAAAACAATCATAACTCACTCGTTTCTTGTCCAAAAATTACGAATTTACTGTCAAATCGAAGGTATCAAAGATTACTACGTTTTTTGCAGAAATCGAAATGACAGCAGAATTTGGGTTTTCAGATCTAAAATCATTTCAAAATCGATACAACAAATTTTTGCTCAAACTTTGCACAACATTCATGAATTTTTACACATAATAAACAACACAACACAACACATAATATAACGAGATCAATGCAGAAACAATAGAATATACATACCTTTTGATCTTTAAAGTTACCGAAATGACGACACCGAAGCGGGAAGGATGCGAAGGTTGATCCAGGATGAACGTGGCACGATTTTCTTGCTACAAAATGGATGAGAATTGCTGGAAAATTGGAGAGAGAGGGGGCGGTTGTTCTTGCTCTTAGAACCCTAAGTTTTACTCTTAAAAATGAAATGAAGTGGGATGAAATGAAGTGTGTGTGTACCGTGTGTGGTGTGTGTAAATGTGTGTGTGTGTGCCTGAGTTTAGATTAAATTAGGGAAATAAATTGCTTAATTATACAATTCAAAATGCTAATTAAAATTCTAACTAAAAATGGTAATTCCCACTACTAAACAAAGTCCCCTAATTTAAAATAAAATGCACAATTGTTAAACTTTAAAAGTTTTCAAATCCTAAAATCACTAAATAACTAATTTAGGCTTTAAAATGCTTAAAACTTAATGAATCATTAAAAATTCCCACTTTCTTGACTTAAAATACCACATTTTAAAATCACCAAAATCGTCGTCGATCTCTTTTCCTCGATCTCGCATCGAATAATCTCCTGAAACATGAAACTTAAGAAAACATTTTAACATGCATCACATAAACATAAATAATTTAAAATAATGCAATTTTATAAATCATGCATCACTAAAATCATTTTGAACTTAAATAAATAATTTAACAATTAAATAAATGTATGATTTTTACGTGTACTGAATTTGGGCTCTACATGAAACATCTAGGTTATAATGTTAGAAAGAATGGTAATCAAGGGCATTGTAGGATGAATCAATATTGGGCTCGAAAATCTAAGCGTTAGTAGAATAATGTTGTGGAAAATTAAGAATTTAGAGTGATAACAATTCAAGGTAAAGTTGATCAATTAGTTAAGTTATAAGATTAGACATTAAGTTAACTTATTTTTTGGAACTTAAGGTTTGATGTAGATAAATTTTAATCATGATCTTAAGAGTTAAAATTATACATTTGTTAGGGTTAAATTTTTCTAGAAAGTTGGGTATGATTGATGGTTAGATTACTTGATAGACGCATATAAGAAGCAAGGTGGACACCTTGTCTTGAGGAAATTTTATGAAAGTTATTAAGAAACTTAGGACTTAGTGGATATGAGTGTTGGAGTTAGGTTATCTAAGACTACTTGGGTTGTGTAAGTTTGAATTTCAAGTTTATGAGATAAGTGTTCATACAAAAATTTTGGGTAAAATAAAAACAAAAAGGAATTAGTTGTGTTCAGCATAGATTACCAATGAACGAATATGAAGATTTTTATTGAGTAAGAAATCTAAAATCTTGATATGTGGATTCTAGGATTCTACGGATTTTAAGTAAAGTTGAATTATTAGAGTTAGTCTAATGCTACCATGAGATAACTTATTAAGTTTTGTACATTAGTACTAATTAAGCATTAAGGGTACCTGAGAATGTGACATTTGTTTCAATGAGGAAAGTCCAAGGTCTTAGGCTTCAACTATATTGTAATTGAGAAGAAAATGGTTTAAGCATGTAATTGATGCTAGAAGGGTTTATTATATAGGTAGAAGATCGATATTGTATATTTGGGTTTTATGGATTAGTGTTACTCGAGGTTTAAGATTTGCAACAATTTAATATTTGGGATGTACTTGTAAATAGTTAAGTTACGCAAGTTTGGTGTCGTAAGATAAAGATTCGATTCAAAGATCTTAGGCTAATAGTATTATGGGGTTGAGATAAGGCTTAACTTTTAAGTATATTACCGAGGATAGAAGTCGATCAGTAAATTTTGGTGCTAAGGTTTCTTAAGTCGAAATGCATAAATGATAATGTAATAGGTTGATGAACATTATGAGAATTGTATAAGAAAAGTAAAGTGCGATAAGTTTGGACATCCATTCCTAGTATGAGGAGTTGCGAGAAAGGCCAAATTTGAGATCATTGTAGAATAAAACTAAGTCATCATAAGTCGTTTAAAGTTGCAATTAGTAAACGAGGATTTTTGTAGGTAATTTATTTAGGATTGAGGAGACATAAGGACAGCTTAACACTTATTTTATCAAAGTAGCGCAGAGGATGCGTGGATTATTGGGAAACTAGAATTAAGAGGCTAAACTTTTTGTTTATTGAGGATAAGCGAATTTCGGGGACAAAATTCAATTTAAGGGGATAGATTGTAATGTCCCGAAAATTTGAAGGTCCACGTGAACCACATGCATGCAAGTTATCAAATTCTTTATGTATTTTATTAAATTGTTTTAATGCATGTTTATTGCTTGGGTATGTGTTTTAATTCATAGTTTATTAAAGTTTCATGCATAAGGGCTTTTAGTAGTTTTTGCGCTCAAACGAAGAACGGAGATCGGGGATAATTAAGGAAAAATGTTTTTATTAAATAATTAGTTTTAATTATTTAATATATGGTGTATTTAAGTGTGATTTTCGAAAATGGGCTTTGGTGGAGTATTTTTACTCGCCGAGTCGTATTTTAAGACGGCATGCGAATTTTAGCGAGTCGGGGGACTTTTTGAGGGTTCGGGCAATATTTTCTATAACGTCGCACAATGAAATATTTTACGGGAGTGTTTTTGGGCCAAATGGGACTATTTTAATGTATAATAGGCCTAAAATCCTACCTAACCTCATTATTTTAATTAAGGATCCATAATACACTAATTATTATATCTAAACCTATATCATTAAAACCCTAATCTCCCTACCTCCATATGGCTGCCGCCCCCTCCAAGTTCCAGCAGCTTTCTTCAAAATTTCAGCAGCCCTTTTTCTTAGGTTTTCTCGAAGTTTCTCAAAAGGTTTCTTCCCCGTTTCTCATCATTCACATCATTATATGTTGATTTGTGTGTTTATGCATAAGAAATCCTTTAATCTATTATGTTGTATCGTTTTTGCATCGTTTTGTCACGGAATATGCATACGCTTGACTCGTACTCATATTTTTTCCACGACTTTCATGCAAGGGGCTGCTAAGTCTTCGAGTTTAAGGACTGTACAATATGAGATATGTGGCGTCAAGGTGCTGGAGTCGAGGTTTACTCGAGTCTTGGTGAGGGTCGATCGATCCTCGACTGTTTATATGATGGTTGTGGCTAGATCGGGCGTTGGGAAAGGGACCAGCTGTTGGGGAGTCGAACCGAGCCACGTTACAGTCCTAAGGGGGCTTGAGACGTGGTCTAGGAGGGCACATCTTCTGCTGGTCATGATCTAGGAGTCAGTCGAGGCGCAAGGGTCATGTAGTATCGGGTGTTGCTTGTTTTCGGGTAACTCACGTGTAGCTGATTGCATTGGCAGTAGGCGTGGGTTTGGTTGGTCCAGGAGTGAGTCCTCTGCTTGATCATGGTTTTAGGATATTTGGTGAAGGGCTAGACACACTGGTTTTTGGTCTAGGATCGTATACGAGGTCATGGGTGCAACTAGGGCTTCGGTGTATGCACGCAGAAAAATTCCAGCAACTTTCAGGTTCTGTTCGAGGGTCATAAGTGGTCTTGTATAGGTGGTTTAAGGGCTGATATGGTACAGTTAAGGCATGGTTTATGTTTGGAAAAGTTTGGCTGAGTTTCGGGTTGATCCGGGTTAAAACCAAGACCAAGTCCAAGCTTTTAAAACGAATCGTATAAGTTATGAAAGGGGTTCGAGTTACATCTAAAAAATTCTTATTATTATGTTTTGAGGTGTTTTAAGGAGTTCGGTAGGCTTCAAGTCGAAATTTTGAGGTCTAAAGGTAAATTGGTCAATTAGGGTTTCCAGAAGCAAAATGGTCATTTTGCACCCGAGTCGAGTTTTTAGTTCTGGCAGTGCCCTAAACACGTCTTAACATGTTTTAAATGTTTATGTTATCATGTTTATGACTTTTTATGAAAAATACGTTGTATACTTGATTTTCAAAAAAAATTACATATATGCATGATTTTGATAAGTGATGAATATGATGGCATGTTTTGAAAGATGGAAGTTGGTTAACACTAATATGTATATGTATACGATGATATACTAGGCCAAGGCTCAGTGGGCAGGTAATGCTGTCGCTGATGTCCCCGCCGTCGGGTACTACGGTTACATGTAGATAGATCCATAAAATAGAGCTGATACGATAGAGCTGATACGAAAGTAACAACTAAGGAACTGAATTCAATCAAGAAAATATATATGTATATGATGATATTGATGAGACAAGTTTTGACATGTTATGCTTTTATACGATATGTTTACATTTACGCTTTTAAGATCATAAAATGTATGTTGATTACAGTACTTTTCACTGTTGCAGGTTATGTATATGTACCCGTTATGACGATACAGGTGTGTTAAGTCTTTAGACTCACTATGTAACGTACCGTACTTTTAAACTATTTTAAAATTTGCGGAAAAATAAAAATTTTCTTGAATAGATAATAAACCTTCAAAATGCGATAAAGATAAACTGTTCGTCCAAAATGTATGCAACAAAAAGATTACAAATAAAGTTTGCGAATAGTAAACGTTTAAAACATCGTAAGAAATGACATGAAAATCAGAGTATTTGAAACAAAATTCATAAATTTTTAAAAAATGGGCGGTTCTCGGGTTTAGTCTGCTACGCAGTCCAAGCCGGCTCATTGGTCCCCACCCCTCGTCTCCTCATCCTCATCCTCACCTACATCAATCAAGTCTAGTGAGTTTAAAAACTCAACACGTATAAACTGGGCATAACAAGTAATACATAATAAAACCACATGCATCTTTAAAGTAGAGCGTACATACTTGAAACTTGAACGTAATAACATAAACATAGACGTACCATCATCATAAAAACTTTTCATAAACATGCTTGCATCATACATACTTGAACATGCATAACTTCATCATTTTGCGCAGAGATATGTTTCAAAGCAAGTGACTCATATATAAATGCGTCTGCTCAGACTAAACCACAGTACTGGGCTGGTAGGGATGTCCACTACCGCATACATGAAATCCCCGGTCATACTTTACCGGGTGGATTGGTCCCTCGTCATTCTTTACCGCTTTCAAATCCTGATCTAAACCCGGTCATATTTTACCGGGGTGGAGAGGTCCTCGGCCATGTTCACGGACTTCCAAACCCGTTCATATTTGGTCACAATACAATTAGCATACCTCAAAAACATAAAATATTTTCTTTGCACGTCGAACATACTAATATATGGCGTTGAGGGATTCGTTGGATATCGCTTGGAGCCACTGCTGCACTTACTAACACATTATCAAGTGCTTAGTTTTCATAAGTTAGACGTACTACTCGTACTCAACCCTGAAGCAAATAAGTGGCTTATGACATTCTAGAGCACTCGGGACTTGACCTCGTTTAATCATACTAACCATGACATCAAACACCGAAACAAACTCTAAAATGATGTGTGAACATTTCCCAAACAATAAAAGATATGGACTCACTATTGAAACCTATAGCTAAATGAAAACCAAACCTCCCTCCAACTAGCCCCGCGCTCAGGCGGTAATATCTTACTGCTTGAGCGCCAGGTCTTCTGGCCTCGGACAGAAAGAGTGGCACTCGGGCGGTAAGAAGTTACCGCTCGGCCGTCGAGTGCACTGGAATCCGCGATTTGAAGCTTAATACTCCTAACCAAATCATACGAATCGTGAACCAATCCATCGAGACTCATCCTAAGACGCTATCACACTGACTCGACTCCATAAAAACGCCCCAAACGTCCCCAAAGAAACGACGCACCGCACGCAACGCAATGAAACCCATAAACTCAAATTTTTGACACCAAATGCTTCCTACGACTTCTATTGCAACCAAGGACTATCGACACGAAACGAAGCATCAAAACTCATCCCAACATCATACTCCATACACCTAAACGCAGTAGCGATCACCCAACGGTTCCCAACGAAGCTAGCAACAAATAACTTCAATAGCACATCAAGAACCCTTTATAAAAAAGCAGTTTTAGCAGTCCCATGAAAACGATCATAACTCACTCATTTCTTATCCAAAAATTACGAATTTACTGTCAAATCGAAGGTATCAAAAATTACTATGTTTTATATGGTGAAAGTTTTTCAAGATAAGCGACCAAAAATGCAAAGTACACGAAATGACAGCAGATTTTGGGTTTTTAGATACAAAATCGTTTCAAAATCGATCCAACCAATTTTTGCTCAAACTTTGCACAACATACATGAATTTTTACACATAATAATCATAAAAACATATACTATAACGAGATCGATGTAGAAACAATAGAATATACATGCCTTGATCTTTAAAAATCTTAAAACGACGACACCGAAGCGGGAAGGATACGAGGGTTGATCTGGGACGAAACGTGCACGATTTCTTTGAAGAAACGGACGAGAGTTGCTGCAATTTTTGAAGAGGAAGGGGGTGGCTGCTGATATCTCAAAGAACCCTAACTCTACTATCAAAAAAATTGAAATGAAAGGCTATGCAATGAAAATGTGTATGTGTGTGTGTAAAAGTGTGTGTGTGCGTGCGTTCTGTGTAAAATTGTAACGTGTGAGTGTGAGTTAGTGGGGGAGGGGGGGGGGGTTGTTTATTAAGGGTTGAATTAAGATAATAAAATTCTAATAATCAATTAGTATGCTAAATAAAAACACTAATTCCCCACTAATCTACTAGCCCCCTTAAATTTTAAATAAAATACCATGTGATAAAGTTTAAAAGTTTTAAAATCTAATAAATCACCTAATAATTAAATTAAGCTTTAAAATGCTAAAAATTAAATAAATCATTTAAAATGCCACTTTCTTGACTTGAAATAAAATACCACATTTTAAAATGGCCAAAATCGTCGCCGGTCTCTTTTCCTCGATCCCGCATCGAATAATCGCCTGAAACATGAACTCAAGAAAACATTTTAACGTGCATCACATAAACATAAATAATTTAAAATAATGCAATTTCATAAATCACGCATCACTCAAATCATTTTTAAATTAATTAAATGATTTAACACTTAAATAAATGCATGAGTATTTCGTGTACTGAATTTGAACTCTACACACTAGGTGTGAATGATGCAGGTGAGCATATTGATCAGGAGATTGGAGGCGCCGAAGACTGAATAGGCAGGGCTGGATGTGCACACGCTAACCCGTGGACCTTATTTCTTCCGCACATCATGTTTATGAGATAGGAGTGTTTTGGACATTTTCATACTATGTATTTTTTTATGTTTATGATTCGACATGAGTTTTGAAAATATTTTAACTGTTGTGATTTTCAGTATTGGATTTCTCTTATTTTAAAATGTGTGGGTTTCAGCAGTTATTGCATGCATGTTTGTAAACCTTTATTTTCGAAATGTAGCTTTTTAAATAAAAATTTAGTTGAAGTTTCAATGCTGATTAGTCCATGGGAAATGATTTTTCTTGAGCCTATCATCCAAAGATTTTGATATTTTGTTAATATTTTAATAGAAACCTAATACATAATTTAAGATTTTCCTAAAAATTTGGAAGTTGGTTTTTATCAAGGTTATTATCATGGAATTTGTTTGAAAATTGTAGAGATTTTTCGATAGGGGTCATAGTACCTTGGAATATGTAATATCCTAAAAATATGATTTAAGTTTGTAATAAACACACTTTTGACTAAGACACTACTAAATTATTTTGTTTTGTAATATAAATTTATTTTTAGGTGTTTAAAACGTTCATCTATATTCTTCGAGAAGATTAAAACATCATTAATACATACTATGCAGAAATTTGAGTAATCATTGAAAATTTCATTCATAATTCTTTGGATTCCGAATTAGTTTTTTTTTAAATCTAAAAGACATTACATTACATTTACATTGTCCAAAAAAAATAGTAAAAGCAGTTTTTATATCTATCTTTTTTAGAAATTTATATATGCCAAAATACAGATTTCATATAAAATTGAGAAAATATAAAAGCAACATGGAATTTTTGTAATAAATCTTTCTTATTTGGTATTAGGTATCTAATCTATTTTAAGCTTTGTTTAGTGATTTATAATTTATTACTAATACGAGTGTTCATCGTTCAATTTCAAAAAAATTTAATATAAAAAGCACGACAACTGCAAGTGGATCTAGATTTCGATATTAATCTTTTGTTCTCTAAGTCTGGTATTTCTGTTCTTCAATTTCATTATTACTTTATATTATATTGATGTAGCCTTGGTTGGGATTAGTTTGTCATTAAATCTTGTTCATAAGGAAGGTCGAAAATATGTTGATTTATATCCCAAAAAGCATTGGTTCAAATAGGTTCCAGAATTTTGAAATTTAATTAATTGACTTTTTAAGTTTTTTTAGGTGAAAACTTGTTCCTTCAATTAAAATATTAATGATATTTTCATATATTGGGCAGACTTTAATTAAGTTAAGATTTCTTGTTCGAAATTTTTCTAATAATTCGAACTTTGATTTTCTGTGATTAAATTTAAAAGAAATATTACCATTATTTACTTACCATTATTTACTTTATATGGAGTAATTAAATTTAGAGTGGGTCTCGTGTGAGACCGTCTCACAGATCGTAATAAGTGAGACGGGTCAACCATACCCATATTCACAACAAAAAACAATACTCTCAGCATAAAAAATAATATTTTTTCATGGATGACCCAAATAAGAGATCCGTCTCACAAATACGACCTGTGAGACCGTCTCACACAAGTTTTTGCCTTAAATTTATAAAAAAAATGTTCTTAGGATTACGTTATGATGAATGCCATTTATTAAGACGAATGAAGTTTTTATAGAAATTCCATTATTTAATATGACGCTTGTGTTTTGAAACTAACAATTAATTTTAAATTATTAACAGTTGATAGTTTTTTATTGATTTTTTTTTATTTTTTTCAGGTACAATTCATGATTCAATGCAATATCGAATATATTTTTTCTTTATTTTTTGTTTTTTTAAATAAACAGCTTACAACTTAATATATTTTATTAAAATGACCTGATCCCAAGTAAAATTGATCGATCATCATATCAGCTCATGCAGACGAAGCGAATGCATTTATTTATTTCGACATAAATTCACATTATTAATATATATATATTTCGATTTCCTTTTTTGTTAGTATGTGACGGTGCGGATGGTGATTAAGACAAAGGTTGACTTTTCTCTACCAAGTGTCTGAGTCCACTGCCACTGAGGTACAATAATTGGAACCAAAAAAAAAAATCTATTATTTTTTGTTAAATAACGGAATCTTTACCCAAAAACGTTGAAACCCATGAATTCTTTATGATATTATTATATATGTGGAATTTGGGCCATTTATGGGTGTTTTTACCGCTCAATTCATTGGTCATTTTCCCTGTTTTATTGGGCACACAATGCATGTGCTTGTCAGCTGTGTTTGCTATAATTGTAGAGCTGACTCTTTTTTGTGTTTTTTTTACCTTTCTTGAAATCTCAGAAGATTTTAGGAATTTGTGATTCTGAGTTTTGTCAGATTTATAATATCATCATAAATACCTGCGTATGGTTTCTATGGGTAGACAAAGCCCATTGCTCATTCGTCTGTTATTAAATTCCATGAAAAATGAAAAGAAGGCACCTTAAGGTTTCTGATTTCTGGGTTTTGTTTCTTTATATCTTTTTGAAAAGCCGTTTCACTGAATAATGTGATGGGTTATTCAACACACTCAGTTTCATGTGTAATTTGCCTTTTCGGGTTGTTATTTTTTGTGGGAAAATGTTACTGTCTTTTAAGTATTGATCAAGAAAATGATAGGATTAAACACTTACCTGGGGAACCATCAAATGTTGGATTCAATCAGTATTCTGGTTATGTAACTGTAAATCAACAGGCTGGGAGAGCACTATTTTATTGGTTGACCGAGGTACCTACAGATAGAGGACCTGATTCAAGGCCATTGGTTTTGTGGCTTAATGGAGGACCTGGTTGTTCTTCTATAGGTTATGGAGCTTCAGAAGAAATCGGGCCTTTTCGGATCAATTCTGATGGGAAAACCCTCTATCTCAATCCTTATTCTTGGAATTATTGTATGTAGGATCTTTATGTGAAATTTTGAATTAACTTGGTGTTAATGTTATTCTGTTTCCCTTGATTGTTTTAATTTGCTTTGGCAGTGGCAAATTTACTTTTCGTAGAGTCTCCTGCCGGTGTTGGCTTTTCATATTCAAATACTTCATCAGATTTGTACACTGCTGGTGATAATAGGACAGGTAAATATCCCAGGAATCTGAGATTCTTAAGAATGCGTCCTTTACTGACAAGGAAATATGTTTTTTCTACTCTGTGATATGTGAAATACATCAGAGTGCAATTGCAGAATGTTTGGATTGTACCAATAACTATTACTGACAGTTACATCATATCTCACATCTTTTATACCTTATACCTGCCAAAATCAAGTGTCGTGTAGGCGTGCATCTATAATTGTTGCTTCCTAACAATCATTCTTCTGACAACGACACCAATCTACAACTCATGGGAATTGACTATGAGATAATGGCTCTTATGTCGGTTGTAGGACTTATTATTCGTTGTTGTATCAAACGTTGTAGCTGATTTTAATGGTACGATTCATTTTTTTTTAATCGTATAACCTCTCAAGTGCCACGTTTAAATCTATCACCACATAAGTAGACAAACAGGGCAGCAGTTTGCTCCCCAACATTGCTTAATAACTGCTGTCCCACAATAAATCCTAGTGACCCTCTGCATGATTTAACGGTGCAAAATGCAGCTGGTGTGTAAATGGATAGCATTGTGCGCCACAGAAAGAACCATGAATTTCTTTGACATTTGCTTATGTTTTTAATTTATTGGTTTTGAATGTCTTGGATATTGGTGTAATGAATTTGTAGCTGAAGATGCATATGTTTTCCTGCTCAACTGGTTTGAAAGATTTCCTCAGTACAAGCACAGAGAGTTTTATATCGCTGGAGAAAGCTATGCCGGTTTGAACTTGTGCTGTCTTTTCGAATACACTAGTCAATAATGTGAAACAGTTGGTCAATGAATAGCAGATACATCAATCCTGGCCTTTCTACTCATATTTTCAGGGCATTATGTTCCTCAATTATCTCAAATTGTGTATGGAAGAAACAGGGGAATTCAAAATCCAGTTATCAATTTCAAGGGATTCATGGTATTAGATTTTATAGTTATATTTTAGTCACAACAATAAAATATCAGAAACATTGGCTTATTCTCTATGTTTATAAACGTGAATAATCAGGTGGGAAATGCTGTCACCGATGATTACCATGACTATATCGGCACCTTTGAGTATTGGTGGAATCATGGTTTAATTTCAGATTCAACTTACAAAATGCTACGCATAACATGTGACTTAGGATCCGCGACTCATCCATCAACTGAGTGCCTTAAATATCTTGATATCTCGGATAAAGAGATGGGAAAAATTGACCCGTACAGTATTTACACTCTCCCTTGCAACGGGACTTCTTCACTGAATCGCCGAAGGAGCCACTATGTAAGTAACCCTATTCTGAAACACTTTTTAAATTGCATGAATTTACATGCGATGCTCATGTGAGGATGTGTATCATATTTATAGTGAAGACCATAAGTTCCTTCCCACAACAAGCCTTTTATCGATTCTACTCTCATAGTCTCATTAAGTCAACTACCGAAACCAAGCTAAAACCTATCATTGAATTTTGAGTAGTTTTAAAAATTATCGAAGAGAGCACACCATGAAGAACAACAGTTAGTGGTTCAGCCAGACAACATGCTTTCACCACACAATGCAAAATGGCTAAATATTTTATCATATCTTATAATTAGATTACAATCATCGCCTTTTTATATAGGTTAAATGTATTGAGATAATATAATAAATGATCTTTTACATGATTAAATATCATAAAACATATATAAGTGAATCATAATTTAATAATATAAAATTCGCTTTCATGATGTATGCCTTAAATTTCTAATGATTGTTGATGTTGTTTTTTGACCTTTCCAAGTCATTTTCCCTTTTCATGTATAGCCATGGATGTGGAGAGGATACGATCCATGTACCGAAAAGTATGCCAAACTTTACTTCAATCTCCCTGATGTTCAGAAGGCATTCCATGCTAATGTGACAGGGGTTACCTATCCATGGAAAACATGCAGGTGATGTTAAAACTCTGTGATCTCTGCTTACGCACTGATGCACAAAATTTTCGACCATTATTTGAATCAGAGTTCTTCAATTTGCAGTGACGTAGTTGGTAATTATTGGGCCGATTCTCCTCTATCCATGCTTCCTATTTATCAAGAACTTATAGCTTCTGGTCTTAGGATTTGGGTGTTCAGGTACAAAATCCAGTTTCTTCTCCATTTCTAAATGGGATTCTCCCTTCATGGCTGATTTTGGATATTTTATATGTCATGCAATGATGGCCCAGAATTTATATGCGGCGATGAATTGGAATTGTGAAACTTATATTTCAAGAAAAATTATGAGTGAAATATATCTGCTTGGCTGTCCTTTGTAATGGATGAACAGATAATGACCATTTGTTGTTTCCACATTCAGTGGTGATACTGATTCAGTTGTTCCTGTCACGGCAACACGTTATTCAATCGATGCTTTGAAGCTTCCGACGGTTCGAAGTTGGTATCCGTGGTACGATAATGGAAAGGTTAGTGAGTAGAATTTACCACGCTTTGGGCACTCCTGAGTTTTTGTTTTGTTTGTGTCTCAAATTATTGACTTTTTTATAACATAGGAAGCATTTTATGCACGCATAGGTAAAACTTCATGTACTAGTTTTTAAAATAGAGTTCTCTCTCCCGTCCCCTGAGATTTTTTAGTTTGCATTTTACAAATAGAGTTTTATACACCCTGCCTCTCACGTGTGCCCAAACATTTAGATTCCGTTTATAATTCCTCTAAAAATACAATTCCACATGACACTGACCCCTTTCGAAACACGGGTAGTTCTATCCCGAGAATTGGCATTATGTAAATTTGACTCGCTATCGGTTGTGTTTCTTCTGCTATATGTAATACAGGTTGTTGGTGGATGGAGCCAAGTGTACAAAGGATTGACATTAGTGACTATAACAGGAGCTGGACATGAAGTCCCTCTTCATCGTCCACGACAAGCTTTCATTCTTTTCAGATCATTTTTAGAGGACAAGCCTATGCCTACCTGAATTAGGGAGGCTTTTTAAACAAAACATCGATTCATTGTCTCCTGCTCAACTTTGGGATGATCAACTTACACGTGCATTCTAAGTTTCTTGAAATAGGAAATATGAAAAAATTATAATCTCATGCCGATTTCATGTTTTCCATTGATCCAATTATAGTCTAATTCAAATGCATTCAGTCAATCATTTGTGTGAACATTTTAATGTTAAGGTATATGGTTAATATGTACAATCTTTATTATATAGAGTTGAATATATGAGCTCGTGTAAGTAATAGCTCTACTAGACCGTCACACCGAAATGAGGTGTATTTTTACTTGTGTGATTTTCTTCAAGGCATAATGGATCAACAAAAGAAAGGTATGGTTCGACAAACATCCACGGGGGTCGTCGGTCCAACACCCGATCTACTTTCCTAAAAGCTTGCTCTCATCAGGCAGCCAGGTTCCCATCGAATAAATTAGCAATATCCAAATTTAACTTGATCATCAAATTAATTTATTGTAAATAAGATTTCAAGTTTTGAGATGCATGTAAAATAGAGGTTTGAGGAATCCACCTCTGTAAGAAGATTTTCATGTAATATGCGAGATTTGATGTTTTGATCAATCATTTTCTACATCTTTAATTAATACAGTCAGTGAAGCAATTGCGATTTCTTGGTCCTTTCTTCTTCAGTAGATTCTCTTTTCATGACGCAAATGATTTTTCTAACCAAATGTGTGAATTATTGTGGGCATAAAATTTTCTAAATTGATAATTAAGTAATGAATTTTAAAATGATTCGGAAGATGGATGACGAAGGCTCGTATAGATTCTGGTGGCATTACAAGATATTGTTTACTTGATAGAGCATGTGTGAGTTCTGAATGATTCCAGACATAAGCATACGAGATAATGTAGCTATGTTTTTAGCAATTCAAGGACATCACAAGAAAAATCGTGTTATTGGACATGAGTACATGCATAGTGGGCACACTTAAAAAAAATTTATGATGTATTATCATCCGTAATTAAGTCGTATCGTGACCTTCTTATCAAACCTGTGTCTGTACCAGCTGAGAGATAGGATGAAAATAGGAAATATTTTAAGGTATGGATTTTTTTGTTAAACTTTTACAACACACTTATTTATTTATTCACCATATGATTATGTAAACTTAGTAAGGATATATTATACTCATTCCATAGGTATGAGAGTTTACAATATTTTATGTTAACTAACTTCCGGGATATGTTAGGGTGCTAGGTATAGAACAAGGAAAGGTATCACGGCTTACGTACTAGGTGTTTGCGACCGTGATATGAAAATTGTGTATGTCTTGTCGAGATGGGGAAGGTTTAGCATCTGATTCTAGGTGATATTCACGGGAAATTTTAGGGTCCGCTTCAGCAAGTGTCACTAGTCCAGACGCAGGTTCGAAATTACCCTGAGTCTGAAATCACGAATAAAATCATTCGAAGGGGGCCGGGATATTGTCCCGACGTAGCCCCTCCGACGCTCAAGTCAGAGACTGAGGATATATGGGAGGAGCAGCTAAGGGTGCTGCTGAAAACAATATAGTGAATGAAATAACCGTACGCTCAAACCTGGTATTTATATGAGAATACATGGGCTTGTCATGGGCCCTTCACCTGTGGGCCCTATATATGGGCCGGATCTTGATGGGCTCATCCATTAGGTATCACCAGCCTCCCCCTTTCGAGTCGAACTGAATCGTAGGTTCAAAGTTCGATTAATTGTGTTGTCCTTGGTTTATCGGCGATGAGGACGTACCATGCCAGAAAAATTAATTTCGTTTGTCGTTAACGAACGATGTTACAACTACGAAAATCACAGGCAATGCCCACAAAAGCTCTTCAGAAGATTTGGAGACAAATCAAATCGTGATCTTGTACTGAAAAGAAAGATATCAAATCGCAATCCTGTTCTGAAAGGAAAGATTTGGTTCGTGTTTCCCGTATAAATACATGTCACCTCCTTATTTCATTCTCACTTCTCTTCTACTCAATTTCCTCTGCAATTCATTCACTAGCTCTCCCTAGCCTGCGCAAGCCACCACACCACACACTCACGCACGCTACGCCCGAGCTGCTCTCGTTGCGCCCGAGCCCACGCTCTCCCTCGCGCGCCCCAGCTCGCCCCCGTGCACACGCTCTCCTCCGCGCGCCCAGGCTCGTCCCGCCGCAGCGCGCCCCTGTGCACACGCTCGCCTTCCCGCGCCCAGGCTCGCCCCACCGCAGCGCGCCCCTATGCACACGTTTGCCCTCGCGTGCTCAAGCTCGCCCCGCCGCAGCGCGCCCCCGCGCACAAGCTCGCCCTCGCCGCAGCGCGCCGCAGAGCGTACACCCGCCGCACGCTCGCCCCCGCCGCAGCGAGCACACGCTCAACTCGCCGCAGTGCCCGCGCTCGCCCCTGCCGCGCGCACGCTGGCCGCTCCGTAGTGCGCCCCAGCGCTCACACGCGCCGCAGCGCGCACACGATCTCGCCGCAGTGCCCGCGCTCGCCTCTGCCGCGCGCACGCTCGCTCTTGCCTCACCGCAGTGCCCGCGCTCGCCCCTGCAGCGCAAACGCTCGACCTCACCGAGCCCGCCTGCCGCATGCTCGCCCTCGCTGAGCTCGCTTACCGCGCGGACATCCTTGCGGACCTATCTTTTGGGTATTTTTGCACGTCTCCTCCGGGTCAGTTTTTTCTTTTTCCTATTTGACTGCCTTAACACTTATGTCTTCTTCCAATTCCGAGTTCAGTTCCTCGAGTGGCTCCGATAGGTCTAGCGGGTCTAGTGAATCTAGTGAGTTTAGCCAGAGTAGGACTTCCATAGCTGATCTTGAATTTACCCTCGATTCCCGTGAGGAGGATGTCACCACCCACAATCGTCCTGGTAAGGAAGTTCGTCACGTGGCTCAAAAAATGAACATATATAAAGCATATAACTTATGGTACGGTCTTTTTTCATCCCATATCCCTCCTGGTAGCGAGTCAAAACTTAATTCTCTGTGGCACATTCCTTCTTCCCATCAGATCATTATTCCTAGTCCAGAGGACCGGCCTTATCTAGCCCCTAAGGGCTATTATATCTTCTTTCAGCATCATTTTGATGCGGGTCTCCGCTTCCCCTTGTGCGATTTCTTTCAAGAATTGAGCAAGTACTATCAGGTGCATTTAGGTTTACTCACGCCCAATGCTTTCCGGTTGATAAGCTGTTTCGCTGTGTTATTCCGGGCCCTAGACCTCCCTTTGAGTTGCACCACTTCCTCCTACCTCTTAGTTCTGTCCAGATCCAAAGAAGGACCTTTTTATGTGACTTCTCGGTCTAGCCATAAGATTTTCGAGGGGGCTCCTAGTCATGTTAAGGACTGGAAAAAATACTTCTTCTATATCCAGCCACCCACAGAATTGACTTGTTATACCTATTGGTACCCTACTTTCACCAAGCCTGAACTTTCCAAGGGTTACAAGAAGGATAAGGAGTATCTGGAGATAATGAGTGCATTAGGAGACCGATGCTTTAGCATTCCCCAACTTCTATCTGAAGATCTCCTGTGTCATGCTGGGTTAAGTCCCGCGAAAATTAAGCTAAAGGAGGACGCCGGTAGATATTCTCATCTCTTCACCCTTTCTGTCTCTCTTTTGCTTATTGCGTTCTTTGACAATATTCTCATTCAGTTCACTGTTTTTATTTGCAGGTGTTAGAGTCATGAATGCTGAATTGCTTCGCGAGATTGCGAAAAAGAAGGCTGGGAGTTCATCATCCGCTCCCCCGAAGTCAGTGGTTCCAGCAGTCACGATGGGCACAAAGGGAGACTGTTATGCTGCTGAGAAGAAGAAAACAGGTTCTTGCTCTACTACGGCGAAGAGACCTGCTGGCTCCCCTACTGCTGTGAAGAAAAAGGCATGCTCATCCTCCTCTGCCCCAAAGCGAGCCTCCTCTCTGCCTCCTCGAGCCAAGTCTCCACCTCCCTCCGGTAAGAAGAAGGCATCCATTGATCCTAGCCCGTCGGTCCCACAGCATGGTAAACGTAAGATTTCTGAGATCTCAGTTGTATCGGTCTCTTCTCTAGAAGGGTTCGAGTCAGATGAGGGGCCTATCCCTGAGTCGGGGGTACATCCTCTATACACCTCGGATTCGGCCATCGTGGGTCGAGGTCCTACTCCTCTCGCTCAGAAGATAATGTATCAGCTTCCTTTCGACGCAGATTCAGCGTTCATGAGTTCACTGGGGTTGTCTGAACTCACTCGCCGGACATGTAGCAGTATCACTGAGGTATATTTCTCCTTCTAGTCCTTAGATTGGTGTCCAATATATGTTTGATCTTCTTGTCGTCTTTTCACTCTTATCTATCTTATTCAGGGCATGATGTACGCCGGGGAGCTGATGGAGCGCGCCAATGATATCAGGTTCATCGCCTGCCAAGACTTACGCGAGGGCAAGGCTCTCCGTGAACAGCTCCAGGCTACTATTGACGAGATGAAATTGACGCACGCTAAGGAGCTTTTGGAGTCCCAAGCTCGAGGGGACGAGCTTCTGAAGGAGAAACAGGAATTTCTGAAAGAGAAACAGGAGTTTCAGCGACTGACAGAGGATCACGTAAAGGAGAACCAGAGGCTGAAGGAAGAGTTGAAGAATGCTCTAGCTGAAGCATCACAAATCCGTAGGGACCTCAAGTATGCCAGGGCGCAACACGCTTCCGAAGCCTCTTCATTCAAGGAAGAATCCCTCAAGTCAGAGGAGTTCAATGAGATCTGCGCCCCTAAAGCTTTTCACGACTTGGAGGTGGGTTTCGAGGGTGCAGTCGACCTCTTCAAGGCCCAGGGCTATCCTCCGCCAGGCGCACCTACTGACTTCATCAACATTGAGGGTTTCATAGCGAGTCTCCCCCCCGATTCTTAAACCGAGCTCCTTTACTTATGTCATTTTTTATTTACGCGAACATTGTATGCCTTCGGGCCATATTCTGTTATTTTCTGCACTGCTTTACTTTCCGTAGTATTATGCAACATTTGCGATGTTTACATTTGTATTCACTGCTTCTTCCGAATTTATCTTCGATGCTTTTAAATCACTAAGGTGAATAACTCCTCTGCTGGACGAGGTCTTAACAGGAAAATAAAAATTCAACACCCCCACCTTCTAACTCCTCTGCTAGGCGATGCCTTAGCAGGAAAATAAAAAATTCAATACCTTCGCTCTCTAACTCTTCTGCTAGGCGATGCCTCAGCAGGAAAAAATAAAAATTCAACACCACCACCCTCTAACTCCTTTGCTAAGTGATACCTTAGACCGAAAATAAAAATTCAACACCCTCACCTTCTAACTCCTCTGCTAGGTGATACTTTAGCAGGAAAAGAGAAATTCAACACCCCTACCCTCTAACTCATCTGCTAGGCGATGCCTTAGCAGGAAAATAAAAATTCAACACCCTCACCTTCTAACTCCTCTGCTAGGTGATACTTTAGCAGGAAAAGAGAAATTCAACACTCTCACCCTCTAACTCATCTGCTATGCGATGCCTTAGCTGGAAAATAAAAAATTCAATACCTTCGCTTTCTAACTCCTCTGCTAGGCGATGCCTCAACAGGAAAAGAGAAATTCCACATCTCCACCCTCTAACTCCTCTGCTAGGTGATATCTTAGCAGAAAAATAAAAATTCAACACACTCACCCTCTAACTCCTCTGCTAGGTGATACCTTAGCAGGAAAATTTACTTTTTCTCCTGCACTTTGCTCCTCTACTAGGCGATGCCTTAGTAGGAAAATAAAATTTGTCTCTTGCTCTCTGCTCCTCTACTAGGCGATGTCTTTGTAAGAAAATTCAATTTTTCTCCTGCACTCTGCTCCTCTACTAGGCGATGCCTTAGTAGGAAAATGTCATATTTCTCCTGCATACTGCTCCTCTACTAGGCGATGCCTTAGTAGGAAAATGTAATTTTTTTCCTGCACTCTGCTCCTCTACTAGGCGATGCCTTAGTAGGAAAATGTGATTTTTCTCCTCCATGCTACTCCTCTACTAGGCGATGCCTTAATAGGAAAATGTAATTTTTCTCCTGCACTCTGCTCCTGTACTAGGCGATGGCTTAGTAGGAAAATTTAATTTTTCTCCTGCACTCTGCTCCTCTACTAGGCGATGCCTTAGTAGGAAAATAAAATTTGTCTCTTGCTCTCTGCTCCTCTACTAGGCGATGCCTTAGTAGGAAAATAAAATTTTTCTCACCCTCACAATGCAACAACATTCATGAATTGAAAAGATGAGACGTCTGCTTAATCATTTTCTTAAATCGTGCTAAAATTTTTTTTTCTCCTTAATCTCCCTAATTAAAATATATATATATATAAATACTTTAAAATATCTTGTCACCATTTTAAAAATAAACATCCAACTAACATTTAAAAACCAAAAGGAAAATATTTTAAAGCATAAAATCGTCAAACGTTTTACCAACCTAAAAACATTATTTGAAAAGTATAGCCCATACTATAACATCTCAAAAATCACTCATAAATAAATAAATAAAAGTCATAAAATATCTTTAACGTAACTTGAAATCATAAACCATAATTAGTGTGGAAAACTAGCGTCGGTCCTCGGGTTATGTGCACCTTCAGTCCAGCAAAATCAACCATCAAGACCTCCATAAATATATTTATCATAATCACCTGCATCAATCACACCTAGTGAGTCTAAAGACTCAACACACCATAATCTTGATAACAAGTACTACATATACAGATAACATACAACAGTGAAAAATACGTGTACTTAAAATATCGTTTTCATGAAGATGCATAAACTTTAAACAATAACATTTTCGTAAATATTTTCATGATGCNGGGGGTGTGATAAATATAAAAATTGTACATTAATTAAATGTTTTATAATATAAATTTATAGTTTTTGTTTTATTAAATGTTTAAATATTATATGTTTTATAATAAATTGTATAAAAAATAAGTTGTTGTGTAATTATAAGTTTTTACTATTTTTACATGTTCGATAAAATAAGAATAAACTTTGCGTTGCAAATGGGATTAAGATGATTCTTGGACCTGTAGAAAGTTGATGATAATATCTACAATATTGGTGACAAGCATGAGATAAAAATCTTCTCACAATTGGGATCAAATTAAGCAACAAACAAAGTTACCAAAGGAGTGGCAGTTTTACCATGCTCTAATATTTTGATCATATCTCTCAAACTACTTGGTCAAATGGTTAAAAAAAATACCACAATTCAAATAACTCAATTATCCACATGTTTTATTTTATGTGAATAAGCAAAATTGGATGGAAAGATTTTCAAAAGTGATGTGTATTAAAATATAATTTTTTGGAACACCAATGAAGATTTATGTGTAAAAAATAATATTTTATTTATGGTTGTTTCCCCAAATTTGGCTATAAATAGGGGTCCATTGTAATGAATTGAG
>NC_133310.1:15251406-15322091 GCF_012295235.1 Primulina huaijiensis | reverse complement strand
TATGATTATTTAATATATTTGAACCATTTTATTAAGTGGATTTTATCATTGCAGTGTGGATTTTATTGGCCCACTTTGTTTAAAGATACCCACGAAATCTGCAAGATCTGTGAAAATTGTCAAAAATTGGGTGCGATTTCAAAAAGAAACATGATGCCTTTGAATCATATCATTGAAATTGAAATCTTTGACTGTCGGGGAATTGATTTTATGGGACCTTTTCCACCGTCGTTTGGATACTTGTATAATTTAGTTTCAGTTGATTATGTTTCCAAATGGATAGAGGCAATTCCATGTCGAACAAATGATCATAAAATCGTCATCAAATTTTTAAAAGAAAATATTTTTAGTAGATTTGGAATTACTCGAGCCATGATAAGTGATGAGGGAACTCACTTTGTTAATAAACCATTTGCTTCGTTGATGAAAAATATGGTATTACACACAAAGTAACTACTCCTTATCATCATATCCTCAAATAAATGGACAAGTTGAATTAGCTAATAGGGAGATAAAGCAAAATTTGGAAAAAACTGTTAACCCAAATAGAAAAGATTGGTCTCTGCGACTTAATGATGCACTTTGGGCATATCAAATAGCTTTTAAAACATTATTGAATATGTCTCCCTATAGGTTGGTTTACGGAAAACATTGTCATTTGCCTGTGGAATTGGAACATAAAGTTTATTGGGCGATCAAAACTTTTAATTCAAGCATGGATGATGCCAACAAATTGTGCAAATTGACTTTAATGAACTTGATGAACTCAGAAATGACGCGTATGAGAATTCAAGGATTTATAAAGCAAAAATCAAATCATTTCATGATAAAACAATTTTTAGAAAATCTTTTGAGATTGGTAAAAAAGTTTTGCTTTATAATTCGCGACTTCACATATTCCCAGGAAAATTACGATCAAGATGGACAGGTCCATATGATATAAAACATGTGTATCCTTATGGAGCTGTGGACATTGAAAATCCTAAAAATGGTGATGTTTTTAAAGTAAATGGACAAAGGCTTAAACCATTTTTATAACATGAAATCTTTAAAGAAGAGTTTATTTCCCTTTCCGATCCTTGATTTTTTGTATTGCAATTAATTTTGTTTGTTTTTATTTCAGGTTTACTTAATCATTTTATTTTCTCGGTTAAATGGCGGATAACGATACTCCTTGGCTCTCATAGTCGGTTTAATCAGTTTCCCACAGTTGCTGATACAAAAAAAAAAATCATTTTTTTTCTTTTCAAAATGGATGAAATTCTCTCAAAAATTTGTAAATATTTTCTCTCTGTTTCTGAAAATGTTCTAAGAAAAATTTATGAAGGTAGGTGTGAAAGATTGAGATTGTTAATGCGAAAATGAATTCCAGAAGATATTCGTCTTGTAATAGAAGCTAAGGTCCGATTAGGAGGAGAAGTTCAACAGTGATTACTCATTCGATATATGTCTGGATTAGGAAAAAGTACTTGTGCGAAAAAAAGAAGGGCCAAAAGTTTAGGGGTTTGTCATAAATGTGCAAGATGGACTTGTGACAAACGATGCAGATCTTTGGGATATGTTTCCAATAACAGAGAAGATAAAATTGGATTCATTAAGAATGGGCTGAGTAAGCAGTCTTTAGATAACATCTTATTGACTCTTGAGACGCATTCTAGTGGACACGTGCATATTGAACTTCGCCGTTTATGGAAACAATTCCAAGACGAGCGTCATTTTAATAGTCTTGGGAATCCGACTAAAAAAGACTCTGTTTGCCGATTTATAAGAAAATTAGATGGGAAGCATATCCTCGACTCATAGAAGGCGTTGAAGCCGTTTCTGGACGTAAAACCAGAGGAAAATTGTGAGCCACAATCACACTACTGTTTATATGCATGTGTGTTATTATTGTTTTTACTGTTTATTTTGTTTACAACTACGACCCATAGTTTTGCCATGATAACATATAACCCCTATAAAATCTCTCATCTTTCTCTCTATTTTCGCAGACAAAAAAGAAAGTAAAAACATGGCTGGTTCCTCTGCACAAACATTGAAAATTATTTGTGTATTTTGTGGGTCGAGTCTTGAAAAAAATGAAGTGTTTGTAGAAGCAGCAAATAATCTTGGAAAGATATTGGCTGAGAGAAATTCACTTGGTATATGGGAGAGGTCATATTGGGTTAATGGGATCTGTTTCAACATCTGCACATCTTGGATGTAGTCAGGTTTTGGGTATTATTCCTACAGCTTTAGCTGAAGGAAATATTACAAGTGTTACGATTGGAGAGGAATTAAAAGTTTCTTCAATGTATGGGAGGATCATCAAAATGATTGAAAATTCTGATGCTTTTATCGCATTACCAGGTGGTTCTGGTACATTAGAAAAAAATTTTCACAATGTTTTTTGGGCACAACTTAATATCCATAATAAACCTGTGGGCTTATTGAATATCAATTATTATTATGACAGTTTGTTGATATTTCTTGATAAAGCTGTGGAACAGAATTTCATTTCAGAAAATTCACGAAGGATGATTATCTCTGCTTCGACTGCCGACCAACTAATTGATGATTTGGAAGCTTTTGTTCATAAACCTGATCCGATTATAGCAAAGATCAATTGGTCGCAATCAAGCAGTAAGAAAAGAAATTTGGATCATTGATTCAAAAGTCATGGATTGGTTTGCATTTGTTTCATTTTGTTATCTTCAATAAAATTCAAGGTGATATCTCTTTCATTATGTACTCTTTATTAATAGTTACTTTGACATTAGGGACAATGTCATATTCTGTTTGGGGGGATAACAAATTTATAAAAAAAATAATAAAAAAATTTCAAATTTTTTTTTTTAAAAAAATATTATTTTAAAATTAAACCATGTTTATTGTTTGTATCTTAGTAATTTTTGCAAAAATATCATACATTACATGTTTGAAAAGTTTAAATTAGAACATGTATTAATCTATTTAAGGATGTTTAAATTTTTATTTGAAAAAATTTCAATTTTAATATTCTGATCAATATAAAAATATGATTTATGAAATCTTTTTTATTGATTAACCATAGTGATAAAATCAGGTATTAAAGTATATGGGCCAAGATATACCTTATAAGAGTGCCTAAAATTTTGAACTCACACATATTTTGTGAGTGAGTGGAGAGGACTGAGGAAACAGCTTTCGAGCCTTTATTGATCATGAGAGAGACTATCTATTGTTTAGATCTTGAGTTCTTATTTTGAAAAAAAAGTGATATTTCCTGAAGAAAAAAAAGAGAAAAAAAAAACAAAATGAAAGATGTTGAAGATCTATGTAATTTTTAAGTTATATGCTACGACCCATTTATCTCTCATAAAAGAAAAAGGAAAAAAAAACGAGAGAAATTTATTGTACAAATTAAATAAATATGTGGTCAAGAAGCATAAACTTAGTCTGATTCTATGATGTTATAAAAACAAAAAAAAAGATCAGGAAAAAATATATAATAAGAACAACTAGATTTTGAATCAATGGATTTTCTATCTTTTGATTAGTTTGGCTCGTTTGTCTGTCTGCATTCTGTAAACCATTTTCCTGAGTATTTATCTGTATTCCAACTTTATGAGAGAAATCGTTCCCATAAATTGAAAAATTTATTAACCCGTGAGGATATGAAGTTGAAACTCTTACTAGGAATTTCTGAAAGCCATGTACATTTAATTATCTGAAAATAAGCTTTGAATTGATCAGCTCAGATTATTTCATAAATTATAATTATGATGATCTTGATATAACTTTCACATTTTTCAAATTTAATTTAAACACTTGGATAATTTCGATTACATTTCTATTTAAATTAATCAATATGTTTTGTATTGCTATTAACGCTTAAATTTCTAGGGACTAGCAGTAAGCTGGTTGGGGGTGTGATAAATATAAAAATTGTACATTAATTAAATTTTTTATAATATAAATTTATAGTTTTTGTTTTATTAAATGTTTAAATATTATATGTTTTATAATAAATTGTATAAAAAATAAGTTGTTGTGTAATTATAAGTTTTTACTATTTTTACAGGTTCGATAAAACAAGAATAAACTTGGCGTTGCAAATGGGAGATTCTTGGACTTGTAGAAAGTTGATGATAATATTTACAATATTGGTGACAAGCATGAGATAAAAATATTCTCATAATTGGGATCAAATTAAGCAACAAACAAAGTTACCAAAGGAGTGGCAGTTTTACTATGCTCTAGTATTTTGACCATATCTCTCAAACTACTTGGTCAAATGGTTAAAATAAAACACCTCAATTCAAAAAACTCAATTATCCACATGTTTTATTTTATGTGGAGAAGCAAAATTGGATGGTAAGATTTTCAAAAATGATGTGTATTAAAATATAATTTTTTGGAACACCAATGAAGATTTATGTGTAAAAAATAATATTTTATTTATGGTTGTCTCCCCAAATTTGGCTATAAATAGGGGTCCATTGTAATGAATTGAGATATCCCTCATTCTATGAACAAATATTTGAGTTCATAATATTACTCTCTTTATTTTTCCTTTATTTCATCACTTAAAAATAATTAGCATGTTAATTTCATATTCAAAGTTTTATACTTTGAATAATGAGTAGCTAACTTCCCAATGTTGAGATGAAAAGGTGAAGCTCTTGTTATGATAATAAGGTTATTAAAAGGTAATAATCTATGGTTTATATTATTTAATCATTATTTATTGTTTATGTTATATTTATTTTTTTAAGCATTTTTATACCCTACTTATAAGTGAGAGTTTTGATTTATTGTTGCTATATGTTACACTAAATTCTTGGTACCATTTAAATGTTTGTTTGGTTTTACCAACCATTTAATGTGGATGCCTTGATTTATTATATATCAATATATCATATTATTAATTTCTTGGTACCATTTAAATGTTAGTTTGGTTTTACCAACCATTTAAAGTGGGAACCTTGATTTAGTGTTTACAAATATATATAGCACAATAAATACTTGACAACATTTATAAGTTTTGATATATATTTTATACTTATAAGAAAATAGTATATAACATAATATNGCCGTAGTTTCCCTGTGGATACGATATCGGACTCACCGAATTATACTACTTGCAGACAACCTGCTATTGGGAGTGCAACAATCAAAGTCACAACAACTTTCACCGGTCAACTGGGCTTTGGCCAACGTATTAACATATTCATATTCGTTTTCGTATTCGTATCCGTATCCAAGGAAACACGATCGTCGGGCTCCCATTGGGACCATAACCCTCACGTTATCTCCAACATGTAGTAGTCACAATCCCTTCACGTCCTTCAACATTTCGTATTTCCATCACTTAATAAACACATGTATATAATATCGTTTTTCTTTTAAACCAAGCATGCAACATATCTTTTAAATGTCAATGTTAAATCATAAAAATCCATAAACATTTAAAATAAATATTTTAACAAATAAAAATCATAAAAAAGCCATAAACGTTTTAAAATAAACATTTTAACATCATAAACGTTTAAAATAAACATTTTAACATAAAAATTTCATAAACATTTAAAATTGACATTTTAACATATAAAAATTCATAAACATTCATAATCATTGAAAATCATCATATTACCATATAAAACAGCATTCAGGACACTGCCATGACGTTTACTAATTTCTAGGTGTAAAATGACCGTTTTACCCCTGGATGTAAATTTCACGTTTTCGACTTTTTCTTAACTCAATTGACTCTAATATGTCACAAATAATTACTTAAGCTTACATGAATTTTCTCATATTTTTATTTAGCTTAAATCGAGGACTTTTAAATTAATCTTTAAATGTGACGAATTAATGCGTTTTAATCCCGAATTAGACCAAACCTTAATATAAAATTCCCAAATTAAAAACTTAGACTTCTAATAATTATTTGAGCTTAAATATAATTTTTCATAATTTTATAAATCTTGAAACTAGGCGTTTCAATTAATTCGTTATTTAGCGTTTCGTGCGGCGATTAAATCCCGGATAAATCCAAAACTCGTTATTTCGATCCCAAATTTTTAACATAGCATTTTTATTATTTATTCTACCCTTCCAAGTCATGAGCCACACTCGTGGACCCATGGTTCAATTTTAGTCTTTATTATTTTTGTTTTTGACACATCGACGAACACGTCGAGCCATCTCCCAATTTACTCGAGCCACGCCCGAGCTACCTTGAACCTAAACCTATCCAACCCACCTAGGGACCCTACTGACCAAGCCTAGCCCAAATAACCAGCCTTGGCCCGACAAAAAACTTGCTGGAGGTCGACCTAAAATTCTGCATGTGTGTGTGTTTGTAGTGTCCTTGTTGCATTGGGACTTCTAGCCGCCTAGGACTCTACTAGACCTTAACCACCGACCACCCATGACCCTAACCTTCCCTGGAACACGCCCAGACCATACCCAGACCAACCCAAGCCCCTGGACGTGAGCAGCAAACCACTGAACCAGTGGCAGCATCCCCGCGCGTACATGCTTTTCCATGCTTCATCATGTTCCTACTCCACCAGCAACCAACCAGGATGCACCAGCCCCTGCCCAGACCCTTGTGCACCCTCTTAGGACCATAATGACTCGTCTTATCCCAGCCCTACACCCCCAAGCCGAGCCACCACTCCCTGCCCATCTCATGAACCCTGCGCTCCTTCCCTTTGAAACTCACGGGTGCTAGGACTCCTTCCCAGCCTTGGTGTTCGAGTCCTAGCATGGCTAGGACTCTTTCCCTGACCCCTCACGTGACTCTAGCCCAGCCTGGTCCAGCCAACACCAAGCCATGCATCCCCTTACCCCTTAACCGAACACACAGCCCCTTGAACACACATATACGTGAATGGATTTCCAGCTTAACGTTTCTGTCTTTGTGCAGCGTTTTGTTGTTTTGTGTGCGATTATAGACCTTTAAACTTGTGGAAAAACATGCTTATTCATATCCTATTTCATGGCAGCCCCTTAAACATCATATAAACATGATTTTGAATCAACAACCAAGAGTTACACACATGCATATGAATAGTTGCGAAAATTATAATTCGAGTGCCTTGTTTCCTTTCAAAACATGTTCAAATAAATATTATGATGTGATAGATGATTAAAAGAAAGAATATGGCGTGCCTTTGCGTTTTAAATGCACGATTAAACGTTGACGGATGAAGAACGACGACGAGGAGACGACGGCTTGAATTTTCCTAGCAATTAACAATGCTTTCTTTGTTGTTTTCCCAAACTTTTTTCTTGAATTGGAGGTGTGTGCCGTGACTTGAAGGGAGAGAAAAAAATTTGAAGATTTGTGGGGTGTGGGGCGTGGGATTTTTTTTTTTTAGGAATTATGGGGTAGAATTACATATTATATAGTTAATTAAGTTACTAATTAAACTTAGGCCCATTAGTAGATTAATTAGGCTCAATTAAGCTCATTAGTGCTTAATTAAAATATTAAAATTAATTTTGCTTGAATAAGTTTGTGAATTTATTAGCCGGATTACAAAAACGTTCGCGTTTTTGTTAAAAATCCAACACCGATAAAAATTACGCTCCGGCGTATAAAATCATCTCAAAACCCCATATTTTCAAAAATAAGAAAAAGCATCACCCTTAATTTAAATAATTAAAAACAATTAACCAATAAAAACATTTTCTATTTTTCAGCCCTCGGTCTCCGTTCCTCGATCGCAACTCGAATAACCCTTAAAATTACATTTTAATGCAATCATGTAGACAAATATATTTTAAACATGCAAATATGCACAACATATTTAATCCATGCAATTAAAACATTTAATTAAAATACAAAGGAATTTAATAATTGTATGCATGTGGTTTGCGTGGACCTTCAAAATTTTCGGGACGTTACAAAAGAAGAACTTGATTTTATTGAATTCCAACGGATTACATAGGAAAATTCAGAAAATAAAATACATCAACGATAGAATTAAGAATAATACTTCATAAGGTGATAAGCATTCCAAGGCCTCTTCAAAGCCTTGCCTTGCGCATTCTCCAAGTAATAGGCTCCAGACCTCAGCCTCTTAATCACTTTGAAGGGACCCTCCCACTTTGGGTCCAACTTTCCTCTCTGCTCTTTTGGCACCTTCCTCAGGATCAAGTCACCTACCTGGAAGTTTCTCTGAACGACCATCCGATTATAAGACTGTGCAATGTGGTTCTTATAAGCTTCCATGTGAATGCTGGCAGCCTTTCTCTTCTCTTCCAAAAGATCAAGGTCAGTGGCGTGTCTCGCACCATTGTCTTCGTCATAAAACATTATTCTTGCTGATTCCAACCCAATGTCAGCTGGGAGCACTGCCTCATTACCATAGACCAAACTGAAAGGAGTTTCTTTGGTTCTTTCTCTTGGGGTGGTTCGGTATGCCCATAAGACACTTGGTAGTTCATCCCCCCAATTTCCATTAGCATTGCCAAGTCGAACTTTCAGACCCTGCACTAGTGTCCGATTAGTCACCTCCACCTGCCCATTACTCTGCGGGTAAACTACAGATGTAAAGACTTGTTGGATCTTCATCTCTTTACACCAAGCTTGGATCTTAGCCCCTTGGAATTGTCTCCCATTATCATATATCAATCTTCTAGGCACCCCATATCTGCACACTATATTCTTCCATAAGAATTTCAGAACGTCATTCTCAGTGATTCTTGCCAACGGCTCTGCTTCCACCCATTTCTAGAAATAGTCAACTGCCACCAATAATAATTTTTTCTGAGCAGGAGCTATAGGAAAAGGCCCCACAATATCCATTCCCCACTGGTCAAAAGGACAGGCAGTCGTGATAGCCTTCATCATCGCGGTCGGCCGGTGATGCAACCGGGCATGACGTTGAAAACTATCACAAGACATCACTATCTCTTGAGCATCATGCAGCACTGAGGGCCAACAATAACCGGCTAGCAACACCTTCCTTGCCAACGCATAAGCCCCCAGGTGATTTCCACAGCACCCCTCATGAACTTCTCGGAGTACATAATCAGCCTCTTGATAACTCAAGCATCGAAGAAGCGGCCCTGCAAAAGACGTTTTATACAACACTTCTCCGATCATCACATAACGCGAACACTTTGTCTTCAACTTACGAGCTTCGCGAGGGTTATCAGGAAGCTTTCCCTCTTTCAGGTAATCAATTATGCCAGTCCTCCAATCTTCTTCCTCCTGTTCAACCGCGGGTGAACTCGTGTGAGGTGTGAGTTCAACTTGGAATACCACATCTCTAGTCTTCCAACTTCCCAGAGTTCCAGCCATTTTGGCTATAGTGTGCGCCTTTTCATTTTCTTTCCTGGGAATCTGTTCAAAGGTAATCTCTGCGAATTTCTCTCTGACTCTGTCCACTTCTTGAGCACACTCAATAAGTTTTTCATCTTTCACATCATACATTCCCTTTATCCGTTGTGCTACCAGCTGTGAGTCAGAAAAAATAAGTACCCGGGTAGCTCCCACGTTTCTGGTTGCTCGAAGTCCTGCCAACACAGCCTCATACTCTGCCTCATTGTTGGATGCTCGAAAGTCCAACCTTACTGCTAACTTCACCTCCTCCCCAGCCGGTGAAATCAGTACCACTCCCACCCCACTTCCCTCTTTCGAAGATGAACCATCCACATATACTTTCCAAGGGTCCTCATTTTCTTCATGCACAGTCTCAGCCAGAAAATCGGCTAAGGCTTGTGCTTTAATAGCTGTTCTCGGCTCATACTGGATGTCATACTCTCCCAGCTCAGTAGTCCACTTAACAAAACGGCCAGACATATCGGAATGAGTTAAGATCTTCCCCAATGGACTGTTGGTGAGTACCACAATTGGATGAGATAGGAAGTATGGTCTCAAATGTCTTGCAGTCATCACCAAAGCCAAAGCCAATTTTTCCAACCCTGAGTATCTGATCTCTGCCCCTTTGAGTGCATGCGAAACATAGTAAACAGGCTGTTGAACTGATCCATATAGCTTGACAAGGACCGAACTCACAGCCCCTTCAGTGGAAAATAAATATACCCACAAAGGCTCACCAGCTGCCGGTTTGGCCAGGACAGGAAGCTTGGCAAGATATTCCTTCAATTCTGTGAAAGCCTTCTCGCAATCCGGACCCCATTCAAATTTTTTCGCTTTACGCAAGGTCCGGAAGAATGGTAAGCTTCTGTGGGCGGACCTTGAGATAAAACGTGCCAGCGCCGCAACCCTACCTGTCAACTGCTGAACATCTTTGGGTCCCTGGGGAGAGATCATATCTTGAATAGCTTGAACTTTCTCGGGGTTGGCCTCAACCCCCCTCTCTGTCACAATATAACCCAAAAAATTTCTACTCCTCACCCCGAAGATACACTTTTGAGGATTCAACTTCAGCCCGCAGGATCTGAGGGTGGCAAAGGTTTCCACCAAATCCGGTATGAGCTGGGCTGAGTCTTTCGATTTTACCATGATGTCGTCCACATACACTTCGATATTCCTTCCCACCTGCTTAGAAAAGACTCTATCCATCAATTGCTGATACGTGGCTCCGGCATTTTTGAGTCCGAAGGGCATGACCACGTAACAGAAAGTTCCCTCAGAGGTGATGAAACTCACTTTATCTTGGTCCTCCACAGCTAAAGGGATTTGGTGATTTTCCCTGATAAGCATCCAACATACACAAATATTGATGTCCCGCTGTGGAGTCCACCAACTGATCTATTCGAGGTAGATGATAACAATCTTTAGGGCATGCCTTATTGAGGTCTCTGAAATCCACACACATCCTTCATTTCCCTGAACTCTTCGGAACAAGAACGACATTCGACAGCCAAGTAAGAAACTGTACCTCTCGAATGTGCCTAGCATTAAGCAACTCTCCCACCTCCTTCTTTATAACTATATCTTTCTCGGGCCCGAAGTGTCTTTTTTTCTGCTTCACGGGACGAGAATTTGGTAAAATGTTTAATCGGTGTTCTGCTACATCTGGGCTCGTCCCTATGAGCTCTTGGGCTGACCAAGCGAACCCGCTGAGATTAGCCTGTAAACAAGTAATGAGTTCATCCCTGACCTCTGGGTCAAGGTCAGGGGCTATTCTTAGCGTCTTCTTGTCGGGCCCCAATGCCACGATCTCCGGCTTCTCATCCATCACCTCATGAACCTCCTTCTCTACTACGGGCAACCCGCTTCTACCCCTTCTGATCATATTGACCTCCACACGCGCCCTCTTCCCCTCTTCTTTCACTATCCAACATAACACTGACGCGCGACCCTCTGGTCCCCGCATAAAACTCCAACCTCATTCCCTACAGGAAACTTCAACTTCTGATGATACGTGGACGCTATAGCTCTGAAATCCTTTAGGGCTGGTCCCCCAGAATTCCATTGTAAGCAGATGGGGTGTCCATCACTGTAAATGTTGTCATCTTTGTTACCTGCCAAGGCTCATGTCCCAAAGATAGAGGAAGGACAATCTGACCGAGCGGCGGGATGGCATGTCCTGCAAATCCATATAGAGGAGTAAAGATTGGCTCGAACTCAAATCCCTCCACCTTCATCTGATCCAGAGTGCTCTTGAACAGGATAATAACAGAGCTTCCATTATCAATAAAGATTCGTGCCACATCGTAATTGGAAATGGTGGCCGTCACCACCAAGGCATCGTTATGAGGAGCCACAATGCCTCGGAGGTCATCCGGTCGAAAACTGATGACAGGATCCTGGTGTAAGTCCGCACTCCTAGATATTTCAAAATTCTCCAACCTCCTCCCATGCGCCTTCTGTGCTCGCCCGGAATCCCCATCAGTAGCACCCCTCGAGATCATATGAATCATTCCTCTCGTAGGGTGGTTATCCTCATTCGTTCCCCTCCTCGGTTCAGCGGGCTCCCGAGGGACATCCTGACCTCGACCTTCTCTCCTCGGCTCCTCGGTCCTCTGATATATCCACGGAGGGCCTCGACCCCGCCTAGAAGATGGGCGAGATCTCAGTTCACTCCCGGACGAGGATCCTTCTTGTCTACCCCGCGGCAGAGGTCGAGCACTGCTCTCAACCCTCTGCGACTTCTCCCCCCTCTCCCCTGACTCCCTCACCTCCATCACCTTATCCCGACTCCTATTCAGAGGAACATGTGATGAGAATTGTCCTCTACTTCTGGTTCTGTCCTTCTCCCTCTCACCTGCACCTCTCTTCTTACTGCCTTTCTCGGCTCCCTCCACCCTATTCCCTCCGGGTCGGTTTTCCGTCCTTCTGTACCGTTGGGCATCTTCCAAGTTTACATATTTTTCCGCCCGAGCTAACGAGTCATCATAACTCGACGGAGGTTTCTTGACCAGCGATTTGAAGAATTCTCCCCCCCTCAGCCCTTGGGTAAAGGCACTTATCATGATGTCAGAGGTAGCCGTTGGTATTTCCAGTGCTGCACTATTGAAACGTTGGACAAATTCTCGTAAAGTTTCAGCCTCTTGTTTCATCACAAACAGACTCAAATAGTTTTTCTGGTGCCTTTTGCTGCTGGCAAATCGGTGCAAGAAAGCTGTAGAAAAATCGTCGAAAGACTGTATGGAGTTGGGCTGCAGGGTATTAAACCATTGTTGGGCTGACCTCACCAATGTGCCCAGAAACACCCTGCACCTGACTCCATCTGAATATTGATGCAACAGAGCCGCATTCTCAAATCTCCCCAAGTGTTCCTCAGGGTCAGTATGTCCGTTATACTCACCAACGTTAGATTGTCGAAAATTCGGAGGAAGCCCTTCCTCCAAGATGGCTAGTGAAAAAGGCTTCCTCTCTTGGGTACCGGCACCCTGCTTCCTACCTGCTCCCTCAACCTCCGTATCTCCTTCCACATCTCCACCATCTCACTAATCTCCCCAGTTGGGAGGGGTTGCGTCTCCTCCACCCTGCTCTGGTGGACTTCAACATTTTCCTCACGCTCCTGACGGGCGGCCTGTTCCTCTACAAACACAGACTCTTGATTCTTTTTCATGGCCTCATCCACTGTCCGGGTGATAAATTGGCCCAACTGCTCCAGGGTCAAGTTCCCCAAGTTCTCATTGGGACGGGTTTGCTCGACCCTTGTCTCGTGAAGGGGCTACTCGGTTCTTGTCTCTTGACGAGGTTGTTCATGTCTCGTCTCAAGACGCGGTTGTTCATGTCTTGTCTCAACATGAGACTGTTCGGGTCCCCTCTGAGGACGCGATGATGCTGAGGTAGCTCTTCTACTTCCTTTCCTGCCTACCATCTCTACGTCCCAACTAAAGCTTTCCTATAGACGGCGCCAAGTGATATTCACGGGAAATTTTAGGGTTCGCTTCAGCAAGTATCACTAGTCCAGACGCAGGTTCAAAATTACCCTGAGCCTGAAATCACGAATAAGATCGTTAGAAGGGGGCCGAGAGGGTGTCCCGGCACAGCTCCTCCGACGCTCAAGTCAGAGACTGAGGATATATGGGGGGAGCAGCTAAGGGTGCTGCTGAAAACAATATAGTGAATGAAATAACCGTACGCTCAAACCTAGTATTTATAGGAGAATACCTGAGCTTGTCATTGGCCCTTCACCTGTGGGCCCTAGATATGGGCCGGATCTTGATGGGCTCATCCATGGGATATCACTAGGGTTTTGCGTGAAGGACTTGCAAGTCATGGATTGAAGGTGCCTAGAGGTATTTATTCTTATTAAGTAGAGATTTCTTACACATGGTTTACGTTCATTGTTTCCCTCATTAAACTATTATGACTTATTGTTTGTCTTATGCTAAGAGGTTTTAATTATCTTAGCGATTATGGATATCTCAACGACTATGGTTTTTTTTTTACACCATATCATAGGATTATGGTGTGAGAACAGTACGCAGCGTAAGTTTAAAAAATTTCAATGATCGAAACTTTCCTTGAGCGTCGTATAAATTTAAAAATTTATAGGGTTTTTAGTATTTTTATCTTCGCGCAAATTATTCTGGACACCAAATCATTTCGGGATTAACGGAGTTGACCCTTCTTGTATATTTCTTTGATCGAATATCATACCTTCGATCGTCAAATCAAGCACAAGGTCAGAGACTGTGTTCTTTATTTGGATTGCACTAGAAATAGCAAACAATTTCTGCATTGAAACTATGATACACGAATTTCAGAAATTCAGAATCAGTGCAATGGTGATGTGCAAAAACTCATGGACAAAATTTATTTCACAAAAATTGATGATGGCCGAAATTTTGTTGAGAAAAAATAGAGAAGAGTGCAAAAATCTTATTTCATATTACATTCATTGAAATATGACTTTCAATTAAATATTTATATAGTTCTCTTATTAGAATTCATAATCATACTCCCACCATGATTCATTAATTTTATTAAATAAAATTCTCATATTATTATTATATGATGTATTAATCAACATTTGATAATGCATTATATATTTATTTTACATACATTTATTTATATCTCCATATAAAAAATATGTCTAAATATATTAATACATCTACACATATACATTAAATTATATGCATAGAAATATTAATTAAAATTAAATAATCATTATTTAATTTTTTTAATTAAATTATTAGTTATTTAATTTTAGACTTCTCTAGAATATTTTATGAGAATTTTGTACATATTAGTAGTCATTACTGCTAATACTATTATTTAATTAGTAAATTCTAAATTTATTAAATAAATAATTATGAACTCATTATAACTCTGATCGACGATCCGAAAGCGTTGATGTACCAAGGACACAAATCATGTTCATATAATAAAAATTGAAAATTTCGAAGATCAAAATTTTCATTGTCCATATTTAGTAGCTGCCAGTTTTGTGAACTCCTTCACCAAAACAGACAGTTACACTCACTTTCTTCAATTAGCAATTAAGCTAATTTCTATTTCTTCCATATTATAAACTCCTTTATAAGCAATCTGTTTGATCTCCATCAAACTACAGTCGCCAAATTCAACTCCTTAAATTTTGACTTTCTCAACAGAAACACCAAATTCGATACTTGTGTGACCCTCAATGATTCAGGATTACAAATAGTTGTGAGTTCACATCTTCATATGATTCAAAATAATATTTATTCTTATTTGGGCTTACTCTAATTAGCCTAATTCTTTTTATCGAACACCTTGATCAAGAAATATAAGAATTCATTTCTGATTGCACCCATTAGATCATAGTAGTAGCATCGTCCCATGATCTTCTAGGTATCACTGATAGAGTCTGAAAGAACCTTAGGCTATGGTTAGTGAACAGTACGGTTGTAGAACCAGAAAAATCAAATTACGTATAAGCCATCAGAATATATATATATATATATATATATGAAGAGTTTAATTCATTCTAAAATTCGTTAAGTCATGATTTTTAAACGCAGAGGTTTAGTTTTATCTTTTCGGATAAAGACGCGATGTCGGACTGGAGTTTGAAGAATTGAGATAAGATTAATAATAAGAAAATATTCCAAAATTTAATTTAAGCCAATGAATAATTTATTTTAATGGTCAAGAATGTTTTTAAGATTTATTTAAATTAATTGGATTTAAGTTATTAAATAATTCTTTTATGTCCAATATTTAATTAAAGCCTAAATTAAAATGTATAACCAATTGGGATAAAATTAATCTAGGCCTAATATATTCAAGAAATTAAAACCTAGCATTTTAACAATTTATTTTAAGACCAAGCCATGCCATGCAAGATTTTTTTCCTAATTTAATTTGTTAATTCACTAAAATATATGATGGGTATTTAAAACCTTAAGAATTAAAAATACAAGATCCAATCAACAATATACCTTGCAAATTGATAGCGAATTTCGGTCATCCCATAAACCAATTTAAATATGTTTGGTAACTCTCCATTCTAGTCACCCTTCAATGGCTCTTCATGGTATAATAATTCCAATACCTTTAACTCACCAATAATTGGTAATTCAAGCACCATTATTCACCTAATTTCCCTCAACCCACTAATCTAGCATACCAATCCCATACACTTCGTTCAGCAAGCTCCTCACTTGTAACCTCCATCTCAATGCAATTCATGACTCATTAATCACCTCTTGTAACCTTCACCTTCATTACTTAGCATTCCTCCACCCTTACCTTCGAAAATATCAGAAGAAAGGAGCTGCTGAAATCGTGAAACAGCAGCAGAAAAACTAGAAAGAAAATCCAACTCCGACTCCTCCGCGCCGTGTTCGTCGTATTGGTTTGTTTTCTTCAAAACAGATTTCCAGGCATGTATATATTGTTTATCTTCTCTTCAATCCAGTCCTATAGATATTTTTAAACCATTATATGTTCATGATCCACGAAGCAACACAAAATTTGACAGCACACTTTGCAAAAAAAAATAAAATAAAATCTGTAAGGGCCTTCTCGGCCTTAAGCTTTGTGCTTCACGGTTGGGGTGTTTTGTTGATTCCAGGAAGTTGGTTCGGTCCCAGGCACTCAAGGCTGCATCTAGGCTTGATCTAGAGTGTGTTAGAGTATTGATGGTTCATTGATTTAAGACTATACACTCAGGTTAAGGATTTGACAGCAAAACATTTCTATAGTTGCAGATTTGGCCATGATTTTCGTTGTTTGCTTGTCTAAGGTGAGTGTTAGAACCATGGCTGTCCCAGAGCCTATAACCATGGTTAGGACCCTTCCTTAGCATGTCTAGGATGTGACCCAGTCAGCCTTTCAAGGCTTGGTTAATGGATCCATCAAATTTTTACAACAACAATGCAAAGTGCCCATCGGTTTTCATTTCTGGTTTTGTGTGAGTGAGTTTTCGATTTCGGGGTGTTTGGGTGAATTGTGGTTGGCTTTTAGCCCATAGCCATGGTTCACACAATACCTCGTCATGTTTAGATCTAGCCATGGCCAATCATATGGCCTCTGGAACGATACAAGACAACAAAACAATGCAATACATCACACAGTACAGAATTTCGGTGCTCTCGATTGGAGCTTTGAGTAAGCCTAGGTATTTGCTTGTGTTGTGGTTGGCCAAGTGGCCTTAGCCATGGTTCAAGCCATGCCTTAGGATGTTGGTAAGGGACTCTGGTCGGTGATTTAGGCCCAATGGCCATTAGTTCCCTAAAATAACTAGCAAATGCACAGCTGCTGCCACCGTGCTTTTGACAGCAGCAGTGTTTCGGTTCAGGGGTCTTGTTTGATTTCTTGGTTGGCTTTTAGCCTATGGCTTTGGACTAGACAGTACCCCAATGAGTTATGCAAGTCAAGTTTTTGGCCGTTCGTGATTTGGTTGAGTTTAGAGGTCGTACAAGAACTTACGGTACAATGTGCCAAAGTGACTTTCGAAAGAGTGTTTCATGATTTTGGCCTCCATTAACTAATTTTCATGTAGTAAAGTTCTTATGGATATTTTTTCATTATGTTAGGTGTATTTTAATCATGGCTAAACGATGGTTCAATGTTAGTTCGGGTTGGTACGAAGCCATGGTTGGAAACTTAGTTGTTGGTCTCGTTTGTCTCGTTTTTAGTTCGGATATGAAGTTTTTGTCAAGTTGAGATTATTTGCATATGTCTCATGTTAGGATTAGGTTGTAACAAGCCTGGGAACGACCCAACTCACCCGATAAAAACAGGGTTATGATTATATTACGTGCATAAAATATAAAATGTTTATTTTGAGATATATGCGATATGTCTTGTGGCCACCTCACGCTTATGGGATCTCTCCGCCCGGTGACTTATGACCGGTTTACGATTATGTGTGGGTACGGAAATCCAGTCCAAGGGCCGTGGTGATCTCTACCGCCCAGTATACTGTGGTTAGTCTGATCAGACGTTCATGATATGCTATGGGCCACTTGCGTTGAAACATTATCTCTACCAGAAAACCTCGATAGGGTATTTTATGACAGGGCTCTATCGAACAAATCTTTTTCGTACGATTTTCAGATATGTACGAATTTATATTTACTCATGACACGATTTTCACGTTATGCTTTACGATACGATATTTTTACGTTGCATGCGAACTTATGGTATATTTACTCGTTTTTAACGATATATACATGCTGAGTCTTTAGACTCACTAGACTTGATTGTTGTAGGTTCTGATGAGGTCGAGACTGAGGGCGAGGACCAGTGAGCTAGCTTGGGTCAGCAGTAGTAGGAACCTGAGGACCTCATATTTCAGTTTATTCACCTTTTTATGTTCAAACTTAGTTTTTAATATGTTGGATTATTTTAAGTTGTGTTTTTGAAAGAAAAAATTTATTTCCGCTGTTATTTTAAAGTTGAATGTAATTATAGGTTTATTTTATGAATGAAGCAAGTTATTTATTTAAAAAAAAAATCCGCGAATTTTGATTACGAAATACGGGCCGTTATAGTTGGTATCAGAGCCTATGTTCTTATAAAGGGTTGTACTACTACTGAACTCGAGAAGCTCATGAAGTCACGTCTTCGGTCTGTAAGTTTTACTTTTACACATTTCGTTTAAAGCATGAAATATTTTAACAACATGTTTTCATGAAATGTTTTATGTCAAGATTATGATTATGCAGTATTTATTTAAATTTAAAGAAATAGTAGAATTATGCATGTTGGTTACGTATGGGTTATGTACATGGAACAGTATACCTCCTAGATGCATTCATGATCGCACGAGAGATGATGAGCAGCGTCATGAGGACGGTGAGGATTATAGGGAGGAGAGAGATTTACCGCCACCCCCTCCGCCATACATGAACGCCCAGATGTTAGCTGAGATGACTCAGTTCTTCGTACAGTTTGCGGGGAACAATGCTGTGGTAGCCAGGCAGACGGGGCCTGAGGCTATCTGTGAGCGGTTCATGAAGATGAGGCCGAAGGAGTTCTCAGGAACGACAGATCCTTTGGTGGCCGAGGGGTGGATTAAGTCCCTTGAGGTTATCTTTGAATTTATGGAGCTTGGAGATGAAGATAGGCTTCTTTGTGCAACCTATATGTTTGGAAGAAACGCTCGACTATGGTGGGAAGGAGCATCTGTAGCCTTGGATTTGGCTACTCTGAGATGGACGCGCTTTACAGAGGTATTCTACTTTAAATATTTTACTGATGAGGTGCGTTCCAGGTTGACCAGGGAGTTTATGACCCTTAGCCACGGAGACATGACTGTTACGGAGTTTATCTATAAGTTTGAGAGAGGTTGCCATTTTGTACCCCTTATTGCAAATGATGTTGGAGCCAAGTTGAGACATTTTATGGATGGTCTACGGCCGATCTTGCGCCATGATGTTAGGGTGGCTGGTTCTACTACCTATGATGTCACTGTCTCCAGAGCTCTAGCTGCAGAGCAGGATCAGAATGATATTGAGAGTGATCGCCATGGTAAGCGACCATTTCAGGCGCCGCACCGCCCTCCTCAACAGCAGCATCAGAGTAAGAAGCCTTTCCACGGCTCATGCAGGAGCAGAGGACAACAGCAGCAGGGACATGTAGTCCCGAGGGCCTCGGAGTATCCAATCTGTGTCAAGTGCACACGCCGCCATACTAGAACTTGTATGTATGGTTCGGGGAAGTGCTACAAGTGTGGTAGTCCTGACCACATACTGAAGAATTGCCCTCAGAAGAATCTTCCTACCCAAGGCAGAGTTTTTGCTCTCCATGCAGTGGAGACAAACACTGAGACGATGCTCTTGACAGGTATCTTAAAGCTTTAAGTTTGTATTTGAAATTTAATGTTTTGGGTTAAGATTTTGAACTTAGAATTTGTAATAGGATTGCATGTTCCAGTCACTGTTATTTTCGGGAATTTAGGGCAGAAGAACTTTGACCTTCGCATGTATATAACTTTAATTCTTGTAAAATTACTGGTTTAGCATGATGTTCCAACCTTTCAGGGAGAATTTTTATAGCTGGCTCTGCTACAAATGCCTTGATAGATTCAGGGGCTACTCATTCGTTCATTTCGGAGACCTTTGTAAATTACCTCAAGGTCAAAACCATTGGGCTAGATATAGCATATTCGGTAGTACTGCCTTCTGGGGAGGAGCTGACTGCTACTAATGTGGTCCGAGACATAGACTTCGAACTTCATGGTAATCTTGTTTATGCAGATCTTATCGTATTACCGATGCCAGAATTTGATATTATTCTGGGCATGGACTGGCTATTAAGGAACATAATTTTGATTGACTTCCAGCGGAGATCTGTTCTAGTCCGACCGCTTGGGAGAGAACAGTTCTTATTCGAACCAGACAGGTACTTTCATTTACCGCGTATAATATCTTGTGTCCAGGCTAGGAAGCTCAGGCGTAGAGGGTGTCGAGCGTTTTTAGCAACTTTTGTATCTGTTCCCACGACACCCAGTCAGTCAGCCCCCGATGTCCCAATTGTCAGAGACTTTCTAGACGTTTTTCTTTATGACGTCTCTGGGTTACCACATGTGCGAGAGGTGGAATTTTCTATTGAGCTTATGCCAGGTACCGCAGCGATCTCAAAAGCACCGTACCGATTAGCACCGACAGAGATGGTAGAACTCAAGAAGCAGATTCAGGAACTTCTTGACAAGTAATTCATTCGCCCGAGTTTTTCGCCATGGGGCGCGCCAGTCTTATTTGTGAAGAAGAAGGATGGTTCGATGAGGCTCTGCATTGATTACCGGGAATTGATTAGAGTTACAGTGAAGAACAAATACCCACTTCCGAGGATTGAAGATTTATTTGATCAGTTGCAGGGAGCTTCAGTATTCTCAAAGATTGATCTGCGTTCTGGTTATCACCAGTTGAGAGTGAAAGACGCCGATATTCTCAAGACTGCTTTTAGGACTCGTTAGCCACTTTGAATTCCTTGTGATGCCGTTCGGGTTGACGAATGAGCTAGCGATCTTCATGGATCTCATGAATCGCGTATTTCAACCGTATCTTGATCAGTTCGTGATAGTATTCATAGACGACATTCTCGTCTACTCAAAGAAACAAGAGGAACACAGCAGACATCTGATCGTAGTATTGCAGACCTTGCAAAAGCACAAGCTATTCACGAAGTTCAGTAAGTGCGAGTTCTGGTTAGATAAGGTGGCGTTCTTAGGCCACGTCATTTCTAGCAGCAGTATTGAGGTAGACCAAGCGAAAGTTGCAGCAGTCAGAGATTTGGTTGTGCCGCAAAATGCATCAGAGATCCGTAATTTCCTTGGGCTAGCCGGATACTATCGGAAGTTTATTTAGGGATTTTCCTCTATCGCGGTCCCACTCACGTCGTTGACAAAGAAGAATGATAAGTATGCGTGGAGCGATGAGTGTCAGAAGAGCTTCGAGTCTTTGAAGCAAGCCCTTATTTCAGCGCCAGTATTGGCCATGGTATCAGGGCCCGGAGATTTTGTTTTGTATATCGATGCTTCGAAGCTCGGTATAGGCGCAGTGTTGATGCAGCGTGGGAAGGTGATAGCATATGCTTCTCGTCAGTTGAAGATCAATTACCCTACTCACGATCTAGAGTTGGCAGCCGTAGTATTTGCCTTGAAGATTTAGAGGCATTATTTGTACGGAGAGAAGTGCCAGATCTTTACCGACCACGAAAGCCTCAAGTACTTCTTTACACAGAAAGAGTTTAATATGCGTCAAAGGCATTGGTTGGAGCTAGTGAAGGACTATGACTGTGACATTAGGTACCACCCTGGCAAAGCTAATGTAGTTGCGGATGCGTTGAGCAGGAAAGTCGCAGTGATGGCTCATTTTGTGATTCCGGGACCTCTTCAGTTTGAGATGCAGAGGTTTGATCTAGAGACATCCTCGAGGTAGGGTTCCCCGTCTATCTACTTTGACGATTCAGTCTACTCTTCTAGACCGTATGCGCAGTGGACAGCTAGCAGACAAGCAGTTGGCAAAGTGGAGACAAAGAGATGAGGCCAAGGGTAGTATCTTGTATACTGTTAGCGACGGTATTGTGAGATATCGAGGCAGAATGTGGGTTCTTGGCAGCAATTCTATTCGAGCGGATATTTTATCTGAGGCCCATATGTCGCCGTACTCTATTCATCCTGGGAGTAAAAAGATGTACAAAGATCTGCAGTTATTGTATTGGTGGCCCGGAATGAAGAAAGATATCAGACGTTTTGTATCCGAGTGTCTGACGTGTCAGCTAGTGAAAGCGGAACATCGGAGACCAACAAGTATGCTCAAGCTTCTTCCTATCCTCGAGTGGAAGTGAGAGAATATTACCATGGACTTCGTTGACGGCTTGCCAAAGTCAGTCAGAGGGTCAAATTCTATCTGGGTGATTGTTGACCGTCTTACCAAATCAGCGCACTTCTTGCCTATTAAGACGACTTTCATCATGATTCAGTATGCAGAGTTGTATATCCGAGAGATAGTAAGACTTCATGGTATTCCCGTTTCTATAGTGTCTGACCGAGATCCTAGATTCACTTCCTCATTTTGGAAGAGTCTGCATTCAGCTATGAGTACGAAGTTGTTGTTTAGCACAGCTTTCCACCCTCAGACGGATGGTCAGTCAGAGAGAATTATCCAGATTTTTGAGGACCTTCTCCGTGCATGTGTCATCGATTTCTCAGGGAGTTGGGAGTCGAAATTACCATTGGTGGAGTTCACATATAACAACAGTTTTCACTCACCTATAGGTATGGCTCTATATGAAGAACTGTACGGTCGTAAATGTAGATCGCCTATTCATTGGGATGAAGTAGGAGAAGATCAAAATTGGGTCCGGAGATTATTCAGCAGACTGCCGATGTAGTAATCAAGATCCGTGATAGAATGAGGACTGCTCAGAGTCGATAGAAGAGTTATGCGGATCAGAGGAAGAGAGATCTAGAGTTTTCCGTTGGAGACCATGTTTTCGTGAAGATAGCACCTATGAAAGGTATCGTGCGGTTTGGGAAGAAAGGAAAGCTCAGTCCGAGATTCATCGGACCATTTGAGATCCTCAACAGGGTTGGGACGTTAGCTTATCGTGCTGCTTTTTCGTCGAATCTGGCCGAAGTACACAACGTGCTCCACGTCTCTATGCTGAGGAAGTGTATGACGAATCCTTCGCATGTCTTGAACTTTGAGCCGTTGCAACTCACTCCGAACCTGTCTTATGAAGAAAGACCAGTGTAAATCTTAGACAGACAGGAGAAAAAGCTTTTGAACAAACTGGTTAAGCTAGTGAAAGTAAAATGGCTTAATCATTTGGAGGAGGAAGCTACGTGGGAATCTGAGCCTGAGATGAAGAGCCGATATCCCGAGTTATTCGGTAAGTTTTAATTTCGAGGACGAAATTTCTTTTAAGGGGGGAAGAGTTGTAGAACCCGAAAAATCAAATTACGTATAAGCCATGCATAATTGCTATTATTTATATGAAGGGTTTAATTCATTCTAAAATTGGTTAAGTCATGATTATTTATTTTAAACGCAGAGGTTTAGTTTTATCTTTTCGGATAAAAACGCGAGGCCGGACTGGAGTTTGGAGAATTGAGATAAGATTAATAATAAGAAAATACTCCAAAATTTAATTTAAGCCAAGGAATAATTTATTTTAATGGTAAAGAATTTTTTTAAGATTTATTTAAATTAATTGGATTTAAGTTATTAAATAATTCTTTTATGTCCAATATTTAATTAAAGCCTAAATTAAAATGTGTAACCAATTGAGATAAAATTAATCTAGGCCTAATATATTCAAGAAATTAAAACCTAGCATTTTAACAATTTATTTTAAGACCAAGTCATGCCATGCAAGATTTTTGTCCTAATTTAATTTGTCAATTCACTAAAATATATAAAGGTTATTTAAAACCTTAAGAATTAAAAATACAAGATTCAATCAACAATATACGTTGCAAATTGATAGCAAATTTCGGTCATCCCATAAAACAATTTAAATATGTTTGGTAACTCTCCATTCTAGTCACCCTTCAATGGCCCTTCATGATATAATAATTCCTTCACCTTTAACTCACCAATAATTGGTAATTCAAGCACCATTATTCACCTAATTTCCCTCAACCCACTAATCTAGCATACCAATCCCATACATTTCGTTCAACAAGAAGGAAGAGAAATAATTCATTTTCCATTCAAGCTCCTCACTTGTAACCTCCATCTAAATGCATTTCATGACTCATTAATCACCCCTTGTAACCTTCACCTTCATTACTTAGCATTCCTCCACCCTTACCTTCGAAAATATCAGAAGAAAGGAGCCGCTGAAATCGTGAAACAGCAGCAGAAAAACAAGAAAGAAAATCCAACTCCGACTCCGCTGCGCCGTGTTCGTCGTATTGGTTTGTTTCTTCAAAACAGATTTCCAGGCATGTATATATTGTTTATCTTCTCTTCAATCCAGTCCTATAGATATTTTTAAACCATTATATGTTCATGATCCACGAAGCAACACAAAATTTGATAGCACACTTTGCAAAAAAAATTAAATAAAATCTGTACAGGCCTTCTAGGCCTTATGCTTTGTGCTTCACGGTTGGGGTGTTTTGTTGATTCCAGGAAGTTGGTTCGGTCCCAGGCACTCAAGACTGCATCTAGGCATGATCTAGAGTATGTTAGAGTATTGATAGTTCATTTATTTGAGGCCATACACTCAGGTTAAGGATTTGACAGCAAAAAATTTCTATAGTTGCAGATTTGGCCATGATTTTCGTTGTTTACTTGTCTAAGGTGAGTGTTCGAACCATGGCTGTCCCAGGGCCTGTAACCATGGTTAGAACCCTTCCTTAGCATGTCTAGGATGTGACCCAGTCAGCCTTTCAACGCTAGGTTCATGGATCCTTCAAATATTTACAACAACAATGCAAAGTGCCCTTCGGTTTTCATTTCTGGTTTTGTGTGAGTGAGTTTTCGGTTTTGGGGTGTTTGGGTGAATTGTGGTTGGCTTTTAGCCTTTAGCCATGGTTCACACAATACCTCATCATGTCTATATTGAGCCATGGTCGAGCATATGGCCTCAGGAACGATACAAGACAGCAAAACAATGCAATACATCACACAGTACTGAATTTCGGTGCTCTTGGTTGGTGCTTTGAGTGGGCCTAGGTATTTGCTTGAGTTGTGGTTGGCCAAGTGCCCTTAGCCATGGTTCAAGCCATGCCTTAGGATGTTGGTAAGGGACTCTGGTCAGTGGTTCAGGCCCAATGGCCATTATTTCCCTAAAATAACTAGCAAATGCACAGCTGCTGCCACCGTACTTTTGACAGCAGCAGTGTTTCGGTTCAGGGGTCTTGTTTGAGTTCTTGGTTGGCTTTTAGCCTATGGTCTTGGACTTGACAGTACCCCAATGAGTTATGAAAGTCATCTTTTTGGTCGTTTGTGATTTGGTTGAGTTTTGAGGTCGTACGAGAATTTACGGTGCAATGTGCCAAAGTGACTCTCGAAAGAGTGTTTCATGATTTTGGCCTCCATTAACTATTTTTCATGTATTACAGTTCTTATGGATATTGTTTCATTATGTTAGGTGTATTTTAATCATGGCTAAATGATGGTTCAATGTTGGTTCGGGTTTGTACGAAGCCATGGTTGAAAACTAGGAGGTTGTTGGTCTCGTTTGTCTCGTTTTTGGTTCAGATATGAAGTTTTTGTCAAGTTGAGATTATTTGCATATGTCTCATGTAAGGATTAGGTTGCAGCAAGCCTGAGAACGACCCAACTCACCTAGTAAAAAAAGGGTTATGATTATATTACGTGCATAAAATATAAAATGTTTATTTTGAGATATATGCGATATGTCTTGTGGCCACCTCACGCTATTGGGATCTCTCCACCCGGTGACTTACGACCGGTTTACGATTATGTATTGGTACGGACATCAAGTCCAAGGGCCGTGGTGATCTCTACCGCCCAGTATACTTTGGTTTATTCTGATCAGACTTTCATGATATGTTATGGGCCACTTGCGTTGAAACATTATCTCTACCAGAAAACCTCGATAGGGTACTTTATGACAAGGCTCTATCGAACAAATCTTTTTCGTACTATTTTCAGATATGCACGAATTTATATTTACTCATGACACGATTTTCACGTTACACTTTACGATACGATATTTTTACGTTGCATGCGAACTTATGGTATATTTACTCGTTATTCACGATATATGCATGCTGAGTATTTAGACTCAATAGACTTGATTGTTGTAGGTACTGATGAGGTCGAGACTGAGGGCGGGGACCAGTGAGCTAGCTTGGGTCAGTAGTAATAGGAACCCGACGACCTCATATTTCAGTTTATTCACTTTTTTATGTTCAAACTCAGTTTTTAATATGTTGGATTATTTTAAGTTGTGGTTTTGAAACAAAAAATGTATTTTCGCAGTTATTTTAAAGTTGAATCTAATTATAGGTTTATTTTTTGAATGAAGCAAGTTATTTATTTTTTAAAAAAAATTCCGTGAATTTTTATAATAAAATACGGGCCGTTATAACGGTCCCTTCAACTCATATATCACGATTGAATCTACAACAATTGGTATATTAAGAGTTGTATACAAATTCGATAACGATTTGATTTATTTTTAAACACTAATAATGAAACGTCTACTAATTTTTTTTAAAGCTAATTTTCGAAAATAACATTTACAAGTATGCATGCAATAATTACTGTAAACCACACATTTTTAACATGAGAGAAATCTGATACTGAAAATCACTGTTGTAAAAATATCTCAAAACTCATGTCGAATCATCAACATAAAAAAATACATAGTTTGAAAATATCCAAAATACTCTTATCTCAAAACATGAAGTGCAGAAGAAGTAAGGTCCTCGGGTTAGCGTGCGCACATCCAGCCTTACCTACTGAGTCTTCGGCACCTCCAATCTCCTGATCAACATAATCACCTGCATCATTCATTCCTAGTGAGTCTAAAGACTCAACACATCTTAAACGTTATAGCAAATACATATACATAACAGGCAACAGTGAAAAGTACTGTAATAAAGATACATTTCATGATCTTATAAAATCATATGCATAATCATGGTCTGTTAAAACATAAACATTTCATAACACATCAACATATCAACATATTCGTGTTCGTTTTCATAATTTGAATTCCGTTCATTAGCTGTGACTTTTGTATCATCGTATTAGGCGATGGATCCATCTACGTGTAACCGCGGTACCCGGCGGCAGGGACATCAGCGATAGCATTACCCGCCCACTGATCCTTGACCTTACATATCATCGTATTAACGTATTCGTATTAGTCACAACCAACTCTCTTCCTTCAAAAACATGTCATCGTATTCAATACTTAACAAAAACATGCATATACATAAATTTTTCTTAAAATCAAGCATGCAACGTATTTTTCATATTTACATAAAAGTTCATATACGTAATAAAATAAACATTTAAAACATGTAAAATCGTGTTTAGGGTGCTGTCAGGACTAAAAATTCGACTTTTGCTCCTGAAACCCTAATTGACCATTTTACCCCATGGACCTCAACATTTCGACCCGAAGCCTACCAAACTCCTTAAAACACCTCAAAAACATAATAATAAGCATTTCTTAGGCGTAAACTCGAGTCCGTTTCAAAATTTATACTATTCGTTTTAAAATATAAACCGTGGTCCCGATTTTAACCCGAATCAACCCGAAACTTAACCAAATTTTTCTCAACCTAAACCTTGACTCGAACTTACACATCCAGCCCCTAAACCACATGTTCCAGACCAATTATGACCTACGAACCATGCCCAAAGGTTGCTGGAAATTTCTAACGCACAAACACGAACCCTAGATGCGTCCATACCCGAGTTTGATCGATCCTAGACCTAACCATTGAGGACCATACCTTAATCGACTCTCCCTAGCCCTCCTATGTACCCTCTTGGAATGACCTAACCCAATCTCACAGCACCATGCATGCTGCAAGACACGACAATCCGCTAGCCACTGAAAGAACGCACCCGCAGCTACCCTAGCATCCACACGCACGATCGGCTTCATGACTAAGTCCAGCAGTGTTCGAGCCATCTAATACGAGCCATATTAGACCATGTCTCAGAGCCACCAGGGTCTTGTTCAAGGTTAGGGACGGTCCTTGCACAGCCGGTTCGCTCATATCCATCGATCTAACCAAAACAAGCACTACTCGAACGATTCACGCCTTGCTACCCTTCCACTCGGCCAAGCCGTGACTCTAGCTCCTAAATCCCTTATCCCTTGGCATGTTCAGTACCTAGCAACGTAGACCAGCAGCCCCTTGCACAACCATTCAAGAAAAACGTGAGTTTGCACAAAAGTCATGCATTAATCCATGAAAAACCATACGAAAATGTTAGCTCATGCTAGATCAAAGAGTGTCTTATGCAACTATACATATAACAACATACATAGTGTGAATGATGAGAAAAATGATGATACAAGGCGTGCCTTAACGTTTAGATGCTAGAAAACTTGAAAGTCTACGCGCGGGATGTAAGGTCCAAAAAATTAAGACTACGTAATACAACTGCATGCAAATCTAGGAAATATAGGAAAAATGGGTAATTAACTGATTTAATTACCAAATTATTAGTGTGACATGCATGATTTTATATTAAATAAGATTTAATTGTCATTCTTCATAAAACTGTATTTTTAAGGAATATTCACGTTGCGATCGAGGAACGGGGACGGAAGGGTGAAAAACGTAAAATGTTTTTATTAAATAATTATTTTTAATTATTTAAAATATGATTGTGGGTTTTTCTTATTTTTGAAAATAAGGGGTTTTGAGGTGATTTTATACGCCGAGACGTAAATTTTATCAGTGTTGGTTTTTAATAGAAATACGAACTTTTTGGCAACCCGGCTATTTAATTCACAAACTATTTTTACCAAAACTATTTTAATATTCTAATTTAATTCTAATAAAGCATTTAATGGGCCTAGATTATGCTTAATAGGCCTAAGCCTTAATTAGTGAATTAATTACTATATAATATGTTAAAAATCACCCCAAACCCTATTCAAGTCTCGCCCACAATTCTGAAATCTCCACCTAAATTACACGGCACACACATGCATAAATATTGAGACAACTTTTTGAGAATTGCCAAGGAAGCTTCAAGCCAAAGGTCTTGCCCGTTCTTCGACGTCGTCAACGTAAAATCGTGCCTTAAATACGCAAAGGCACGCCTATTCTTCCCTTCAAACCATCATCACATCATATTATTTGTTTTATGCATGAAAAGTTTGGAAATCAAGTGACACTTTGTAGTATTTTTGTTTTTATGCAACCCATGAAATTTCAAGCATGTTTTTTATTCAAACTTGTGTTGTTTACATACATATAAGGGGCTGCCATGATTAGGACATGACTAGACATTGTTTTATATGAATATGGAGTCTTCGTAACACATAGGGACGTGAGGAACATGAAACACGAAAGCTGGAAACCACCCTTGGCCTGTGGTGTCGTGTGACTCACGGGTTTGGGAAGTGCAAGGCCTGGGCTTGGTGCGTTGGTTTCAGGGGTTGTCCAAGGTCAGGAGGGAGTCTAGGGAAGAGTCCTAGCCAAGCTAGGACTCGAGCTAGGTGGGCTGGGAGGAGTCCTTGTTGACAAGGACTCCACCCGAGAGCCCAAGGGAACATGCGCAGGTTTCAGAAGTTTTGGCAGGGAGGAGGGGCTCGGCCAGGGGGCTGGGCTGGGTTAAGCTAGGTCTGTTAGGGTCTAGAGAAGGTGGTCCAGGGTCGAGACAAGGGCTGGTAGGGTTGGTTCAGGCAGGGCATGAAAAAAACCAGAAACGTGAGGGATGCATGTAGCGCACAGGTTGCTGCCATCTTCAGGTGGCTCGTGCGCAGGGTCCTGTGGCTGGTTTTGTCTGGGCTTGGTCTGGGCATGGTCTAGGGAAGGTTAGTGTCATGAGGGGTCGAGTGGTTAGGGCTTGGAGGTGTCCTAGTTGACAAGGGAACCTAATACACTAGAAATACTAACTCACGCACACATGCAGAATAAAGGAGGTCTAGTTTCAGCAGGTTTTGAGCAAGCATGGGCTGGTGTTTCGGGCTGGGCTTGGTCAGTAGGGTCCCTAGGGGGGTTGGCTAGGTTTTGGCTCAAGGTGGCTCGGGCGTGGCTCGAGTAAATCGGGAGATGGCTCGGTGGGTTCGTTAGTGTGTCAAAAACAAAAATTAAAAGGCTAAAAATGAATCCATGGGTCCACGGGGTGGCTCATGACTTGGAAGGGTGGAATAAATCTTAAAAATGCTATGTTTAACATTTGGGATCAAAATAACGAGTTTTGGATTTATTTTGGATTTAATCGCCGTACGAAACGCTAATTAAGGAGCTAATTAAAACGCATAGTTTAGGCTTCATAAAATTATGAAAAATTGTATTTAAGCTCAAATAATTATTAAAAGTCTAAGTTTTTAATTTGGGAATTTTATATTAAGTTTTGGTTTAATTCAGCATTAAAATGCATTAATACGTTATATTTAAAGATTAATTTAGAAGTCGTCGAATTAAGCTAAATAAAAATATGAGAAAATTCATGTAGGCTTAAATAACTATTTAGGACATGTTAGAGTCAATAAAATTAAGAAAAAGTCAAAAACGTAAAATGTTACGTCTAGGGGTAAAACGGTCTTTTCACACCTAGAAATTAGTAAACGTCATGGCAGTGCCCTATTTGCTGTTTTATATGCTAATATGATTATGTAACATGTCTATGAATTTTATATGCTGAAATATGATTTTTAAATGTTCATGGATTTATTAAGGATTAAATTGGACATTTAAAAGATATGTTGCATGCTTGGGTTCAAAATAAAATGATATGATATACATGTTTTTATTAAGTGGTGATAACATGTTGAAGGATGTGAGGGATTGTGACTACTACATGTTGGAAATATCGTTAGGGTTATGGTCCCAGTGGGAGCCCGACGATCGTGTTTCCTTGGATACGAATACGAATACGAATACGAATATGTTAATACGTAGGCCAGGGCCCAGTTGACCGGTGAGAGTGTTGCTGGTGTCTCCCGCCGCCCAGTACTGTGGTTTTCTTTAGATGGATCCATCGCCCATTAAGATTAAGAATACGAGTCACAATCACGATCTGAATTCAACAAACACGAACATGAACATGAATATGAATATGGACACGAATATGGACATGGACATGAATATAGATACGATATGAATAGTTTATGTGATATGTTTAAGTTTTTTTGGAAAAATGTTTAAGTTTAAAGTTTATGCATTATTAAGAAAATGATATTTTAAGTACAAGTATTTTTCACTGTTATATGTTAACTGTATTACGTATTACTTGTTATCAAAGATAGAACGTGTTGAGTTTTTAGACTCACTAGTTGTGTATGATGCAGGTGATATAAATAACTATGATATTGGAGGTCTTGACGAGTGACTTGCTGGACTGTCAGTGCACATAACCCGAGGATCAGTGCTTCTATTTCCGCATTTAAGTTTATGATTTTAAGTTAAAGATTTTTACGACATTTTATTTATGTTTTTGAGAGATTTTGAGAGGTTTAGTATGGACTACGATTTTCAACATTTAGTGCTTTTTAGGGTTGGTAAAACGCTTTACGATTTTCTGTTTTGATTATTCTCCTCTGGATTTCAAGTTCTAGTTGGATGTTAAATTTTAAAAATGGTGCAAAAGTAATTTATGTATATGTATATATATATAGGCCGAAAATGTGAGGGTAAAAAAAAAATTTCTAGTACTTATTAAGAAAACGAATAAGAAATCGTTTTACGGGATGTGAACCGGAGAGGCGGGAAAGCCTTTTTCTTAAAAAAAACAAAGGCCGAAGCTTGCTGCTGAAAAACGTGGGGAGTGGCTACTGGAAAATGAGGTGGGCGGCCAAGTGAAGAAAGAATAGGTTTAGGGTTGCTGATAAGGGTTTTTAAATAGTTTAATTAAGCACTAATGGGCCCTAAAATAAAAATTAAGGGATGAAAATAAATTTGGCCCATTAAGCAAAAACATAAACCCATCGAGCCCAATAACACTCTAGAAAAATATTTCTTTTAGATACATTTTACAAAATATTCACCGAACCCTCCAAAAGTCCACTGTCTCGTTAAATTTTGTGTAACGATTAAAAATACGGCCCGAAGAGTAAAAATAACCAACCAAGACACATTTTCAAAAATCATACTTAAAAACACCCCATAATAAATAATTAAAAATAATTATTCAATAAAAATATTTTTCTGATTATTCTCCGGTCTCCTTTAGTCGTTCTAGCGCGAAATGAATCTAAACACCCTAATGCGTGAAACTTAACAATAATCATGAAATAAACCCTAACCATGCAATAATCATGCATGAAATGCATAAAAAAAACATTAAACACATATTTTTCAATAAAACCCTAGATTGCATGCAGTCGGGTTACATCGTTTGAATCTCCTCACCTTACAATTCTCCCCTCCCCTTAAATTGAATTCGTCCTCAAAATAAAAATGTACCGAATAACTCCGGGTAGAGACTCCTCATCTCGGTCTCCGTCTCCCAAGTAGCCTCGTCCTCGGAATGGTTCAGCCACTTGATTTTGACCATGTGGATCACCTTGTTTCGGAGCCTCTTCTCCTGTCTGTCCAATATCTGAGTAGGTCATAGTGGCTCATAGTTCAGAACATGCGAAAGATTCAAAATTTACTTCCGCAGAGTAGAGAAATGTAACACATTATGAACTCCCGTCAGATTCGACGGTAATGCAACTTTGTATGCGAACATCCCCACTCTCTCTAGGATCTCAAATGGTCCTATGAATCTAGGGCTGAGCTTGCCCTTTTTCCCGAACCTCATCACACCCTTCATCAGTGCGACTTTCACAAAAACATGATACCCTACTGCGAACTCAAGATCTCTGCGCCTCTGATCTGCATAACTCTTCTGTCGGCTCTGAGCGGTCTTCATCCTGTCTAGGATCTTGACCACTAACTCTACATTATGACTGACGATATCTGGTCCCAACTCTGCCCGCTCTCCTACCTCGTCCCAATACAATGGAGACCTACACTTCCTCCAATCCAATGCCTCATATGGAGCCATACCGATGGATGCCTGATAATTGTTGTTGTATGCGAACTCCACAAGAGGTAACTTCGGCTCCCAGCTGCCCTGGAATTAGATCATGCAAGCTCTAAGTAGGTCTTCCAAAATCTGAATCACCCTCTCTGACTGTCCGTAGGTCTGAGGATGGAAGACAGCATTGAATAGCAGCTTAGTTCCCAGTTCCTGATGCAGACTCTTCAAGAACGCAGACGTGGATCTCGGATCCCTGTCTCACACGATGGACACTAGAATCCCATGAAGTCTGACTATCTCTCTGATGTACAGCTCTGCGTACTGAGTCATGATGAAAGTCTTCCTGATCGATAAAAAGTGTGTTGATTTAGTGCACCGATCGACTATCACCCAAATGGCATTATATCCTCCAGTCGTCCTCGGAAGCCCCGTCACGAAATCCTTGGTAATGTTCTCCCATTTCCACTCGAGAATAGGGAGTGCTATCAGCTTCCCAGCATGAAACGTCCTCTACTTTTTAACTTTAAAAATCTACTAAATTTTTATTTTTTTTATACCCATTAATTCGAAAACAACAATTTAAAACAACTTAACATTTCCTTAAATCAAAATAATTTAACAATTCAAATCTCAAGTGCATAAAATCCCTAAATTCATCAATTACCAAAATCCATCTTCTACCTTTAACATGATCAAAAATAACTTCAAAATAAAGCATAAAATCTTTAACAAATCATTAAGAAAAATCTTTAAATATTTTAAATATCTCCCTAATGCGGAAATAAATGTCTCTCGGGAGTGTACTGCCATACTCGATCCACTCAAGCGTCAGCGCCTCTTTCAATATCATCATCACCTGCATCATTCAAACTAGTGAGTCTAATGATTCAGCACGTTCTAAACATAAGTAGCAAATAACACATATACAAGTACAAGCATTGAAATCATACTTTTATTTAAAATAATTTTAAGCATAAATAAATCATATATCATAAAATCGTAAAGCTTTCAATCCTTTATCATTTTTTGGTGAATTTTGATCCTCGAAATTGACTAGCCTTTTATCCTCTGGTCGACCGATTAATCTTATCTCATCATTGAGCATGGGGACGGGCACTAGGCACCGCCATGGAAATACCATCGTCGGGCTCCCTCTAGGGCCTTTTCCCGTAAATGGGCTCCCTCGTGGGCCTTTTCCCTCACGATATTCCCATAAAATTGTAAGTTCACCGTTCTTTCTTAAAACGGATCCCCCACATATCCTCTATCCTTGTCACAGTTAATTCACATCCTTCAAAATATTTTTTCTTTTTCCTTTTTAAATCATAAAATATATTGACTTTCCAAAAATAACATTTTAACAATAAAAATTGCACAGCTTTATCATAAATCATAAAACATCATATTTTCATCAAAATCATCATAATATATCATTTAACATGTGTTATGAGTTTTCAATATGCTGCCAAGCCTTTTCGTACTACCCAGGTGTAAATTGACTGTTTTACCCCTAGACGTAAAATTTCTCGTTTTTTACTTTTCTTACTTTAATTGACTCTAGACTATCCCAAATAATTATTTAAGCTTAAATTAAATTTTAGATATTTTTATTTGACGCAATTTCTAGGATTTCTATTTAATTCTTTAATTACCAATTTTTGAAGCGTTTAATTCCCGAATTAATTCAAAATATTTTCTCTCCAAATTTTAAACATAGACTTTTTATACCTAAAATACCCTCATGAACCATGAATTGACCCCCGTGGACCAGGGCTCGACCCTTTTTTTCTTTTTCTTAGCCATAATTCGAACCACAAGCTAACCCACTGAGCCAACCCTTGATTTTATTGGACCATGGTCGAGCCACCTCAAGCCATCACCTGACCAGCCCACCTAGGGACCCTACTGAACCCTCTTGGACCATGCACGAGCTCACCAACCAGCGCACGAAGCCCCTGCATACAAGAACAAGCCGCGCGAGTTCCCTCACGTTATGCTCGAGCCACCGTTGAGCCGACCTGCACCAGCCCCTGACGCAACCCCTATCCATCCTCACTGGACCCTATTGGACCGACCCTGCACCACCCTGCCCTAACCGCGAGCCTCCTTGGCTGCAGCCGCCCCCTACGCGTGCATGGGAAGATTCCTTGCATGCGTGGGTTCTTCCCATACCGGCTGAAAAGAGTCCTAGCCACTCTTCCTACCCTCTAATCATGACCCTTATGACCCCCTTCTTGAGCCCAGGTCGAGCAGCAATTTCGCTTTCCCCTTAGCCGAGCCCTTACAAGTCAAGGTGTCTCAAAAAACCTAGGACTCCCCCTTATCCAGCCAGGATCGACTCCAGCCATCATTCCCATCTTGAATCGTCCATGTTATATCCATAAAACACCCTATGTTGGTAGTGTACTCGTTGGAAATCATATCACGTTCATATATACGTAAAATTTGTGTGTGTTGTTTGTGTGTAACTTCAGCTGATGTGGTGTCAAAAAGACCTAGGTTTCTATTTTATAGATTTTAATTTGCATGTTAATGGGCTTGAGTTTTGGACCTTCAAGTTTAGGAGAAATTGGGCCTACTCAATTTAATTAAATTGGACCCAATAACCCCTATTTAATTGTAAAATAAAAGTTTATAAAAATTAGTTTTAAAAAATAATGCATTTGATATTTTAACAGTCTATCTTTGCCCAAAACCGGCTTCTCGAATAAAATAAAGTTCGTCTCATAAAATAATTTGAACTCTATCATTTTAAGAAAAATTTAATCATTTTTAATCATATTAAGAAGCCTTGAAAATATTTAGTGAAAAATATTTATTCTTGTCTTGGTCGTCGCTAGTCTCCTTTCCTCAGCCTATTATCGAATATTCGGGTAAAATATTTCAATTTCATGAAATCATGTCATATAATCATTTAATCATGCAATCATATCTTTAATAATATAATATGTATCATACAAGCATTTAATATCAATTAAATAAAACAATTAAGCAATTCAAATAATTTGCATGCATGCGGTTTACATGGACAAATTTTTCGGGCGTTACACTGCAGGTCTCTGGTGCCCTGTCTTAACCTGCTGACACGTCAAACACTCTGAGATGAAACGCATAATATCTCTCTTCATTCCTGGCCACCAATAAAGAGACTGAAGATCTTTATACATCTTCGTACTCCCTGGATGGAGAGTACGGGGTGCTGTGAGCCTCAAACAAGATATCTTCTCTAAGGGAATCAAGGCTAGGAACCCATAGTTGGTCACGATATCTGACTATGTCACCCACTACTGTGTACAACCTCCGGCCCTTAGCTTTATCCCTCTGCCTCCACTTTAGTAACTACTCGTCAGAAGTCTGTCCTGCCCGAATTCTGTCTCTCAGTATCGGTTGCACTGTCAGGGCAGAAAGATTAGGGACATCGCCCCTGGCATAAACTGCGAGCTCAAACCACTGAATCTTTGCCTGCAATGGTCTCTGTACTGATAACTGAGTGATCACTGCAGTCTTCCTGCTCCGGGCATCTGCAACTACATTAGCCTTACCCGGATGGTAGCTCATGTCACACTCATAATCTTTCACTAGCTCTATCCACCTCCGATGTCTCATGTTCAGCTCTTTCTGTGTGAAGAAGTACTTCAAGCTCTTGTGATCAGTGAAAATCATGTACTTCTCCCCGTACATATAATTTCTCTAAATCTTCAGAGCAAAAACCACTGCTGCTAGCTCGAGGTCATAAGTCGGATAGTTCTTCTCATTGACCTTCAACTGTCTGGATGCGTAGGCTATAACTCTGTGATGCTGCATCAGAACCGCGCCCAAACCAAGCTTCGAAGCATCTGTATAAATCACAAACTCTCCTTGCCATGATGGCATAGCTAGAACTGATTATGTGGTCAATGCTAGCTTCAACCTGTCAAAACTCTCCTGATACTCTGATCCTCAAATGAATTTTGCATTCTTTTTTGTCAAGGCGGTCATAGGCACCGCAATAGAAGAGAAGCCCTTAATGAATTTCCGGTAGTATCCAGCCAATCCCAAAAAACTGCTGATCTCTGTCACGCTCTTTGGTGCTGGCCAATCTCGGACCGCCTCCATCTTACTGGGATCAACCTCTACTCTATCTTGGGATATGATGTAGCCCAAGAATGCCACCTTGTCAAGTCAAAACTCGCACTTACTGAACTTGGCATACAACCGTCTGTCCTGTAAAGTCTGTAGTACGGTCCTCAAATGCCAATTGTGCTTCTCTCTGCTCTTCGAAAAGATCAGGATGTCGTCGACGAAAATTATGACGAATTAATCCAAGAAAGGCTGAAACACGCGATTCATGATATCCATGAAGATCGCTGGTGTGTTCGTCAATCGGAAGGGCATCACCATAAAATCATAGTGCCCATAACGCTTCCTGAATGCCGTCTTATGCAGGTCAGACTCTTTCGCCTTCAGCTGATGGTATCCTGATCGGAGATCTATCTTTGAAAACACCGATGCTTCTTGAAGCTGATCAAATAGATTCTCGATCCTAGACAGTGGATACTTGTTCTTGACTGTGATTCTGTTCAGCTCTCTGTAATCAATGCAGAGCCGCATGCTGTCATCCTTCTTCTTAACAAATAGTACCAGTGAGCCCTATGGAGAAAAGCTAGGGCAAATGAAACCCTTATCTAGCAAGTCCAAAATCTAATCCTTCAGTTCTTTCATCTCTACAGGTGCTAGACGATAAGGCTCCTTAGAAATAGGCACTGTACCTGGCATAAGCTCGATGGAAAAGTCTACATCTCTGTTTGGTGGAATGCCTGATACGTCGCCAGGGAAAACACTAGAGAAGTCTCTGACCACTTCGACCTCCTCTAGTTTTTGACTGACTGGCTCAGTCACTGACACGATATTGGCCAAAAATGCCCGGCAGCCTCTCCTCATGAGCTTCCTCACACAGATGCAATAAATGATGTGAGGCATCTGCTGATGTCTGGCTACCTCAAAAATAAACGGCTTACTGTTGGGCGGTCGGACAGATACTGATCTCTGTCGAAAATCTATGACAGCTCCGTTCGACGAAAGCCAGTCTATACCGAGAATAATATCGAACTCCTGTAGCGGTAGCACAATCAGGTCTGCTCGCACCGTATTTTTCTGTAACAGAAGCTCCGATCCCTTCTGTAACACCCCGAAAATTTAAAGGTCCACGCGAACCACATACACGCGAATTATTAAATTCTTTGTGTATATCAATTAATTGTTTTATTGCATAAATTAATTATGTTGTGCATATTGACATGTTTAAAATATATTTTTCTACATTGTTGCATAAAAATGTGTTTTTAAAGGATATTCGAGTTGCGATCGAGGAACGAAGACCGAGGGCAGGAAAATAGAAAATGTTTTTATTGGTTAATTGTTTTTAATTATTTAAAATATGAGTGATGCTTTTTCATATTTTTGAAAATAAGGAGTTTTGAGGTGATTTTACACGCCGAGACATAATTTTTATCGGTGTTGGATTTCCAACAAAACTAGAAATGTTTTGGCAACCTGGCTAATAAATTCACAAAGTTTATTAATCAAAATTATTTTAAATATTTTAATTAAGCACTAATGGACCTAATTAACCTCCTAATGAGCTTAAGCTTGATTAGTGTTTTTAATTAACTATATAATATTCAAAACCTACCCAAAACCCCACAAAACCCCACGCCCCACACCCCTTTACAATACAAATTCTTTCCCACCAGCAACACGGCACACACATCACCATTAGAATGGAAAAGCTTCGGTCTTCTGAAGAAAATTCAGCCTAGGTGGCTATGTCGTCGTTCTTCGCATCGTCGTTTCGTTTTCGTACGTAAAATACGCAAAGACAAGCCATATTCTTTCCTTCAATCATCTATCACACCATATTATTTTATTTAATTGAGTTTTTGCATGAAAAACAAGTGCCGCACGAAACGTTAATTAAAGAATTATTAAAAAAACCTAGATTTAAGCTTTATAAAATTTTGTAAAATTATATTTAAGCTCAAATAATTATTAAAAGTCTAAGTTTTTAATTTGACAATTTTATATTAAGGTTTGATTTAATTCGGGATTAAAACACATTAAAATGTTATATTTAAAGAATAATTGAAAAGTCTTCGATTTAAGCTAAATAAAAATATGAGAAAATTCATTTAAGCTTAAATAAGTATTTGGGACATGTTAGAGTCAATGAAATTAAGAGAAAGTCGATTACGTGAAATTTTACGTCTAGGGGTAAAACGGTAATTTATATCAGAAAATTAGTAAACATCATGGCAGTGTCCCGAATGCTGATTTATATGCTAATATGATTATTTTCAATGGTTATATATGTTTATGAATTTTATGATGTTAATAATTTTATTTTTAATGTGTATAGATTTTTAATATGTTAAAATGTTATTTTAAATGTTTATGGTTTAATATATTAAAACGTTTATTTTAAATGTTTAGGATTTAAAATGTTTATAGGTTTTTATATGATAAAAGGTTTATTTTAAAATGTTTATGGATTTTATGATTTAATATGTTATGCTTTATTATATTTATGAGTTTTTATGTAAGGAAAACGTTAAAAAATATATTGCATGCTTGGTTTAAAAGAAAAACGTTATATGCATTTCTAATTATATAAAGTGATGAGAATATGAAACGTTGAAGAAAGTGAAGTAATTGTGACTAATACGATGATATGTTGGAGATATCGTGAGGGTGACGGTCCCAGTGGCAGCTCGACGATCGTATTTTCGTGGATACTAATATGTATACGATGATAGGTTAATACGTAAGGCCAAGGCCTAGTTGACCGGTGAGAGTGTTGTTGGTGTCCTCGCCGCCTAGTACTGTGATTACATGTAGTTGGATACATCGCCCAATACGTAGATGTAGATGAACACGAAAGTCACAATTAACGATCTGAATTTAACTAAAGGAAAAAAGAATACATATATGTTGATGATAATATGAATACGCATATGTTGATGATGATATGAATATGAATATGTTTATGATGATATGAAAACGTTTATGCAAATGTTTATTAAAATGTTTACGAACAGGTTTATATTTAAAGTTTATGCATCATGAAAATATTTACGAAAATATTCATGTTTAAAGTTTACGCATTTTCATGAAAACGATATATTAAGTACAAGTATTTTTACGGTGCATGTGATCTGTATATGTAGTACTTGTTATCAAGATTATGGTGTGGTGAGTCTTTAGACTCACTAGGTTTGATTGATGCTGGTGCCATTGATTATGAATATATTAATGGAGGTCTTGATGATTGACTTTGCTGGACTGAAGGTGTACATAACCCGAGGACCGACGCTAGTTTTTCGCACTAGTTTATTATTTATAATTTTAAGTTATGTTAAAGATTTTTTATGACTTTTTAATTATGGTTCTGAGAGGTTTTTGAAAGGTTATAGTATGGGCTATACTTTTCGAATAATGTTTTTAGGTTTGGTAAAACGTTTGACGATTTTTACGATTTGAACTATTTTCCTTCGATTTTTAAATATTAGTTGATTATTTATTTTAAAAATAGTACAAGGTATTTTTAAAGTATCTATATATATGTATATTCTGAATTATAGAGATTAAGGAGGACAAAAAAATTATAGCATGTTTTAAGAAAATGAATAGCAGACGTTTCAGTTGATATCAGAGCAATGGTTCGTGTAAAGTGTTGTGCCACCATCGGTGCCGGGAAGCTCAGTCGTGAATCCTCAAATTGTAAGTTTACATGCTTTATATGATTTATATGATGTTACCTGCATAATTATATGAATTATATGTTTACGTCACATGTTTAATAAGTTATATGGAAATATATGATTTATATGCTTTAGAATTTTTATACGTGATACGGTATTGAATAAGAAATTATTTGATTTCAATGCATGTTGGCTTTGTGGTGGAATTGGACTAAACTTTTTTTTTTTTTGGGTTTTAGTATTGACGTTCTACTTTTTGGGCCATAAGTTAATCGTGAATATTATGAAGGTCTTTGGGACACGTAGATTTTTCTAAGAAAATATTTATGATTCGTGGTTACTAGTTGAACTAATTTTTGGGAATTATTCATAAGTAAGTAATAATGATACGAAGACTGCGATTATCTTTGGAAATGAGAAAATGTATAAATTGGGATTTTAAGTTTGATGAAAGGTAAAATTTGTTATGAAAATTGATTTTTGGGTAAATAAGATTAAAATTATTGAAATTATGTTATGAGAAACCTGTAGAAGGATATTAAGAATGCCAATAACTAATGGGTTAATCATAGAATTATTGAAATTAAGGACAAAATGATATAATTTTTGAGGAAATTAACAATTGATTTTTGCAATTGTTAAGGAATTTGAGGACTAGTTAGCAATAAGTGAGAATTGAATGGGTTAAATGATAAGAATTTTGATGATTTAAACTTATAAAAATATTTAGAACCTTGGGATATCTTGATTATAAGGTTATAAGGAATGTTAATCAAGGGTTTTTAAGGATGAAACAATATTAGGCTTGAAAATCTAAGCATTAGCGGATGCGTTTGAGATTTTAAGGTTGAAATATGATAAGTTGATTAACATTATTGGGTATAAAATAAGGAAAGTAATATACGATAAAAGTGGTCATCCATTTTGATTATTGGGAATTGTAAGAAAAATTGTAATTTGAGGTTATAATAGTCACATAACTAAGTCATTATGAGTCTTTTTAAGTTGCAATTAGAAAATAAGGAATTAGAAGGTAAATTTAATTGGGATCAAGGAGACGTAAGGACATTCTAGAAATTAATTTTTAGGACATTCTAGAACTTAAGTTTTATCAGAGTAGCGCAGCGGAAGCGTGAATTTTTGGGATACTAGAACTAAGTCTAAACTTTTGATTATCGAAGATAAGCGAATTTCGAGGACGAAATTCAATTTAAAGGGGGAAGATTGTAACGTCCTGAAAATTTAAAGGTCTACGCGAACCACATGCACGCAAATTATTAAATTCCTTGTGTATATCAATTAATTGTTTTATTGCATAAATTAATTATGTTGTGCATATTGACATGTTTAAAATATACTTCTCTACATTGTTGCATAAAAATGTGTTTTTGAAGGATATTCGAGTTGTGATCGAGGAACGAAGACCGAGGGCTGAAAAATAGAAAATGTTTTTATTGATTAATTGTTTTTAATTATTTAGAATGTGATGCTCTTTCATATTTTTGAAAATAAGGAGTTTTGAGGTGATTTTATACGCCGGGACGTAATTTTTATCGGTGTTGGATTTTCAACAAAAATACAAACGTTTTGGCAACCAAGCTAATAAATTCACAAAGTTTATTACTCAAAATTATTTTAAATATTTTAATTAAGCACTAATGGACCTAATTAACCGCCTAATGGGTGTAAACTTGATTAGTGTTTTTAATTAACTAATATTCTAAACATACCCATAACCCCACAAAACCCCACGCCCCACACCCATTTACAATACAAATTCTTTCCCACCAGCAACACGGCACACACATCACAATTAGAAAGGAAAAGCTTCGGTCTTTTGAAGAAAATTCAGCCTAGGTGGCTATGTCGTCGTACTTCGCATCGTCGCTTCGTTTTCGTACGTAAAATACGCAAAGACACGCCATATTATTTTCTTCAAACATCTATCACACCATAGTATTTTATTTAATTGAGTTTTTCCATGAAAAACAAGTGCATTACGAAAAAATTTTGTTTTTGTGGCATATGTCAATTTTAAAGCTTGTATTTTCATCCAAAATCATGTCTAATATGATTTAAAGGGGCTGCCATGATTAGGATAGGTTTGAGGGATGTTTTTACATGTTTTAGAGAGTCCTAAATCACCCCAAAATGCTGCAAACGTGAATAGAACAACAAGATGAAACCGAATGGAACAATATTGGAACATAGGTGATCGGGTTGGGGGCTAGGCCTTGCATGGCTCGTCTGGGGTCAGGGCTGGGTAATGGTCTGAGTCAGGGAAGAGTCCTAGCCATGATAGGACTCCACCCGAGAGCATAGAGTGCAGGCGCTGGTTGTGCAGCTTGCGCTGGGTTAAGTGGCTCGGCTAGGGGGCTTGGGGCTTGGGGCTGGGCTGGGCTAGGTCCTTAGGGTCCTAGGATGATGGACAGGGGTCGGACCAGGGGCTGGGTTGGCTGTTGGTTCGAGGAACGTGAGGAAGGCGCATGGCAGCAAGGGATATGCGTGAGGTTGCTGTCAATGTTCAGGGGATCGCTGCTTGGGTCCAAGGCTTGGGCTGGTCTGGGTATGGTCCAGGGATGGTTAGGGTCGTGTGGGCTCGGTGGTTAAGGGCTGGTAGAGTCCTAGGCAAATAGGAGTCACAATACAACAAGGACACTACACACGCATGCACTTGGGTTCAGGGGGCAGGAGGTTTTTGAGCGGGCCAGGGTTGGTTAGTAGGGTCCCTAGCTAGGTTGGCTAGGGATTGGCTCGAGGTGGCTCGGGTGTGGCTCGAGTAAATTGGAAGATGGCTCGGGTTGTTTGATAATGTGTCAAAAACGAGATTTTAAAGATTTAAATCGGAACCATGGGTCCACGGGTGTGGTTCATAGCTCACAAGAGTAGAATAAATAACAAAAATGTTATGTTTAAAATTTGGGATCAAAATAACGAGTTTTGGATTTATCCAGGATTTAATCGCCGCACAAAACGTTAATTAAATAATTATTTGAAAAGCCTAAATTTAGTCTTTATAAAATTATGAAAAATTATATTTAAGCTTGAATAATTATTAAAAGTATAAGTTTTTAATTTGAGAATTTTATATAAAGGTTTGGTTTAATTCGGGATTAAAACGCATTAATATGTTATATTTAAAGAATAATTGAAAAGTCCTCGATTTAAGATAAATAAAAATATTAAAAAATTTATGTAAGCTTAAATAAGTATTTGGGACATATTAGAGTCAATGAAATTAAGAGAAAGTCGAATACGTGAAATTTTGCGTCTAGGTGTAAAAGGTAATTTTACATCAGAAAATTAGTAAACGTCATGGCAGTGTCCCGAATGCTGATTACATGCTAATATGATTATTTTCAATGGTTATGTATGTTTTTGAATTTTATGATGTTAATATGTTTATTTTCAATGTGTATGTATTTTTAATATGTTAAAATGTTATTTTAAATGTTTATTGTTTAATATGTTAAAACGTTTATTTTAAATGTTTAGGATTTAAAATATTTATTTTAAATGTTTACATGTTTTTATATGATAAAAGGTTTATTTTTAAATGTTTATGGATTTTATGATTTAATATGTTATGATTTATTATATTTATGGGTTTTTATGATAAAAGGAAAACGTTGAAGATATGTTGCATGCTTGGTTTAAAAGAAAAACATTATATGCATGTCTAATTTTGTAAAGTGATGAGAATATGAAACGTTGAAGGAAGTGAAGTAATTGTGACTAATGCGATGATATGTTGGGATATAGTAAGGGTGACGGTCCTAGTGGGAGCCAGACGATCGTATTTCCTTGGATACGAATATGTATACGATGATATGTTAATACGTAAGGCCAAGGCCCAGTTGAACAGTGAGAGTGTTGCTGGTGTCCCCGCCGTCCTGTACTGTGGTTACATGTAGATGGATCGATCGCCCAACACATAGACGTAGATGAACACGAAAGTCACAATTAATAATCTGAATTCAACGAAAGGAAAAAGGAATACGTATATGTTGATGATAATATGAATACATATATGTTGATGATGATATGAAAACGTTTATGCAAATGTTTATGAAAATGTTTACGAACAAGTTTATATTTAAAGTTTATGCATCATGAAAATGTTTACGAAAATGTTCATGTTTAAAGTTTACGCATCTTCATGAAAATGATATTTTAAGTACAAGTATTTTTACGGTGCATGTGATCTGTATATGTAGTCATTGTTATCAAGATTATGGTGTGTTGAGTCTTTAGACTCTCTAGGTGTGATTGATGCAGGTGCTATTGATTATGAATATATTAATGGAGGTCTTGATGGTTAACTTTGCTGGATTGAAGGTACACATAACCCGAAGACCGACGCTAGTTTTCCACACTAGTTTATGATTTATGATTTTAAGTTATGTTAAAGATATTTTATGACTTTTTAATAATGGTTATGAGAGGTTTTTGAGATGTTATAGTATGAGCTATACTTTTCAAATAATTTTTTAGGTTTGGTAAAACGTTTGACGATTTTTACGATTTGAACTATTTTCCTTCGATTTTTAAATATTAGTTGATTGTTTATTTTTAAAATGGTACAAGGTATTTTTAAAGTATCTATATATATTTATATTCCGAATTATGGAGATTAAAGTGGGAAAAAAATTTCTAGCACGTTTTAAGAAAACGAATAGCAGACTTTTCACCTTCACTATTTGGGAGGTAAACATCAGATCTCCGGACGGAATCGAAACTCTGAATCCCAAATCTTTAGCCTCTAGTATGATTCCTAGTCGCTTAACGAAAGACTCGGATATAAACTGATGCGAAGCTCCGGAATCTAGCAATTTTTTACGAGGCTACACTTGAAATATATATCCGTCCTACGACAAAGCATACCATCAAATCTGATCGCGTTGAAGTTGAAACTTAAGAAATTTTCTACCAGCAATTATCCCAAAATCGTAGAAAATTACTGATCTAATTCTAGTACCCAATCAAAAACTCAAATTGTACCTCAAACAATACGGAAATTGTAAATTTGCCCTACCATTTCTCGAAAATTGCAAATTTGACCCCAAATTTTTCCGCCTCCACCTCCTCTGCATGCAACACATAGGCCCTGGTAGTCGAAGGGCCCTTGTTCTTGGGGCAATCAGCGGCCTTGTGGCCCTCCTCTTTGCATACGAAGCACCTGAAGGAGCCCCACATGCATTTGCCGTATTGCAATTTGTTGCACTGCTTGCACACATATTCATCCACCGGCTTAGGAGCCCCTGGTGCCTGTTTAGGCCGCTGTTGTCCTGGCCTAAAAAATTGTCCATAGGGCTTCTGCTGTCCCTGCTGCCTTGGTGGCCCTGAGTACGGCTTCTTCTGCGGCTGTGCGCTGGGCTGGGTCTGAATCCTCTTTAGCTGCATCTCAAATAGATGTCCCTCAGCGCTTGTTCCACCTGAAAAGCGCAAGCAGTGACCTTGTCATAGCTCGTCGGTCTCATCAACATAACATCTCTGCGTAGGGTGGGTCTCAGTTAGGCATGCTTACCGGTTCTAGGGTTCCGGTTCCGGTTCCGGTTCCGGATCTGGTGGTGCCGGATACGGTCGGAACCAATTTCGGTTCCAAGATTTAAATCTTGAACCAATCCAATCTTGGACAGGTTCGACGACTTTTAGACCAGTTCCGGTTATATTTGGACCAGTTCGGAGTTCCTTGACCGAATATTATTATTTTTAATATATAATTACTTTTATTCATGAACATTTTTTTTTTAGTATTTCGACTTGAAACAATACTGAACAATCATAAAAATAAAATAATTGAAATATTGATTTTACAATTGAAAATCTAAAATTCATCACAATTTATTAAAATATATTTTGAATATTCCGGATCTTCATCAAAACTTGAGCTTTGAAATTAATCGATTGCGCCAGAGGTCCAATTCTATTTTTCGGCTGCAAACCAATCTTGTAGGTATGTTAGCATGAAAAGTGTGTCACGCTTCAAATTAGTTCTTTGTTCACCAATGATCCTTCCACATACTGAAAATGCTAATTCGGAAGCAACACTTAAACTTTGAATTGATAGGACATCTCTTGCAATTGCAGCTAACATTGGATAAAGTTTAGAATTTACTTTCCACCAATCAAGAACATCGAAATTCTCTGCAGTCTCAATATATTGGCTTAGATACATTTGAATCTCATTGTAATTGGTTCTTGTCACCGATTTTTCTTTGAACTTTTGTCGTTTCAAACTTTGAAAGAAGTTTAGTGCTCCACTTTTGCTTTTATATGTAGGCATCTCATCCGGCTGCGTACTCGGTTCATCACATTGTTCAATAGCATACAAGTCAAACAATTCTTGGAGAGAATGCATGATTGACTTCTTTTGATTGTCAACATTCTTCCGAAAAAATTTAGCATAATATTCAAAAAAACACGTCTAATCCTCCTTGATTTTGAGTAGGATCAAGTAATGTTGCTAAACCATGCACAATTGGTGTAGTTTCCCAATATTTTAAAATTTTATTTTCCATATTTTAAACAAAATCACGCATAACAGAATCATCACGATATTCAATAAATTTATAAAACTTATTGAAAAGAAAAGGTAGAAACATGGTTGAAATAGGGTAGTTAATGCCATAAAATTTTTCGGTTGCTTCTTTAAAAATTTCTAACAAAGAAACACATTTACTCAAAATATTCCAATAATCGTCAGTTAGCATTAAAGATTGTTTCGCAATATTATTATAATATTGAGTAACTAAATCTTGAAAATGTAATAAAGTATGAAGCAAGTGATATAAAAAATTCCATCTAGTTTCAACAGGTAGAGGAAATTTTTTAAATTTAATTCTGTTTGATTCGACTAGTGTTTTCCAGTCACGTCCATATCTTCTTTCACGTAATAATTTCCCACATAATTTGAATTTTTCTATTACAGTGGACATTTGTTCATCACAGGCACATTTAACACATAAGTTGATAATATGACACACACATCTAACATATAGCAATTTACCATCTAAAATTGGTTTTAGTGAATCTTTAAGATATTTAATTGCAAGAGTATTGGCACTCGCATTATCTAACGTTATCGGCATTATTTTATTTTGTATGCCATAAATCTTAACAACATTTTAAACATATCTAGCTGTAGTGTATGCGTTGTGAAAATTCTAAATGATCTAGCTATAGTATTGGCAACACAATGCTATTCGTACCTTGTTGTTCAATATCAAAGTGATCCCAAACTTTGCTTCGCTTTGCACGGGCTGTCGTCGTGCTCGTTGACATTGTGTTGCTTGCACGAGTAGACGATGGCGTCCCTACATCTTTGTTGGGGAGTTCCATTGCTTCTTCATCTTCGTGGCCAGGTTCGACTTCATCAAAGTTAGGGATGTAGCCAAAATGTTCACCAAAGTCGGAAGTGTATTCGCCACCACCACGACGACGGTTTGAAGATGATGCCATTGAAATTCGAATTATTTATATGTGTATATTGCAAAATAGTAAAGAAATAACAACAAAAATAATATTGATAATAGATAAAATTATAACACAATTATTGAATATATTTGGAGAAATGATAGCAAAGAAAGATATTGATTGTGGAAAAGTGAAAAGTTGAGAGAAAATTGATATATGAAATATAAAAAATGAATTGTATTTATAGGTGATTTTTGGAGGTAAAAAAAATTATATTTGCAATAAAGCCTCCAAAATTGGGGGCCAAATTGAAAAAAAAAAAAATGCAGATTTCAGTAGCCGTTCAGCTTTGGGTGCAGCCGTTCCTAAAGGCTTTATTTTATTTTATTTTTAAAAAATTTCGGATTCTGGGTTCTGGGTCCGGTTCCGGATATGGACAAGAACCGGTTCAGAACATGCTGAATCAGTTCAACTGACCAACCAATGGATTGTACACGGTTTCGGGTCCGGTTCATCCATACCAGATCCGGTTCCTGGCTTAATGGACTGGTTCTAGGTCGGTTCCGGCCCGAATCGGTCTGTTACACATGCCTCGACTCAGTCCATCCATGAAATGCCTCAGCTTCCGAGCAGCATCTCTAGCGATAAGGGGCACAAAAGGACAGTCCCTGTCAAACTTCCGTATGAACTCTGCCATAGTTAAGTCCCCCTGGCGGAGACTCGTGAACTCCCTCATGTGGCGACCCCTGACATCAGCTGGGAAATACTTGCCGTAAAATAACTCCTTGAACTGCTCCCAAGTGAGGGTAGCCAAGTTCACTCCGCGGGAAGCTCCCTCCCACCATAGGGATGCGTCATCCCTCAGCATATAAGCGGCGCACCTGACCCGGTCTTCACCTCTCATCTCCAAGTACTGAAAATATAGCTCCAAAGACCGAATCCAACCCTCCGCTACAAAAGGATCAGTGGTGCCCTCGAACTCCTTCTGGTTGATCCATCTGAACTGCTCATAAATGTCGGTCTGAGGTTGGGGAGCCTGCTCCATAAGCCTATCAATACCCTCCAGTACACAGGTAGCTAAGTTTCCTGGTGGTGGTGGAGGGCCTCTGCCTCCTTCTGGGGTATCATCATGTCGGGCTGTATTGGGGGCGCGTCTGAGAGGCATGATATCTGAATATAGTCCATGAAATGACTCGTTTCAAAAATGCATAAACGTATAAAAATCTTAAAATCATCAATGTATGAAAATGTTCATATGCTCTCAAAACTCGTAAATCATAATGCTGAAAACATGCGGTCCTCGGGTCGTGTCACCGAACTAGATCTGCATACTCAGAGTTCGGCACCTCCAATCCCCTCATCATCAAGCTCACCGGCATCACACACGCCTAGTGAGTGTAAAGGCTCAACACACGTGAACGAGGAATAACAAGTACATATACATGACACACAACAGTGAAAAATACCATACCCAACATATCTTTCATGAACTTAAAATCATAACATAAACGTGTCGTATAAAATCATAACATGTCAAATTATGTCATCATATACGTATAAATTTTCTTTTTAATTGAATTCAGTTCATTAGTTGTGACTTTCGTATCAGCTCTATCGTATCAGCTCTATCGATGGATCCATCTACGTATAACCACGGTACCAGGCGGCGGGGACATCAGCGACAGCATTACCCTTCCACTGAGCCTTGGCCTCAGCTCATCATATCTCATGTCATCATATACATATACATCGTCAGTCACAACCAAATCTCATCCTTTAGAAATAACATCATAATCACCACTTAATAAAAACATACATATACGTAACTTTTTCTTTAAAACCAAGCATGCAACGTATTTATCATAATTGCGTAAAAATCATAAACATGATGCCTAAACATTTAAAATATCATAAATTTGTGCTCAGGGCGCTGCTAGTACCAAAATCTCACCCCGGGTGCAAAATGACCATTTTGCCCCTAGAAACCCAAAAATTACCGTTTTACCCCAACACCTCTAAATTGACCTGAAGCTTATCAAACTCCTTAAAATGTCCCAAAATATTTTTAAAAGTATTCCTAGATGTAAACTCGAGCCATTTTACAACTTAACCGATTCGTTTTAAAACTTGGACCGGGGTCCCGGTTTTAGCCCGAATCGACTCGAAACTTAACCAAATTCTTCCCAACTTTTTATCACACCTTATAAACACTTAAAAGTCATAAAATCTGAAAAAAAAAAAAAAAAAAAAACAAACCCCNCCCCTAAAATTTCAAAATTTAGGCCAACAAGCTACTGAAATTTGCATCTCCCTCATCTACCAACCCTAGCACAATATTCTTCCCTTATGCGATCCTAACCCGCCACCTATGCAACCAGCCACGCCTCGGCTACCCCTAGCCCATTCTAGGACTCCTCTGGACCCAAAGACACCACGACTCTAGCCCCATGCAGCCCACACACTAAGCCTACACGCTAGGGACCGAAACACCACCACCGCGAGTTCCCTTGCTCTAAGTTCGATCGTGCTGCTCAATGGTTCAGTCTAGTAGGGTTAGGGCTCTCCCAGGTCATGGTTCGGACCCATCAGAGGCAGTTCCAACGCCTGGAATCACCCTGACACCGGCAGCTTCCCTCCCCAACTCTCGATCTACTTGGAACCTTTCAAAACCCACCGATCCAGCCTATATCTCTCTCTCTCTCGGCCATCCACTACTCCAGCAGCTGTACTACTTGAACCTTCGACAAAAATGATCCTCAAACACTACACCAGCAGTCCCTTTACACCAAAGTTCACAGAAAACGTGAGTTGCACAAGAAACATGCACAAAACCGAGAATAAAACGATGCAACCGTACACTATCATGCAAGACCTACAAAAGATTCATAAATGGCACACAAAACCACATGTATATGACCAGTATGATGCAAAGAATGAGGGTACACAACGTGCTTGCTATTTTTTGTGAACATAAGACCCAATGGAACACATGGCCGAAGGGAAGCTCTTGCTTGAAGGGAGGGGGACACAGAAATTCCTAGCAGCTGCAACTCACGAAGAGAATGACTGATTGGAGGGGTTGGGCGGCTGAGTGGAGAGTAATTAGGTTAGTGGAAATGCTTAGGGGAATAATTAGGTGTTAATTATATAGTTTAAGTTTAAACAAATGGGCCCTAATTGATATTTAAAAGTTTAAAAAGATAGTTCAGTCCAATAAGCTTAAAAGTATGCCCATTAAATTCAAACACACTCCTGAAAAATATTTCGTGTTGGAAAGATTTTTAAAATATTAGCCGAACCCTTAAAAAGTCCCCCGATTCGATAAAATTTACGTACCGTTAAAAATTATTCTCTGGCGGGTAAAAATACCAGCAAAGCCAATTTTTGAAAAATACCCTTAAAAAATCTTATATTAATTAATAAAAATTAATCATGTAATGAAATAATTTTCCTAAAAATTCTTCGGGATCCGTTCTCCGATCGAGCGTGAAATGGACCTAGAAACCCCAATGCATGAACTTTTAAAATATCATGAAATAAATCCTATCAAGCAATAATTATGTATAAAATGCATAAAAATAATTAAACAAAAATTAATGAAATAAACATGCATTTAATGCTTTACAAGAATTTAATAAAATACTAAAGAAATTTAATAACTGACATGCATGTGGTTCACGTGGACCTTCAAATTTTCGGGACGTTATAGTCTAAAGTTTAAATGTAACCCATTATGCAATTTAATCTAGTTTTCAAAACATTTCTATCCTTAAATCATGAAAGCGGCTAAACATGTACTGTAAATCATAAATCATGTAATCATTCAGGTGATAGTATTAAAACATTTAAAACGTTTAAAACATAAAAGCTTACAGACTTGAGGCTTGAAGACTGAGCTGCAGAAGCTGAAGGTGGCACAACCCTATACAGGAACCTGGCTCTGATACCAACTGAAACGTCTACTAAATTTTTTTTAAAAGGTAATTTTAAAAAATAGCATTTACAAGTATGCATGCAATAACTACTGTAAATCACATATTTTTAAAATGAGAGAAATCTGATACTGAAAATCACTACAGTAAAAATATCTCAAAACTCCTGACGAATCATCAACATAAAAAATACAGAGTTTGAAAATATCCAAAAAACTCCTATCTCAAAACATGATGAGCGGAAGAAGTAAGGTCATCGGGTTAGCGTGCGCATATCCAAAACTCTCCTGATCAACATACTCATCTGCATCATTCACACCTAATGACTCTAAAGACTCAACACACCTGAAACGTTATAGCAAATACATATTGTTGGTACATTTCATGTTCGCAATCTTGATTTTGATGTTAACAAAACTTGTTATTTTGTTTCTCATGATCTATCGTAGTGCGCAAGAAAATTGGAATTGATCAGGATTCAAACTGTTAAGTTAATCAAGAAAAATTGAAGCTATCGAGAAGCAAACTGAAAGCTCCGAGTGACCGATCAACTGAACCAGTCCAACTGTTGTATCTAGAACAGTTCAACTTATTGATAAGTTGATAAGTGACTCAGTAGAAGACCTTCAGAAGCCCAGCCAGCCAGTGAAGTGTTCAACTGATGAAGGGCCCAACTGAACAGTTCAACTGAATCAGTGAAATTAGTTCAGCTGACGAGCCAACTGATTTCACCGCACCAGTTCAAGACCAGCTCAACTGACCAGTTCAGAGCATCAGCTAGGAATCAATAAGTTTGCAAACACGACCAGCTTACTCAATGGAATCCAGCTGTGCACAACGGTATAAAAGCAAATGTCCAGTCAAAGGAAAATAATAAACGTTGTAGCAAAACTTAAAGAAAAAATGTTCCAGAAGAGCTGTCGGAAAAGTCGAGACACAAAGTCCAATGAACGTATTCAAAGCTGCAACGATCACATGTGATGAGTCTTGGTTTAAGGTCATCCTATTGCTATAAATATAGACCAAGACCATCAGCAAAACATATACGAAAGAGTGTGGAAAAGAAAAGGCACGCTTATTTGCTTATCAGCTTTCAAGAAGCAATCAGTCCGGAGGGAATACTCAATTATTATCAGCTTAGTTCAGAAGCTCATTTCCCTCAGTGTGTGAGAAAACCTTCTCGGTTTATTCTTTGTTTAGTTCTCACACACACGCACACACACCACCTCTCAAATACAGTCTTGAACAAAGACATTAAACTTGTGTATGTAAACACAAAGACGTTAAAAAAGTGTTGGCTAAAAGGTGCTGCCTTCAGTCTAGGCTAGGAGTTTAGATTAGGCAGTAGTGTAAGTCCTAAGCTGAGTGAGTTTGTACAAGGTGTTGTATAAATTAAAATTTTCTAGTAGATCCTACCCGATGTGGTAGAAGGGGTGACGTAAGAGCATTTGAAGTCTCCAAACATCCATAAACATATCTTATGTACTTAACTGATTAACAGTTGTTTTCAAACTGATTTGATCAGTTCGAGGCATTATCAGTTTAGTTTTTACTATAACTGAACTGATACATCCGAGAACTGATCCGATTCTTTTCAATTATTCAGTTTACATAAGTTAAAATGATTTCAAAAATAACAGGTTTCTTCAAGAAAGATTGCTTCGTTTTAAAACCAAACTCGATTTAATTCATCGGTGTTAACTGAAAGGAGATCGGTTACGGTTCCCGGAAGCGCAACGGAAGTTTGAAAAATATGTTTTACCACAAGAAAACCGAGCACATCATAATATTGTTTATCAAATAACCAAAACACAAAAATGTCATGCATAGTGTGTGTAAAAATTTTTACCTATCAATCACAAGGATTGATGTTTTGGCTCTAACTAAGTTGTAAACAACTTAGCTCTTGAGGGTAGACAATCTACAAGCTATCCATTTCTTCAAATTAGTTCCACCACCAATAAGAAAGATCCCCTCTAATTTTGCATTAGAAAAAATTAAAGGATTTTTCTTTGAGAAGAGTATGCTTTCATCTACAAATGAAGAAGCAAAAATGATGAAAAAATGGCTATGAAGTTTCGGCCATATGGGGTGCAAGGAGAGAAGGGAAAGCTTTTCTTGGTGCTTAAAAAAGTTAAAAGTGCATGAGCATGCCATTTCTTTTTTATTGAAAAAGTTGCATCCAGCCCTTCACCTCCCTTGCTAGCATTTTATTTGAGCTTGTAACAATTACAAAGCTCATTGACTTTTATTTAAATATCTCAAACACATTTGAGACCAATTAAAACTTACTTGAATTTACTCAAGCCTAGTAGTTGAATAATTATTTCATATTGGGCTCTGCAAAACCCAATGTTAATTAATTCAACATTTGAATTAATTTAATTCTTTGGACTCTACTAGGTCCACTAATGTTTAATTAATTCCACACTTGAATTAATTTAATTTAGTCCATAATAATGTTTATGAAAATCACAATTTTCAAATACATTATTCACTTGAGTCATCTTTTAATTTAGGAACACTTCCTCAAATTAAAAGTTACATTCCTCATAATCCTCTTATAGAAGTCATACTTGTATTTTTCTTTGCGATTATAAACTCTTTTATAAGCCGTTCAACACATTGAACTATTTTCCTTCTCAAAGGGATCTAGAAAGTTAGCAATTGTGTGACCCTCAATTGTTCAATGATACAACTAGCAGTGGGTTCACATCTAAATGTGATTCGGGACTAAACATGTCCTTATATGAGCATACTCCAATTGTTCCATTCTTACTTATCAACTCCTTGATAATAAGAACGTCAGAACTCAAGTCTGATAGTGCCCAACCAGTTATGTTAAACGCCTAGCAGCATCGCTTACATGATTTCCTAGGTGTCAAATGATAGTGCCTGCAAGAACCAATCCATTATGGTTAGCGTACAGTACGGTCCCTTTATCTCATATATCCCGACCGATTCGACAACTATAGGTATATCGAGAGTTGTCAAAGAATCGATACTATGTGTCATGTCGTAGTTGCATCGATGGTGTAATCTAAGAAACCCCTTTCTTAATTACCACCAACACTCTGATCAGAGATTTCAAACTACATATACATGAGATCACATAGGATATCCATACTCGAAGGTAAGTGATGAATCTCCGACTACAATGCATCGACTCCTATATGTTTTGACAGAACACCCACCCTTGCCACCTGATGACCCCATGAGAGTCGGTAAACAAGTCAAAGTGCAATGCTAGTGTGGGGACCGGACGCTAATTCAGTTTTTAATCATTCTTGGGATTAAATGGATTAAAATAATTTGGGTCATAAAATTTTTTTAAAAAAAATTGCGCAGCATATAAACAAGTATACAAATCTATACAACAAGTCATACTCCATTTTATTTAAATACAAGATCAGGTGCAATGTCTACAACCTAATCAAAGGTAAAAAACCTACTCATGATACAATCAATATCAAACTAAGGTTCAACACTACATATCACGTATTGAAGGCCAAATCTACATCGAAGTCCGGAATCACCACTCTATCTCAATCTCTCATCCTCTTCTCGACCCTGATCATGTCCCACCTGTTGTCATGCACACATACAAACACAACATGTAGAGACCTCTAAATTCGTGCTTGAAGATTTACGGAAAAATTTAAAAATTTTTCTTTTTCATTAATTAAAATGCCTCATTCATAAATAAAATGATAAAAATAAAGTTTGATGTTCAAAATAGCAGCGGAAGTAAATGTTTGTTTGCAAAATAATAATTTAAAATAATCCAACAACGAGAAAAATGTTTAAGCCTAAAAATAGTAAATGCTAAAAAATGAGGTCCTCGGGTTCCACTACTGCCGACCCAAGCTAGCTCATTGGTCCCCGCCCTCGGTCCCGACATCATCAGTACCTACAACAATCAAGTCTAGTGAGTTTAAAGACTGAGCATGCATATATCGTAAATAACAAGTAATAATAATAAAATCGCATGCAAGGTGAAAATATCATGTCATGAGTAAATGAAATACGTGCATAACTGAACTGAAAATCGCATCATGAATAATTAATATTACGTGCATAACTGAACTGAAAGTAGCAAGTGAAATGTTTGCTCCGTAGAGCCCTGTCATAAAATGACGTGTAATAATTTTCTGTTGAGATTATGTTATACGCAAGTGGCCCCGTGAACTGCACTGAACTGAACTGACCGGTAACTGACGACCGGGTGAAATAATGTACGGCTGATCAGACTAATGCCACAGTATACTGGGTGGGACCTGTAAGTAACCACCGGGATGAACTGAACTGAACCGGTAAGTGACCAACGGATGAAGTAATAATAACAGCGAAGTGGCCCCAAGCAATATCACATAAATCTCAAAATGAATATTTTACATTTTTGAACGTAATAAAATTAAATACAAAATTAAATATCCTGTATAAATTTTACCATAAGGGTTGGACCGTTCCCAGGCTCACTGCGACCTAATTATGTCATGAAAAATATGCAAATGATTTACTTGACCAAACTATGTAATTGAATCCAAAAACTAGACAATTACACCCACTGACTTAGTATTTAATCATGACTCCGAGCCAACCCGAACCAACACCGAACCAATGTTTAGTCATGATTAAAATACTCCTAAAATGATGGAATAATGCTACTGAAATTACAGTACTCGAAACTTGGTGGAATGGAGGCCAAAACATGAAACGCTCTTTCGAGAGTCACTTTGGCACATTGCACCGTAAATTCTCGTACGACCTCTAAACTTAACCGAATCATAAACTGCCAAAAACATGACCTTTCTAACATGATGAGGTACTGTCCAGTCTAAGGCCATAGGCTACAAGCCAAACAAGAACCCAAAATTCACCTCTGAACCGCAGCACACATGCTGTCAAAATTTACAGCAGCATGCTTGCGTTACCTTTGCGTTGTTTGCAAGGCTACTAGCCATTGGGGCTTGAACCACCAACCAGAGTCTCTTACCAACATCCTAAGGAATGGTTTGAACCATGGCTAAGGGCCCTAGGCCAGCCACAATTCGAGTGCACGATGATTTGATTGACCATGGCATGTGGGTCCTTGCGTTCGTTTGCTGTCATGGGTCGTCCCAGTGGCCATTTGATTGACCATGGCACGATGAAATGATCGGTTAATAAGTGAAATGCGTTTAGAAGAGGGATTGAATAAACACTCACAGATTATGTTCGTTTTTCGAAGGTTGAGTTCAGTTTAATGACAAACTGAAACTTAATATCTCGTAAGTCAATGACAATCAGTTTAACTGAGAAAACAGTTGAGGAAGTAAAGTGAATGAAAGATAGAATAACTAAAATAAAAGGTAACTGAAGTAAAAAGCACACGATTTGTTTCTGGATGTTCGGAGAATGGAATAACTCCTACGTCACCCCTTCTATCTCGAAGATAGGATTTCTACTAAAAGACTTTGATCTAATACAATGTTTGTACTGACCCACTTCAGTTTGGTCTTATCAATGCCACAACTGAAACATCTTAGTTACAATAGGCTATTTCAGTTTGTGACTGATCTTAGCACAACTTAATAATATAGCAGAGATTACAGTGTGCTAACAAGCTCAAAGATGGTAGCCTTGAATGCTACAGATAGAACTTAGTAAGAGAGTGAGCTTTTGATTTCAGCAGAGTAACAGCTTGAGTAAAATAGTAGTTCTTGTGTATCGTATGCTTCAGCTGCTCTGTTCGCCTATTTATAGGCTTTTCTTCCAATGGTAACTTGATATAATATTTGAATTTTGTATCCGTTGATTTGCCACGTCGATATTCTCCTGACAATCGTACACTGTAGACTCTGAAATGCGGCATTCCACTACAAGTTGCAGACTGCTTGTACTGATGTTGGTTGAACATCCCTTTCATTTGATGACGTGTTAAGGCTGAGCGATCAGCTGATGAAAGTAGCTGATACGCTTGCGCTGAGTGCATCAACTGATCAGTCAGCTGTCTTCAGGAATCTAGTTAGGTTCAACTGATCAGTTTCTAATTGATCAGTCAGTTAACTTCGAAAGTTTAGTTCAGCTGGATTCGGTTGCCTTAATACTTCACGTGATACTTCAGTTGCTTAATACGACTACTTGATTAGTTCGTTCCGTAGATAAATGGTTTGTCAAACAGCCGAAATTAAGTTTCCAACAATTTCCCCTTTTTTGGTGTTTGACAACACTAAGCAAATTATAACTGATCAGTTAAGCTTATAAACGTCCTTCAAATCGGTTGTAGATAAAATAATAACTTTCGTGTACAGATTCGTACAATGAAAGAATGAAATAATCTGTATAAGTGATTCCATGTACAAGTAAATGACTGTAGCTTAGGTCTCTATTCTCTCTTTTTGTCAAACACCTCCATTCTGATAGATAATCTTTTAATATCAGTTGACAGAACTTTAACAGAAGTGGCTACGTCTGATACTGCATTCAGTATAGTGGTTTGCATCAAGTCTATCTTTCGAGAAACAGATGTCTCCACGAAGTCAATTCTCTTGCTGATTACATCTTGGGTGACAGAGAGACTTTCAGCTAAACCTCTATTCTTTCTAATCTCTTCTATTGCAAGGAAAGAGAGGTCACGGTAGCATTAACAGCCTTCAGCTTTTCTGAGTTGAATACTTCTGCATGTTCCAGCTTCTTGTTCTTTAGAGACTTGATCAAAGACCACCAAGGTCCTGTCAGATACAACTGTCTCGGCCATGTTGTGTTCTGGAACAACTGAGTTAGTAACCTCTACTTGCGCTGGAGGAGGAGAAGAAGGATCCTGAATTGCAACTGAGCTGTCCTGCTGTGGAGGTAAATCTGTAAGACCTTCAGTTGGAGGATCATCAACTGGTGCTTCTTTCTGAGTATCAGCTGATATTTGGCTGGCTCGTCAGTTGGAATATTATCAAAATTGAGCAACTGAGCCTCCACATTTTCAGCGATTTCTTTATCTGTGGATGGAGCTGGCACATCAGTTGGATCATCCTGCTGAATGGGCTCTTCAGTTAGGATAGGTGCCTCTACAATTGCTTGATCAGTCGACTGATCAACTGATTCAGAAATGAGCTCCTCTGGTTGAGATTCCTGTACTACTGACTGAATAATTTCATCAATATTTGCAAGTGTTAAGTCAGATTCTGAGTATAGTGGTGGATCAGCAACAGAGGTTTCAGGCACATCCTGAGCTTGCTCTTTATTTGGTGATGAGGGTTCTTCCTCTTCATCTGAAGACCCTCCATGATTAACTAATTCCTGATCTTGTTTCCAAAATCGTATCGGTACATGCAGGGAAGTAAGATCTGAATCCAACTGAGTAAGTACAGCTCGATCATTGTAGGCAGTTGGATTCGTCAGAATGTAGTTGGCTTTCAACTTTTCAACTAATTGAGCTAACTTCTTGACTCTCATCAAATCAAAGAAATAATTTTTGCGTTCCAAAGCCTGCACAATGGTAGCAGCTTTGACTACCCTCAAATCAATGGCTTCCAATCTGATAAACTTTTTCAGCTGAGATTTCTTCTTCAATTGTTTGGCAAATGTGTGAGTTCTGTATGTGATCCAAGCCTCATAAGTTTTCAGTTTGGATGCGGCAAAAGCGTTGACCTGTTCCCAAATTAGGTCAATGTGGGTTTGGATAGCATTTGTCGGCCTGGGCTCTTCAATCAACTTGCCCTTGCCTTTCTCATCAGAAAGAATATGTGGAATGTTCAGACCCGAACGAGTCGTTTCCACCAGTTCTCGAATAGTGACCCCTTTGGGTCGAGCCTGAGCAAAAATTGTAGGGCGATTGACAGTTTGTAGAGAAGATACTGCCCTGACAGACTCTTTTTCAGTTGATGGAGGCAACTGATCTCTTGCTGAAACTTCAGCTGGGATGGCCTTCAGAGGAATATCCTGAATAGGCTGTTGAGCGTCGGAATATTTCAGCCTTTCAGTTGCTTCCAGCGAGAATAATTGCTTTATTTTCTGAGTTATAGGCTTTTGGTGACTTTGGGATATGGGGTTTGCTCTGTTTCTGATTCACTGACAATCAGCTTCCTTTTGGAGGACTTCAGCTGTGCTAGAGTTTTTGCCTTTTTTACAGATATGGGAGCAGCCTGCTGTGCTCCAATCTCCTTTTTGATGTTGACGAATTGATCAGGAGATAGATCCAGTTTGGCTCTGGACGGCAAAATATTTTTAGCATTGAAAACTTTGAATTTTGATGATCGTTCAGAATCATCAGCCATCAGCCCTTTGACTTTCAGCAAATAGCTCAACTGGACAGCAAACCCTTTGGACTGTTTGGTAGATTGAAGCATGTTCTTCAGTGTGTTGAAGGTGCGTCGCCTCCAGTTGAGTCTCCGACCTGCCATGATAATTGTAAAGGCCTGAAATTTTTTCAGCGTAAGAGCAGCAAAGGATCCTGCCTTGGCCAATAACCCCTTGGCCACAATGTCAGCCAACAACTGAACCTCATGTTTGAGTTCCTTCTTTGGATCGGAAAATTTGATTTTTCGTCCATGAGCGGAGAGTTGAGTCTGCATCTCTTCAATATCTGATGCTTTAACATCAGCAAGGTGTGCCAACCCATCAGACGGCAACAAAAATACCCCACCAAAGGAGTCCTCTGATATGGTCAACAACTGACCATTGACAGTAGATGAGATGCTCCCATCCTGATTGATAGATCCACTGGAGTAGAAATCGAAAAGCTCCTTTGGATAGATCTCCTGGGAAGATTGTCCCAAGAAAGTTCGGAGACCTGCTGATTGAAGCTTCTGGAAAACATCCTTGACCTCGGCTTCCTTAATCGATAGGACTGAATCAAAATTGATTGCCATAGCATTCAACATATGCACTGGGATCTGATTTGCCATTTGATCTGAAAAATTTTCTGCGAAAAAGAAGTCGTAAATTTGCTTTTGCTCTGAAGAATTTGGATAGGCGTGAGAAGAAGAACTGAAATGGAGCGGGAAAGAGTACTTTTGTACGCGACTGTTCGTATTATTGGACACGTGTCAGTCCATGAAAATTTTGTAGTAAAAAACGTGTGTTAGTGTGGTAAAGACGTGTATAGTAAGTATGTGGATTATATGAGTCCACGATTCAACTTGTTATTTGCTGAAAGATAGCATTAAATGCTTGATAGACAGTCACGTCACTTAATTTGGAATAAAAAATGGTTAATTGGTTGACGTATGTGAGAAGATTAGTGAAATATCCGACTGAAAGAGCAGTTGTAACACTATGTCCTTTCAGCTGAAGATTGACTAACTTCTGTCTTCTCAGTTAACCTCTTAAAACCAATATTCCCCCTTAATAAATGCATATAAATATTAATCGAACTTAAGCAAGGTTAATTAAATGAAATCCTATGCTTGGAAGATTAATCGTCTGCTGTAGTGACTGAGCCCTTTCATCTTCCTTGACCCTGCGCTATAAATAGAAGTGGCTCAGTTAGTATAAAACACATCAGTTACGAATATTCATCAGATAATATGGCATGTGCAAGTAGCTCAAGACTTCTGGATATGGCTGAAGAGTTTATGACCGCAGCTCAAGAGAAACAAAAAGTCGATATAGAGGACGAAGTTTTTCAGAAAATTCTTCGTTTTTGGGAGGAGCTGCTGGGACTTCAGTTCTTTTATGAGTGTGGAGAGGTGAACACTCGTATATTGTTGGCAAAGCTGAATAAATATAGAGAGCGTTTGCACGTCGCCGAGATGGTGAACCTCTTTGAGGATAGTTATCTCTACCAGCTGATGCTCTACAAGGAGAGGACTATTCTGGAGCGAATAGCTGGTTCTGATAGTTTTCTGAAGACTGCAACTGGCGAAGTATCCGGTTGGATGAAAAAATGGAGAGCTTTTGTTGAGGAAGAATACTTTGATGTAATCCGCAACAATTTCTTTAAATGAAGATTTATTTTTTTTTCAGTGTTGTCTTTTATTTTTCTGCAATGGTTATTCTCATAAAAAAAATGACTAACTGAATCATAATAACAAACTGACAAGCTAACATCAGTTAAGAATAGCACAAATATATCAACAACTGAGATATAAGCAAAGAGAACTAATTAAGATAAATCTATTAAACCAAGTATGTTGCGAAAGTGAGAAAACTTAGCCTCGGGTAGTGGTTTGGTGAAGATATCCGCTGCTTGCTGCTCAGTTGAGACGTATTCCAGCCTGATGTCCTTCTTCAGGGCATGATCTCTGATGAAGTGATACCTGACATCGATGTTCTTGGTCCTTGAGTGAAGAACTGGATTATACGTGATAGCGATTGTGCTTGTATTATCACAAAATATATGCGATTCCTTGGCGATAACTCCATAGTATTTCAGTTGTTGCTGAATCCAGAGCAGTTGAGAGGAACAACTTCCAGCAGCAAGATATTCTGCTTCAGTCGTGGAAGTAGCTATGGATGTTTGCTTCTTGTTGAACCAAAAGATCAGTCTGTCTCCTAGAAACTGACATGATCCACTTGTACTTTTTCGATCAAGCTTACATCCTACATAATCTGCATCCGAATATCCAACTAAATTGAAAGATGAGTCTTTACAATACCACAGCCCAACATTTTGTGTGCCCTTAAGATATTTTAAAAGCCTTTTGGTGGCTGAGAAATGTGATTGCTTAGGATTTGCTTGAAATCGAGCACACATGCATACAACAAATACAATATCAGGACGACTAGCAGTTAGGTACAATAATGAACCTATTAAACCTCTGTATAATGTCGCCTCAACTGATATTCCCCCTTGATCATTGTCTAGTTTGAGTGATGAACTCATGGTAGTGCTTGCTGCTGAGCATGATTCCATGCCAAATTTCTTAAGCAGTTCCTTCGTATATTTGGTCTGACTGATAAAGATACCAGTTTCCAGTTGTTTCACTTGCAGCCCAAGGAAAAATATTAGTTCACCCATCATGCTCATTTCGAATTTGTCCTGCATCAACTTAGCAAACTTCTCGCATAATTTTGGGTTAGTTGACCCAAATATAATATCATCAACGTAAATTTGAACAAGTAGAATATGCTCATTTTTAGAAAATTTGAACAAGGTCTTATCAACTGATTCTACTGAAAAATCATGATCAATTAGGAATTTTGAAAGCGTTTCATACCAAGCTCTTGGAGCTTGTTTCAGACCATATATGGCTTTGTTCAAATGGTAGACATGATCAGGAAAAGTATGATTGATGAAACCTGGAGGTTGCTCTACGTAGACTTCTTCCTGCAGCTGACCATTTAAAAATGCGCTCTTCACATCCATCTTACCGACTTTGAAGTTCTTGAATGATGCATAGGCAAGAAATATTCGGATGGCTTCCAGTATTGCAACTGGGGCATATGTTTCATCATAGTCAATTCCTTCTTCCTGCCTATATCCTTGTGCTACCAGTCACGCATTGTTGCGCACAACTGAACCATCTTCGTTCAGTTTGTTCCTGTACACCCATTTTGTACCTATAACAGTTTTTGAAAGTGGTCTTGGAACTAAGTTCAAGACATTGTTATGGGTAAACTGATTTAGCTCCTCTTGCATTGCATTTATTCAATTTGGATCAGCAAGAGCCTCATCAGTTTTCTTTGGTTCAAATTGTGATACGAAAGCTGAATGAATAAATAAATGAAGCATCTGATTTCTTGTTCTTACCGGATCAGATGGATTACCTATCTCCAATTCCGGAGGGTGTGATTTCTTCCATCTGAGTTCAGTGGTTGTTGTATCCAAGTTGGTAACTGCTTCTGTATCAGTTGGAGCTTCATCAGTTGGCAGTTGAATATTCTCAATAGGCTCCTCCAACTGAACATCAAGAATAGCTTCCTGTTCAACTGGTTGTTCTAACACTTCTTGCTCTGGTGTTTGGAGGTTGTTGTGATTGATATGATTGTCTTCTTCATCTTCATCATCCAGACTGATCTCTGTAAGTCTATCAATTAGCTCAACTGGATCAGTTGGCTTATCAGTTAGAGCGTTTTCCTCAAAAACAACATGGATAGATTCTTCAACATTCAAAGAATTTTTATTGAAAACTCTATACGCTTTAATAACTGAAGAATATCCAAGAAATATTCCCTCTGCAGATTTTGCATCAAATGTTTTTAAATGATTTTTGCCATTATCGAGAATAAAACATCTGCAGCCGAATATTTTAAAGTAGGAGACCACACTTTTTCTTTCATGCCAGATCTCATATGGTGTTTTCATATGATTCTTATTAATCATCGATCTGTTCTAAGTATAACACGCAGTGTTTACTGCCTCTGCCCAAAACCTTTGAGAAACGCCTGAATCAGCAAGCATTGTTCTAGCAGCTTCTTTAAGCGTCCGGTTTCTCCTTTCAGCTACACCATTTTGCTGAGGAGTTCTAGCTGCTAAGAGCTCATGCTTAATTCCAGCATTTTCTAAAAAATTTGAAAGAATTTGATTGATGAATTCAGTTCTTCGATCAGATCTGATTCTATCAATTCCAACTGATTTTTCATTTAATAATCTTTTGAAAAACTTTATCAGTTGTGCAGCAGTTTGGTCTTTGGATTTGAGAAAAATAACCCAAGTAAATCTTGAAAAATCATCCACAATCACCAAGGTGTATTTCATTCCCCCTAAGCTCATGATTGGTATTGGACCAAAAAAATCCATATGTAATAGTTCTAAGCATCGGGAAGAAGATTTACGGCCCTTGTTTTTAAAAGAAGATTTTACTTGTTTACCAAACTGACATGCTGAACAAATTTTATCTTTGACAAAGTCCATTTTGGGCGAACCAGTTACAAGATCGTGGTTACTCAGATATGCAATGGATTTAAAGTTCAGGTGGTTCAATCTCTTATGCCACAACCAGTTTTTGGAAATTTTTGAAGCAATGAAACATATTGGTGCATAAGGTTGATTATTCCAACTGACTTTGTAAGTGTTTTCACACCGTTTGCCAGTTAGAATAACCTCATCAGTTGAGTCTTTGACTGAACAAGAGTGTTTGTCAAACTAAACTGAGAATCCGTTATCGCATAACTGACTGATACTAATCAGATTATACTTGAGATTCTCAACTAATAAAACATCATTAATCGTAAAGTTACCATGGATAAGCTTACCCTTACTAAAAGTTTTACCTTTGGAATTATCTCCAAAACTGATGTTTGGTCCAGTGTACTTGCTCAGTTGAGATAATAGATCTGCATTTCCCGTCATGTGTCGTGAACATCCACTATCTAAGTACCAGATTGATTCCTTAATTGTACCTGTTACCTGCAATCACACACAAGATATAATCTTTGGTACTCTTTTCTATTTGGGTCCTAAACTGATTTGTCTTTTAGGAACCCAGACTTGGATTAGTCTGACTGACAACATGTGATTTAGCTTTGTTCGACTGATTGTTCAGCCGATATATTTTCTGAACCAGCTTGCTGTTATAGTAATTGGAGTAGCCATTTGAATATTTCTTGCTGAATCTTTTTGATGACTGACTGTGTGAGTCAGTTGAAACTTTTGGGCTATAACCAATACCATATCTTCTATCCTTGTTCGTACTTTCAGTAGGCTGTTCAACCAGTTTACTTGGCTCAGCTTGTTCTTGTACCATAACTGATTTGACAAAGTGAATGTATTTCCCTTTATCCATATTCAGTTTTGGTCGAGTATCATTGAGAATCATTTCATCTTTGGTGCTGAACCCTAAACCAGTTTTATCAGTAACTGATTTCTATGAGTTCTGCATTTCAGTTAATGCAACAGATGATTTGTGCTAAGCCTGTATGAGCTCAGTTTGCTTTGAATTCTCAAGCGTCAACTTTTGAATCATTGATTGATTCCTGCTCTTTTCAGCATTGAGCTCAGCAATCTCCCTTTTTCAGACTCAACACATCAACTGATTCATCAGTTTTAGTTTTATTGTCTATGGGTTCAGTTTGCTTTGCTCTGGCCTTTTCAAACGATAAGGCAAGCTTATGATACTCATTAACCATGTCATGAAGAGTTGGAATAAGTTCATCTCTAGTGAAATCAATTGAGCTGAAGTCACTAGCCATTAGACATTTCACTTCCTCTTCACCATCACTGGAACTGCATGAGGTTTCTGGTTCTGACTCCTCGCTGTCAGTTTCTGCCCATTTAGATTTGCTTTCTTCAGCTAAGAGTACCTCATGCTTCTTCCTGGAAAACTTCTTATCATCCTTGGATCTCTTTCTATGCTCATATGACTTCTTTTTTCTTTCAGTCGAGCCCTGACTGTCCTTCTTGGGTTTTGGACAGTCAGCAATGAAGTGACCGGGTTTGCCACAGTTGTAGCAGCCATTTGATTCCTCTTTAGAATTATTTCTCTGATAATTATTCTGGAAGTTCCCTTGATTTCTTCTCATGAATCTTCTAAATTTTTTTAATAAACAATGACATAGCATCATTGCTCAATTGATCAGCAGACTTCTTGACTGAACCAGTTGGTTCTGTTCTGACAACAGCTAATACAGTTGTGACTGCTGGAGTGGAAGGCTCTCCTTCTCGAGTTCGAAGCTCAAACTCATAGGCTTTCAGATCAGCGAATAGATCATGAAGCTCAACTCTGTTCAGATCCTTGGATTCCCTCATTGCCATGGTCTTTACGTCCCACTCCTTGGGAAGACCTCTGATTACTTTTAATGCAACTTCTTTTTTGGTATATACTTTTCCAAGTGCATTGAGTTCATTGATGATGCAGCTGACTCTTTCATCATACTCATGCATCGATTCTCCAGTTCTCATCTTGATGTTGTCAAATTTCTGCACAGCGACAGAAAGTTTATTCTCTTTGGTTTGTTCGTTTCTTTCACACAGCTGGATCAACTTTTCTCAAATCTCTTTCGCTGTCTTACACATATTGATCTTGCTGAAGGTTACTTTGTCCAGTGTCTTGTACAGTATATCCTTTGCCACATTATCCAGATTTGCTTTTCTTTTGTCTTCTGTTGTCCATTCATCTCTGGGCTTTTCAATGCGGTGAGGTGCCCCTTCAGTAATAGCCACTACTGTATTGGCTTTCAGAATCTTCATCAGTCCGTCAGTGATAACGTACCACATTTCATCATCCTGTGCAGCTAAGTGAGCCTGCATTCTTATTTTCCAATCATCGAAGTCCTCTCTGGAAAACATAGGGATCTTGTTAAAGGAAGACATAATGATCAGTTTGAGAGTGTAGATATTCTGAGACGAGATATAATTGTGCTTTAATACCACTTGAAAGGATCGGTTAATAAGTGAAATGTGTTTAGAAGGAGGGTTGAATAAACACTCACAGATTATGTTCGTTTTTCGAAGGTTGAGCTCAATTTAATGACAAACTGAAACTTAATATCTCATAAGTCAATAACAATCAGTTTAACTGAGAAAAGAGTTGCGGAAGTAAACTGAATGAAAGATAGAATAACTAAAATAAAAGGTAACTGAAGTAAATAGCACGCGATTTGTTTTTGGATGTTCGGAGAATGGAATAACTCCTACGTCACCCATTCTATCACGAAGATAGAATTTTTACTAAAAGACTTGGATCGAATACAATGTTTGTACTGACCCATTTCAGTTTGGTCTTATCAATGCCACAACTGAAGCTCTTAGTTACAACAGACTATTTCAGTTCGTGACTGATCTTAGCACAACTTAATAATATAGCAGAGATTACAATGTGCTAACAAGCTCAAAGATGGTAGCCTTGAATGCTACTGATAGAACTTAGTAAGAGAGTGAGCTTTTGATTTCAGCAGAGTAACAGCTTGAGTAAAATAGTAGTTCTTGTGTATCGTATGCTTCAGCTGCTCTGTTCGCCTATTTATAGGCTTCTCTTCCAACGGTAACTTGGTATAATATTTGAATTTTATATCCGTTGATTTGCCACGTCGATATTCTTCTGATAAACATACACTGTAGACTCTGAAATGCGGCGTTCCACTACAAGTTGCAGTCTGCTTGTACTGATGTTGGTTGAACATCCCTTTCATTTGATGACGTGTTAAGGCTGAGCGATCAGCTAATGAAAGTAGTTGATAAGCTTGCGCTGAGTGAACCAACTGATCAGTTTCCAACTGATCAGTCAGCTTCTTCAGGAATCTAGTTAGGTTCAACTGATTAGTTTCTAACTGATCAGTTAGTTAACTTCGAAAGTTCAGTTCAGCTGGATTCGGTTGCCTTGATACTTCACGTGATACTTCAGTTGCTTAATACGAATACTTGATCAGTTCGTTCCGTAGATAAATGGTTTGTCAAACAGCCAAAATTAAGTTTTCAACACACGATTTAGACATCAAGGAGTATGGTATGAACCGTGGATAAGGGCCAGAGGCCAACCAAGATCCACTCCACACCACCAAACCTAACCCAAACTCACACACCCGAAATCAGAAAACAAACAGAACCGAAAGGGATTTGTGTTGTTGCTGTCCAAACATCTTGGGACGTGGCTCAAGCCATTTAAGGTTGACTTGACCACGTCCTAGGCTTGCTAGGGAAGGGTCCCAGTCGTGGCTACCGGCCCTGGGCCAGCCATGGCTCGAACTCTACCCCAAACAAACCATTGACAGCAAAAGAGTTTCAAAAAGTGGCACTTGTTTATGCTTGCGGATTGGAGCCTTTAACTCACGGTTTTGGGGCTTAAACCCTTGATCAAACTTGACCCTAACACACCCTAGGAGATGACCATAAGCAGCCTTGGGAGCCTGGACACGAGCCAACACCTGAAACAAGCAACACAAGCCAAACCGTGAAGTAGCAAGGGAAGTGAACGAAAAATCTGTTCAGAATTTGTTGTAATATTTCTATCAAATTTTGGTTTTCATGATTCATGCTCACATAATGGTTTGTAAAAATATACATACAACTTAATTGAAGAGAAAGGGATGGTATATGCATGCCTGGATATTTTGTTTTGAAGAACGCAAAGAAAACGACGACGCGGCGCGGAGGATGAAGAGTGTTCTTCGCTTCTTTGTTTCTACTCGATTTTTCTCCCTACTTTCCTCTAGCAAGAACTCGATTTTTCTCTAATGAAAGGGACTGGATTTTTGAGAATATGGAGGGGGAAAAATGGTTAGGGAATGAATTGAAAGTTTACTAATAGATGGGAGATTAGAAGGGTAAGATAAAATCTTTTCTATCCTAGAATTGAGAGATAAAGTGGGTGATTGATATCAAAAGATTTTTGAGGGATGATCAAGAGTGCACATGTTCGACTTTAGGGTCTAGGTACAAGGGAAGAATTGCTTAATTATTTATTTGGTAGAGATTTAAAAGTGGGGAGGATATCTTCCTAGAACAAGATTATGGAAAGATAATAAGAAAATGAATTGTCCAACTAATAAAATCTTTTAAAATATAAAAGAGGGGCCGATTTTTATAAATAAAGTAGGGTAGGGAAATTGCTTATTTAATAATTAATGAGGATTTAAATGGTGAAGGATTATCTCCAAGAAAAGGTTAAGGAAAGAAATAAGGAAATGATTTCTTAAAATAATCCAAATCTTCTAAATGAAGGGGCCGAAATTTGATGATTAAAAGAGGTAAAAATATTGGTTAATTATTAATTATTGATGATTTAGTGTGATGGAATTATCTCCCAACAAAATAGATAAGGAAAGATATTAAATAATTGGATTGACAACTATTCTTAAAATAAAAGAGGGGGCCGAAAATTGCATCAAAAATGGAGGGGAAATATTCCTAAATGTTGTATTTTAAATCTCTAGAGTTTTATCTACCCCTTAAATATTTTAATGAATTAGTAAATTGATTATGATATAACCTTATCTTGCATGCATGGCTAAATGTTTAATTTACTTAAATAATTCTTTAAACCTTCTTTCACATTAATTTAACTTATTATTTATCTTTAATAAATTTTTGGAATGTTTTCTTAATATTAAATTTTATCTCTTTACTCCAACTCCGGTCCGACCTCACTTATTTAACTGAAAAGCTAATAATTAAATTACTGAATAAAATAAATAAATTTAAAGAAAAGAATTTAATACTCATGCGATAAAAATCAATTTAATTTAAATACTAGGAATTATGCATGGCTTATACGTAGTCTAATTTACAGGTTCTACATCCCTCCTCCCCTTAAAAGAAATTCCGTCCTCGAAATTAAAACTCACCGAATAACTCGGGATAACGACTCCTCATCTCTGGCTCAGACTAACGTAGCTTCTTCCTCTAAATGGTTAAGCCACTTGACTTTAACTCGCTTAACCGGCTTGTTCCAAAGCTTCTTCTCCTGTTTGTCCAAGATCTGCACTGGTCTCTTCTCATAAGACAGGTTCAGAGTGAGCTGCAACGGTTCAAAATTCAGAACATGCGAAGGATTTGCCATACACTTCCTTAGCATAGAGACGTGGAACGCATTGTGTACTCCGGCCAAATTCGGCGGAAGAGCAATACGATAAGCTAGCGTCCCAACTCTGTCGAGGATCTCAAATGGTCCAATGAATCTCGGACTGAGCTTCCCTTTCTTCCCAAGGTGCTACTTTCACAAAGACATGGTCGCCTACGGCGAACTCTAAATCTCTCCTCCGCTGGTCCGCATAACTCTTCTGTCAACTCTGAGCAGTCCTCATCCTGTCCAGGATCTGGGCAACTACATCGACAGTCTGCTGAATAATCTCTGGACCCAACTCTGCTTTTTTTTTT